>NC_092214.1:25651167-25905947 GCF_043381705.1 Parasteatoda tepidariorum | reverse complement strand
TACAGAGATATTATATATATATATATATCCGCTTGGCCGGAATGTTCAAATTTTAGTTTGTGTCTATGGACATTATAAGTTTAAGTTTCAGTAATCTTCCTACAGCTAAGCGTAAAATTTCTAGCTAAATGGAATTTATAGTCAATTCAAATGTAGACCTTTTTTTAAGAAGGAGAGATTTCTCCGACATTTACTTATAGATGAGCTGTTACTGCATTCTCACTCTATTTTCAATTGTTTTCTCTCGATTCTCTATTTTTAATTGTTTACTACCGAACAAATTGATGCCACTTGACTCTACAATTAACAACAACTTATTGATAAATTTAAAGTGCAAAATAATATGCATAAAAGTTAGAGGAAGAAAAAAATTAAAGTAAAGCAAACATTTTAGAAACTTCGTTTTCAATTGGCCTAAAAGAGAGAAAAAACTCGATCAAACCTAAAATGTACAGCAAAGGATGTAACATCTCGGTTGTAATAAAAAGTTAGCTCAAAGGTATGCGAATGATGCTTTAATTCAAATGAAGGTTTGATTTTATAAAGGGAAGATATGACGTTATGAATTTTAATATAAGAATATAATAAAGCTTTTGAAAGCTAATTTGAATTCAAAAACTTTTTTTGTTCTAAAAAAGTATCTCTTATATCAATACTTTGTCATTCGCCCTCCAACTCTTATAACTTCAGACATTCGATTCGGCAGACTGTAAAATAAATTTTCAATCATTATCTTGTTTGAAGACAAAGAAATCCATGCATCCCAAACATTATTCCATAAAGTGTCTGGTGAATTTGACCTACTCCGGCAAACGTTACTCTTCAAAGCAGGCCAGACATTTTCGATTAGGTTAAAGTCTGGGAATCTGCTTGGCCTTGTCATGATATTAAATATCTGTAGGTAAAACTATTCTTTGCGAGTTCGCCATGATTAATTCCGGCATTATGATGCTGAAAAGCAAAGTGATCATCGTTAAAATCTAATCATAATGCATCTGATATCATGATATGCTCATGCAGATCCTGATAACACTCTACACAAATAAAAACGAATAAAGCAATTTGGGTGAGCGGATGTCATGTACTTACGAATAAATTGAAAAAAATTATTTAAAAATATTTTCGTAACAAAGCAGCCAGTTTATAAAATATGGTAGGTAGGTTCTTTATTTACATCACACTAGAGTTGCACAATGGGCTATTAGCGACGATCTGGGAAACATCTCTGAGGATGATCCAAAGACATGCCATCACAATTTTGATCCTCTGCAGAGGGGATGACTTCCTCACTTTGGTAGCCCGACGACTTGCGAGAAAAATTGAGCATTTTACTGTAGAACAGTTTAAAGAAGACCGATACCGCCTACCCTCGGTTCCTACGCAGGCTGATCAAAGTGGCCACACTCCCGCTTACTGAGGGCAGCCATACAAAATATAAAATTAAAGCGTAGATAGAGGTTAATGGGATAAATTTTTAAGGCGTGCTCTTACTGAAATTAAGAACCGCATTTGATTTGTCTGTTACCTTGGATTAGCTACTGAAAAATGGATTTGCGCAAGGTAATAATATATTGTTCTGGATAATTCAAAAACTATAATTATTAAAATGTCGAATTTTAAATACAACATTGTCGTTCAAAGATATGCATAACATATATCCTATTATTTGAGAACCAGATTTCATGAAACTACAGTTATTAAAATACATTCGTTTAATCATACATTCATTTATCATTTTCTCAAAAATTCAAAAATCATTGTTATCCGGGAAACAGGGAAAAATCATCTGTATGCTTGAGTTTCACCAGCTATAACCAGGACCGCCTAACTTAGACCGCAGTTGGTTGAAACAAGCGACATTAAGATCATATATATTGCTAAAATAGAGACTGTCAGTTTGAGAAATTTTCATTATTTTTTACGATGAGAAAATTGTTTGAAGCTTGTTTTAAATCAAAATCCGAGCGTCAAATTGAAAGAAAATAAATAAAATATTAATTGAAATATGTATAGAAAATTTTTAAAAACGGTTTGCTTAGTTCAAAACAAGCTACACTGAGAGCATGTACTTCACTAACATAAAGACGGACAGTTTGAGAATTTTTATAATTTTTTGCAATGAGGAAATCATTTGAAACTTAGTTTATACTAAAAAGCTTCCGTCAATTTGAAAGAAAATGTAGAGATATGCAGAGAAATAAGTTAAAAAAACTTTTTTATAGACGATTGTTTATTCCGAAACAAGCTTCTTTGAGATCATACATATTGCTAACGTAGAGACGGACGGTTTGCGAAATTTTAAAAATTTTTTTTCAAAAAAGAAATACATTTTCAATACAAAAGGAATACATTTTCAATACAATTAACGAATATACAAAGATATGCAGAGAAATATAAATAAAATTTTTTTACAGAGATATGTTTAATCCGAAACAATCTACATTAAGATTCACATAGATTGCTAACAAAGAGACGAACAATTTGTGAATTTTTATAGTTTTTAGAAAAGATGAAAGACAATTGTAAGTCCTTATGTAATAAGAAATGTAAGTTATTTTGAGAGAAAATACATATTCCATGAAATATAGATAAAAAAATTTTGAAAAAGGTTTTTAGTCCAAAACAAACTACACTGAGAACTTATATATCGCTAAAATAGAGACGGGGAGTTAGTAAATTTTTTGCTATAGGGAAATGATTCGAAACTTATTTTTTATTAAAAAGTAAGCTCCAATTTGAAAGAAAATACAAAGAATTGCAGAGAAATATAAATAGAAAATTTTAAAAAAACTTCATTTAGTCCGAAATAAGCTTTACTGAGAGCATTTATGTTATGTTTATGGAAGCGGACAGCTTGCAATTTTTTCTATAATTTGTTTTCATTAAGGAATTGAGACTTAATTTATGTTAAAAAGTGTACATCAATTTGAGCAAAAATACAAAAATAAGCAGAAAAATATAAATAGAAATTTTTTTACTTAGGTTTGTTTAGTCTGAACCAATCTTCATTAAGATCATATATACTGCTAACAAAGAAGCGGAGAGTATGCGTTTTTTTTTATAATTTTTTTGCAACAAGTAAGTCGTTTGAAACTTAATGTTTTGTAGTAAAAAGTGAGTGTCCATTTAAAAAGGAAAAAAAAAGATATGTGGAGAAATGTGAATAGAAATTTTTATGGATGTATGTTTAGTCTGAAACCAGCTTTACGGGGAGCATTTGTATCTCTGACATAGAAACGGACAGTTTGAGAAATGTTTATTATTTTTGCAATGAGCTTGAACGAAACTTGATTTATATTAAAAATTAAGTTTCAAATTGGAAAAAAAATACAAATATAGGCAGAGAAATAAAAACAGAAAAATTTTAAAAAATAGTTTGTTTAGTCCGAAAAAAACCAGAGTGCAAATATCTCTAACAAAGAGGCGGACAGTTTCAGAATTTTGTATACTTTTTTGCAAAAAGTAAATCGTTTGAAACTTATTTTATAGTAAAAAGTGAGTGTCGATTAAAAAGAAAAAAGATATACAGAGATATATAAATAGATATTTTTATAGACGCATGTTTATTCGGAAAGCAAGATTTATATACGGAGAGCATTCATATCTCTAACATTAAAAAGGATAGTTACCGAAATTTTGAATCGATGAGGAAATCGATTCAAAAATGCAATGAGAAAATCGATTTAAACTTGATTTATATTCAAAATTGAATTTCAAGTTGAAAGAAAGTAGAAATATATTCCATAAAATAAGAATTATAATATATTTGTAAAACATTTTTGAAAACTTTTGCTTTTGTCCCAATTTCTCTATGCCCAAAGCAGAGGTGGCACTTAAATCGTTGATTGCACAATTATGATGTGAGAAGAAATGAAAAAAACCTTCAAAGCCTTATAGTTAAAGGGTTCAAGTTTCAATTTCGTTACTTCGGATTTTCTTGCTTTATTAATATAATATTAATAATTGTTGAATTTAAGGAGTTCAAATAAAGGACAATTTATATATTTTTTTATAATTTTCTAGTAAGTGAGAGAAATTTGATATTAATATCAAGTGAATGGATGGACGTCACATTTTTCAGAAACTCACACAAAAACTATAATATATATTTTTAAGACATTTTTAAAAAAAAAATTCTTTTGTCCTAGTCTTTCTATGCGTAAAGTAGAGGTGGCGTTTAAATCGCTGTTTATACAATTATGATGTGAGACAGGAAGAAAAAATATTCGAAACCGTACGTTTATCGGGTTCATTTTCAGTCTCGTTATTACGCTGTAGTTTTCGTAGTTTGTTGTAGTTTATTTACGTCGCACTAGAGCTGCACAATGGGCTATTGGCGACAGTCTGGGAAACATCCCTGAGGATGATCCGAAGACATGCCACCACAAATTTGATCCTCTGCAGAAGGGGTGGCACCCCCGCTTTGGTAGCCCGACAACCTGCACGCGAAGTCGAGCACTTTACTGTAGAACAGTTCAACGAGGACCGATACCGCACACCCTCGGTCCCTACGCAGACTGATCCAAGTGGTCACCCACCCGCACACTGACCGCAGCCAGTGATGCTTGACTTCGGTGATCTGCTGGGAACCGTGTCTTAGCGATCAGTCCACTGCGGAATCTCGTTATTACGCATTTCCATGTTTTATTTACATAATATTTTTAATTGCTGCATTTAAAGGGTTTAACTACGAGGAAGTTTAGAATTTTTCATAATTTTCTAATATAAGAGAGAACTTAGATATTATTATCAAGTGAATGGATAGTCGTAAAATTTTCCAAAAACACATACATTTGCTAAAACATATTAGTAAAGCATTTTTAAACATATTTTCAATTGTCTTAGTCTTTCTATACCTAAATCGAAGTAGCTCTTAAATCTCTGATTTTTACGATTATGATGTGAGACGGGTTCAAAATGTCTTAGAAGTCATAAGCTTAAAGGAATTAAACTCAATTTTCTACTTACACAATTCCGTATTTTATTTTTTAAAAAAAATATTATTTGCTGTATTTGAAGGATTGATCTAAGGGAGTGGTTATTAACTAGTTTAGTGTGAGAGAGATCTTTAAGATTAAATTTAAATAACTGGTTACGTGTCAAATTGTTCAAAACACATACATATTTTCATTTATCTTAGTCTCTCTATGCCTGAAGTAGAGGAGGCGCTTAAATTGCTGATTATAGAATTATGACGTGAGATAGGTTGAAAATGGCTTAAAATCCATACGCTTAAAGGGTTCAACTCTCAATATAGTTATTGCACATTTTCGTGCTTTATTTACGTAATATTATTAACTGCTGCTCTTGAGGGGTGCAATAAAAGGACAGTTTATTAATTTTGTATAATTTTCTGGTATAATAGAGAGAACTTTGATATTAATATCAAGTGAAAGTATGGGCGTCATATTTTCAAAAAATATATACACATGCTATAATATATCATATTTGTAGGATTCAGTGCTAAGATTTAATCTCATCAGAAAGTGTCATACCACAATGCATTTTATTAGAACATTAACTGTATTAGCATTAATTTCGGAAGAACACCCAACAGTAAGCAGCAACTACTTGATAATTAAATGAATATCATTAGTGATCGTGTTATTCAAAAACACTTTTTATACTTATAAAATGTGCTATAGAAATTGATTAATAGTCTAACAAAATAGTTACTCAAATTATAAAGCCTCTCTACCTTAGAATAAATTTCAACATATTTTTGAAGTAAGAATATTGAAATCGTCAAGTATTGAAATTCGTTAAATTTTTTTATTAAGAGACAATGCATTAGCCAATACAAAATTAAAAATAAACTGAACTCTCAAAATAATGTTCTTTTTATTTACTTCATAAATAAAAGTTTTTTTTTTACTTTTATGATTCAACTTCATAATGTGTACTTTTTAAGTACCTTAGAACTAAAATTACTTTAAATTTGAAAATATATTTCATGTACATGACTAATGTCAGTAAATGATTGTTGCATGCTTTTGCTTAAATATTGATCATTTTTCTTTTTGTTAAATCACGAAGGTTAACACAATTAAAAGTGTTTTCTCAAATGCTTTTTTTAAATTATATTTATTTTATTATTTAAATTATAATTATATTTAAAAAAATATAAGTGGAAAAATAACCATGGATATTTGATTTAAGCTTAATTACGCGAGATATGTTAGTAGTTTCCATTTTCTTGTTTACTTACAGTGCAAAATTTCTGATGGGATAAATATATTCTGACGTCATTAGAGATTGTGGGAAGAAATAGATAACAAAATCTCTTCTTAAATCAGTGTTTCACTTAAATATCTATTTAAAACTAGTATCGTAACTTCCCGAAATTAAGATCATCGTAACTGTCGAGTGGTGTGTCTACAGACTGTTGCAGTTGAATTCCAACCTTGAAACTTATTTTATATAAAAAGTGTAAGTCAATTTGAAGGAAAATACAAAGATATGCAGAGAAATAAAAAATTTTTATAAAAGTTTCTTTTGTTCGAAACAAGCTTCAATAAGATCATATATTTATTGCTAACATAGAGACGGACAGTTGGCAGTTTTTTCATAATTTATCTAAATGAAGTGATCGTTTGAAACGTGTTTTATATTAAAAATTGACCATCAAATTCAAAGAAAATACAAAGATATTCCATAATATATGTTGCAACTTTCTAAAAACGGGCTTAGTCCCCAATAAGCTTCACTGAGAGCGTATATCACTAACAAAGAGCCGGACAGTTTGTGAATTGCTTATAATTTTTTTACAAGAAGATAATCTTTTAAAAAAATTTTCTAGGTGGTTTAGGAAAATATTACCATTTTTTCCTTCAACTATAATGATCCAATTTCTTTATTCAATTATTTTTTATCTTTTTAGGGAATTTGATGATATATCCAAGTCATTTTCCAGGAAAAAGTGAAAAAATTCCAATTCTTGTTTACCCTTCAGGAGTATATAAATGAAATTCATTGGAAAGGATCGAACTTTTAAAGATTTTAAACTTATTTCAATTTTTTTTTTATTGAAAAGTTAGCATTTTTTTATTTCCTGACAAAACTATGCATGCGATTCAAGGGCGCCGGCAGCGGGGTGCAAGAGGGTGCACTTGCAACCTCCTGGCTATAATAAAAAAAAAAATAATAATAATTAAAGCGATACAGAAAAACAATATTGGCATAAAAATTTATTAAAAATATTTTTATTCAAAAACAAATAATTAATACATAACAATTAAAAAATTGTTTAATCAAACAAGAATTGTAATAGTCTTGTTTGCTGTCTAAATCTGTTTATAACTTTTTCAATGAATTCTGAGTCATCTTTGATTCTTTTCTTATGCACACAGAGCATGCTCGAACCTGGTAGATATCTAAGCTATATTTTTAAATTTCATTAAATAAAATATAAATAATATTATATTTTCTATTAGTTATTCAGTTCAACAAAGGTGTATAACGCAAACTGACTTATCACAACTGTAAAACTTCATCAACACAATAAATACCAATGCTAAGCGTGTACAAACACGTTAGTATACGAAACTACTGTTTGTAGTTATTTGTGTTTCAAAGTCAGTAGCTATGCCAGCGCCATCAGTACAGTTTCTACTGGCAAAATTTGCAAGTACAAGAAATTCATACCTTTTTTTAAATACCTCGTTAACAATGAAAAAATGTATCTTGAAAAAAATTAACAGATGAAAGTATGCAATAACAAAACAAGATGCAATGACGGAAAATTTTAATTTTTTTGGGAGGGGGAGGGGTAGTTGGTTAGAGGGTTGCACCCCCTTTTATATTATTCTGCCGGAGCCCTTGATGTGGTTAATTTTGCAATATGGAAAATCTGTAAAAAAGGGATCATTCGCGATCGCAATCCTCGAATGCGCCTTCTGGGCAGAAGACTGGATCCATGTCTTTACACTCTCCACTACTCTTTCTAGTAATGATTCGTATATAGGAGCATATTACGATATTTCCCCCTTCCATTATATTTTTCGCCTTTAACTGTCAAAATTATTTTAAGGAATTTCCATGATGCTCTATTTCAGAACTATATTTAATGCGGTTCTGAATTTCTTATAGTTTCCTAACTTAAAGAAAACTCAATTAGTTTGAAGATCATAACACACTATAGTACTATTGAACTTTAACTTATGAACTCTGTTCCCTTATCACACGCTAATGGTGAAAGAATGTGAATAAGTGCTGCCATAGGTAGACAGTTTTGACAGTAGATGTTTGCCCGGGGGTGGATCAACGCCTCCTAGAAGAAGGAAGGCCTCAGCACTGATCAATTTAGTAGTCCGATGAGACGAAGTTAACTGCGCAGTAGATGAAAAATAAGTAAGATGTCATTACGTTCGGGGTACTAAGCTGCGCAGTGGTTGAAAATACAAAATATGTCATTACGTTTGGACTACTAAAGGATATTTATGGTAACCTGTGCTGAGGTCTGCTCTTTTCTAAGAGGTGTTGGGTGGCTACGAGTTATGCCTTTCGAGTTGGTTCCTTTTTTCTGCGGTGCTTTTTTTTCTTTTAGTTTCTTGCTGGCTGCCCGGAAGTTGCCAAGACTTGGCGATTATTCGGCCACAGATCACGATACGGAAATCTCCCCATTTTATTAAAAATGCTCAAAAAACAATCGAAATTTTCCTGTTTTCTTCGTATAAGCTTGTGCGATGTATAAAAATTAAATCATTTAATTTGATATATTTTTGTATCAGAATATGCCTGAATGTTCACTCCAACTAAAAGTAGATCTGAAAATTTAAGTTTTCAACTGGTGGTAGACTATAATGTCTTAGCCACTTTTTCCTTAAACCTAATGAGTTGGTGACTATGGAAACCTAATGTTGGAAACCTAATGAGTTTTAATAAGTGATAGTTTGCTTGGGGTATTTATGAGCTAAACTCTTTTAGTTATTCTCCTTCCCACTGTGTTATTATTATTAATTTTATTTAATTTTTTTTTTTTATGTGGCACTGCCGAAATTTTTTGACGCAGGTATCGATACCGGAATTTGCCCATTGAATTTCATTGTTAAGGATATTGCAATTTTTCAAATTAAATAATTTAAGTTTCAAATAAATATCCAATGTTAAATAGTTTTAAATTCGGTTTTTTCATAGCAAAATTTATTTTATTTTATTTTATAGTTTCAGCTACAGCTCTTTGTTTTCAAATGTCTCTTCGAATGAAGCTTCTTCTCGGAGTCAATCCAATTTTGAGAAGGACTGTTGGATACTACAAATGGGGGAAATTGCGCATTCTGATAGAAAGCTAGGAGTTCTAAGTTCTATCCTCATAGCGAATGAAGCAAACAGTGGGGATATTAAGCAAGGAAAACTTTAAATCTGTCACGGCGGAAAGTCCTCATATTGATTGTGGTGTTGAAGTTTGAAGAAAGAGGAAAACCTGTGAGATTCATCCCTGTTTTGCATGGTACGCACATTTTTAATTGCTGCTGAACGCTTCATAAATGCATTCATTGACCGCTTGAAAATATAATTTCAAGTAAATAAAGACTTACAATTGGAAAAATAAACTCAAACTGTATCAAATAGTTCTAAAATCGTAAGAAAAAATATATTTTTTAAAAGCAATTATGTATTTTTAACTTGCGTTTTACTAGAAGGCTATTGATGTTAATTTTAAACAATGAAGGTAATGTATTGCATTAAAATTGGACGAAATTTAATTTATAGTGCGTTTTGTTTTTAAATGCAATTATTATGCTGTGAAATGGTTATGTTTATCATGGATTTTTTTTTAATTACTGTAGTGTGTAATTTTTTCTACAACTTTGCAATAAATCTTCAACATTTTAAAAAATTTGATTTGTTAGGTATGATATTTGCATTGATAAAATTTTATAAAATATAGCGTTAGAAAGTCTTTATAGTAAATAGTGGTTAAGTGTCACGAAAACAGTTGAATATATTTAAAATTAGGCTATTTTTAATCTTTCAGTATGATATCGGACGCAATTTTCTTTTAACGCTGATTTTAAAGTCTATCTCAAACTTGTGAGTATTTTTATTATCAACATTGTATTTATTCGGAAATTTCGGAAATTTTCTCATGATTATTCATTTGAAATTTGAGACCAAAAGCTTATGCTCTTTTATTTTTATCATGCTTAAAATAATATAGCTGTAAAATAATCATTATTGTGAAAAGTTCTTTAACTTTAAGCTGAATAACATTTGCATTATGATGAAAATTCCCTATCAATGTAGAAAAGAATATTGCTTAAACTTTCATCTAATAGGTCTTGTATATTCTTAATGAAAACATGTTGTGAGATTGAATCTTCTTTTTTTTAAAGAGAAAGTCCCATTTAAGACGTTTACACATAATGTTATGTTTGTTTTTTGTTTTTACTATGTTTATAATGCATAATCTCTTACCAACAAAATACAAACAATGGAATTGATTGATTTTGAACAAAAATTTTGTGATAGCAGAATTCTCAAAAAGTAACGGATGGTAGTCAAATTTGAATCATTAATACAAAAAGCAACTTATAGTAAAAAAAAGGTGTTATTTTTTTGTCTCATTTTTGTACGCAATTAAATGTTTGTGCAAATTTAATTTTGAAGAAAATACAATGCTTGCTACTTTTTTTTGGTTTCGAAATTTAAATGTTACCTGAGTTTTTTGACTAAAATTGTTGGTTAGTAAATAGTAGCTTTAACTAATTATCGAATCGCTAAAAATTTCTGATGCGCCAAAGTAAAATTATTTTTGCATTACAAAAAGTTTTTGGCAAATGTTTTAATAAAAAATATTAAAGACTTTCCTGGTTGCACTCCCTGAAAATATTTCTACCGGTGCCTTTGCGTTTGTTTAAAGTGTTTTATTAAGTAAAATTTCAGATTCTAAAATGATAAAGTTATGTAAGCATTTTTCCATTTAATTTCAGTGAAAAAAGAAGTGAAAAGGTGTTTGCAAGTAAGTAATTTGAATATTTTAAAATTTTACTTATTGTCTCAATTATTACGAAAAATAAGAATTTAAAAATTTGAGATATAATTTTATTTTAATATTTTTGGAAATGAATAACATAGCTATATTTAAATAGAAAAAAAAGTTTAAAGATAAATTTTACACTAAATTCAAATGTAAATTTAACTTGGTAATTATGAACTGTGGTTTTTTATTATAATTTCAGAATATAAATAATGACAATTGTGAAATTACAAAGAGCTGAACGACTTTTATAAAACATGTTTTACAAACTACCAAATTCAATTGAGATTTTAATATAATTGGCTGATTTCCAAAAAAATTTATGAATACATTTTTAAAGACTTGAAAATTATTAATGATATAAAATACAACAGAAAACCCCATGTCTGAAGAAAAGAAAAAAATAACATGAAAAGTTGTAATATAGTATTATTTCTTAAATAAATTTGAAATGTTCAAGAATTTAGCTGAACATAAGATATACTTTTGAGAAAGAGGGAGGAAAGTGGATGGTAGCAGAGCACTAATATAATTTTATTTAGTATTTCCGTATTGCTAAGTAAACAATGCATGGATAGCCATTATAAAACTACTGTTCTATGTTTTACTGCTTCACAGCAATGCAGAAAATTAAGAAAAATTATATTGCAGAATTATTCTACTGCCATCCAAATCTTCCTCCTGCTTACTTTAAAAAATAAGAAACAACGCAATTACAAAATTTAATATTATATAGTATTAAAACTAATGCAAAATAATCTTACGGCAAGAACTAGATAATATTAGTTTGCATAGAATCTAATATTATAAAAAGCAGAGCAAAAAGTGATCTTTTGTATTCTTCGAATGTTAGAAGTTGTGCAAGATAACGTAAAATTTTACTGTTTTCTGATGTTATTTAATATTAGGTGTTACTTGGGAATGGAACTGCAAACTACATTGAACATAGTTCCAAAAGAAAGCGTCATGAAAATTTTAAAAGTCATTTGTGACCATTAAATGCAAAAAATGATAGGAAAGGGGAAAATACCATAGTACATTCCTATACCATTGCGCATTGCGAGGAGGAGGAGAGGGAAATAGAGAGGGTTAAGACATGGAACGGGTCTTCTCCCCAGATGGCGTTGCGATTGCGAATAAATTTTTTGATGACTCCAATAAACAGAAGAAGTATTCAGAAATAATATACTTCAACTCGAACAGAAATAATTTTTTTAATAATTAAAATGGTAAAATTGTCAGTTTTCCAATATTATGAGCATTATTACCCTCCTAGCCTGGTTCTATAAGTAGTATTCACACTGCATGCGAAAAATATGCGTCGTGCGTAATCAGTTAAGTAAAGAGAGCAACTAAGTAGAAATTATTTATCGCTTTTGGCGAAAAAGCACCCTTCACAAATTTGGAGAGGGTAAACTAACCAAAATCGTCTCACTGATTTTGTATGTAGTTCGAGCGCACGTCTACAGCACTTAAATGTATTGAATGATCAGTATATAGTGAATGATCAGAACAGCAGTTCTTAAAATCGTATAAATAGTGGTTTCAATATAAATGTTGTTGTTGTTAATTTACGTCGCACTAGAGCTGCACAATGGGCTATTGGCGACGGTCTGGGAAACATCCCAGAGGATGATCCGAAGACATGCCATCACAATTTTGATCCTCTGCGGAGGGGATGGCACCCCCGCTTCGGTAGCCCGATGACCTGCGCGCGAAGTCGAGCACTTTACGGTAGCACAGTTTAACGAGGACCAATACCGCACACCCTCGGTCCCTACGCAGACTGATCCAAGTGGTCACCCACCCGCACACTGACCGCAGCCAGTGATGCTTGACTTCGGTGATCTGCTGGGAACCGTGTCTTAACGATCAGTCCACTGCGGGACTTCAATATAAATGTAAACAACAACAATCTAAAACTTTTGACCTTGTCTACTTTCGGTAAAGAAGTATACAGCTGTTCACTACAGCGTATTCTGCGAGGCGATATTTTCAAACAGTTAATTTTGCTTTTGATAAAAGAAAAAAATTATATAATTTCTGAGTTCAAATCTGATGTATTTCATAAGATATTAATGATATTAAGTAATTCTGGTAAGTTTGAAGGGAAAATTTGTTTTAGTTATTCGAAAATGTATTGTTGAAAAAGGTGACATGGTTGATAGATTTGAAAAAAAAATTGCTTTTCCGGCATTTCTGATTTGGCCACTTTTTATTTTTTTATTACTGTCTGTTTTTGATGCAAGCCGTGAACCATCATACATTAGTATTAACAAATTGTTCGAGCATCGAATAAATTTCATTTTAGAAATTATCATTTAGGTTTGAATTTCAAAGTTGGTATAGTGTTTACAAGGTAAGAAATGTTTTATAACGATTCTTTTTTCAAATGACAATTCTTATGTTTTAGAATGACAGGTCTTCAAAAGATGATTCTTCTTTCAGACAGAAATAATAAATCAGTTAACAAATAAACGTATAAAGGAAATACTGTTCACGAGAGCCTAAAAACACAAAGATCACGTTGAGGTAATGTAGGCAGTCAAGAGCTCGCAGCGTTCTCTAGTGTAGAAAATACCATTTATTCCACGCAGGTTACTATGATTAAAAAACAGATTTTTTTGGTGATAATAAATACGGATAGAAACAGAGAGCCGGAAGCGTGCAACAAAATATGTTCTACTTGTATTGTTGACGTGACGTTGCTTTTGCCGATGTGTATCTTGCCCCTCTAGAATATCTAATTTAAATCAAAATCTTTAGCAATTAAATTTTATTCATAAGTTTGATTTCAAGATGTCATTAATATTATTACAACTATTTTCTCTTCTCATTTTTCACAGTGCATTAGGTGAGAATTGTTAGAATTTTAAAATAAATCTTAAATATCTCCGGTTACTTTAAGTTTATCTTAATACTAATTATAGTCTCGGTGAAAAAATTTTGCTATGCTTTCAGATATTTTGATTTTATAGTTTTCTATAAAACTATCTTGTGCTTAAATTGCATTTCAATGCTCTACGTTTATATTTCTTATAAGATATATGATATTAGGGTATTTCTCAAATTGTGCTTTAAAACTAGTCACTTAAAATTGTTTGTAGCCTCCTACTCTAAAAAAGAAAGCCTTGGTACACATTATTTATTTTAAGATTAGGTTCCTTACTTAATTGATTCTGTTTTAAAAATCTTTTCTTATCTGATCCTTCAACAACAGCATTGAAAATTCATATGTTGGTCTTTTGAAAAAATTACAATTTCTGTAAATGAGCAAAAAAACTTTTTAACTAAAGTATTTTTATTGCTCATAGAATCCAACGTTAGGTTTTGAAAGTTTTTGATAAGCACCAAAAAGAGCATCAAAAACTGTTTAAAACTATCAAAAACCTGTGGATATAGTCACCCATTTGTAATGCATGCAAAGACATTTTATGTAAATTAATATAAGGGAAAAATGGGGTGCAGTGGACCACCTCCTTTTAAATCTATTTTTATCCAGTATTTTTTTGCTCATATGAAGCTTCGTAACTGGTAGCATAGTACTAGTTATATACAAATAAAAGAACTACATGGGAAATACCAAGGAAGCCATTTTGATCAGATTTTAACTTTTGAGCTGATTAAAGTAATTTTTTTAATTTTTAGAGATTGAATTACTCCCTTTTAAGTATTTCCAGAAAAGAAGTATTGTAGCTTTTATATTTTTAAAAATTATTTGCATTTGTATAGTCTGTATAAAATTTCAGTATTTCTTTTTCCATATGAGGTACAGTGGATCATCATTCACCGTTCCTAAAAATCTTTTGAAAACTTGTGTCTTTTGTAGTTTTGGTAAATTTTATTCTAAATTTTCTAAAAATTTAATTCCAAAATGTCTCTTTCATTCCATAAATTCCTTAATGCAGTCAATAAATCTAAATAGTGAAAATATTGCATAGTGCTTTTTGTTTTTGATAGGTGAAATATGTAAAAGTCCGAAAGTGGAGCAAAATACTTACACAACTACTGATGGCATGGTGGTGTCTGAGGTTGCTCTCATAAGTGAAATTTCTGTTTCTTGTACTCCATATGTTAAGGTAACTAATTTTATTACTTTTAATGTGAAAATGTATGCATTGTTATATTTTTCTAAAGATTTTGCTTCTTTTTTTCTTTCTTTTGGTTAAAATTTTTTGTTTTCTGAAACACATGGTTAACAAACAGGAATCTTTCAACGGAAATAATGTAGTTTGATAAAAGTTTATAAAATGTTCCAAAGTTTTTTTTAATTAGGAAATTTAAATTGAGTTTGAAAGTACAGCAATTTTTTATTCAATAATAAAGATATTTTCAAGTTGAAATGGTATTTAATCATTTAAAAACTAGCTAGTTGTTCCTCCAAAATCCTAAAGCTGCTTTATATATTAGTCTGTAGGAAAATTTCTTAGTTGTTTTCTCATTAACTATAAGTTTAAGGCCTTAATTGCTATTTTTGAAGAAGAAAAAAAATTTAGTTGAAATTTTACTTACTCTCAATTTTTTTAGTGTAGTGAATATAGTGAAAAAATTTTAAAAGTATTTTAGGAGGTTAAAACTAGTAAATTTCTGGCCCTATTTTATCAATAGACCTTTTTTTCCCTTTTAAAATTAAAAGTTTAAAAAAAAAATTCATTTAAGAAATTTTTAAAGAATATTAATAGAAATATTTTTAAAATTATTTTTTTTTATTGGAATTTTCTAATTCTGACCTTTGTCCATAAAGAGCTAAATGAAAAATCATTCATAAACAAAGGGACATCCACTGTCCTTGCCTTACATAGAATTAAACGGAGTTTATGGTAATTTATTGCCGAGAAATGGCTAAATGCTGGGTTAAGAAGTGAATTTACTATTTTCATAAATTATTTATCATGCTTTTGTTTTTATTTTTTAAACAAATTGTATTTTCAGTTTTGTTTATTTTTATATAAAAATGTATTGTATTGTTAATTCATATTCAAAGAAGTGAATCTTTAAAGTGTTGTTTTTATGTATCACAAAACATATTTTAATGGCTTTATATGTATCAATTATAATTCAATCAAGTGACCAAATAATGCCAAGCTTTTCTTTTTGTTTATTTCTTTGATGATTTAATACATAAACCAATGAAAAAAAGATATGAGATTAAAAATATACAAATATTTTAAGTAAATTCTATATCATAAACATAATTTTACATCAAACATAGCAGTTTTAAACTTCAATAATTTGAGTATATAAATGTCTTCAATTTATAATAAATTAAGGTTTTAATATAATTGTATATCTTTGCAATAATATAAAAATTATAATTATTAAAAACCTCACTCACATGAAATTCTTTAATTAAAATTAAAATAATTACAAAAATTTGCATTTCTGATATTATACCAAAAGTTTTATACTTAAACATGAATAGTTCAATCAGTACTATGATTTATAGGTGGTTGTTTCTTTTTTTTATGCAGGAACTTGCTTTATATGCTGAAAAATCTGGCAAATCTGTTCCAGCTGTAAAATCTCCTGATAATTTAAAATACCAGGTAGTTTTTCAATATATTTTGTAATTGTTTGTGTATTGTATTAAAAGGAAATTTATATTTCATTTATCATGATTTGATTTTTTTGTTCATTATGAACTTATGTTCATATTAAGATAAAAATATATTGATCTTCGTCATTAAAAAGGGTATTTCAATGTTCTGCACATAGTAATTACTTTCATCAAGTGTGTGTACTTTAAGATATAATGCTGTAGCTTCTAAAATGTACGCTTTATTCTATATATTTTTTTTAAATACTTAAAAATTTGGAATGTTTTTTTTTTTTTTTAATGTAGTGATGAACTTACAACTTAGAATAAAAGAGAAAAAAAGAATTAATAATTTTTAACGATTTCAGCCATGTATTATATTCTTGAAGTACAATTTTAATAACTTCTATTTGAAGCAAGTTGGCATTGCATTTTGTCTAGCATTTCTTGTCTGTTATTCAAACTAAAATGGTTTAGTGGTGAATGATTTAGACTAATCCCCTTATCAGTCACCTTAGTAGTTATTAGCTTTTTCAAGGACTGACAAAAGTTGTAAAATCGTAGGAGCTAGTGGAATCAGAAAAACAAAACTGCAATCCGCTTCATAAAATAATCGTATGTTTAAATTAATAAACAATTCTATTTTTAATTAAAGCAGATGTGATTCCACATTACGAAAAACTTGCAAATGATACCGCACTTCCAAGGAGTCAGAATTTATTCGACAGGAAAAGATTTTATTTTTATTAATCGGTGTCAAATAGATAAATATATTTTTCTCCACCACTAGCATAGCTGCCAACTGTTCAGAATTTTTCGGATTTGTTCCTAATTTTTAAATCCAATCTGATATTTTTATAAAAAATCTGAATTTTCATAAAATTTTTGATTTTAAACCAATCCTTTTTTTCTGATTGCCACAAGCACGCATCCTGTGATTATTGTGCTAAAGTAATTTTTAGTAGCTTTTTATTGGAAAATACTATTCCAATAGCTGTTGCTGATTATTTCACTATATTATTATTTTTTGAAAATTTTTCTTTGTAGTATTTAAACCAGAGTTGGCAAGGTTTAGGACAGAATGGATTTGTCCACGGTTTAAACCGTCCTGTCCAAAACTGTCTTAAACTGTCCAAAACCCTTTTACAAAAATTATGTCACAATTTTATCTGAACAATATTTAAAGGTAAAATAAACATAAAACTAATAGCATATTGATAATTAAATCTACTAGAGAATATTTGTTTTTAAAAGTCTAATGTTTTATTAATATTGTTTGACTCTTCAATTTAAACATTAAACAAAGAAAGATTAATCGGTAATCAAGTTCAATTGCTCCTCTCATTCAATAGTACATAACTGAAGTTTGACCTAGCCATGCAGGTTAAGCTAATAGGGACTAAGTGCTTGGTTAGTCATAAACAGGTTTATTTTTCTATAGTACGAGTCAAGAATACTTTTATTTCATTCATGTTCGATTTTTTTAGCATAGTGGTGATACATCACCAGTGTCAGTAACTGAAACTGATGTTATGCCCTTCAAAACTGTTAATACATTAAAATAGATGTCTTTTTTTATCATCCTGTGATGCAGAAATTATAACATTCCTTTAAAAAAATATTGCGAAAAGTAAAAGGTTAATTTTTAAACAAATTTAGTATTTTGTTTAAAAAATTATTACTTTTTAATATTGCTTTATCTATCCTTATGCGAAAACATTATTTATCAGTATTTAAAGCATATTTATATTTAAAGGATAAGGTATTCAATTTTGTTGTTCAATGAATTATGGATCTTCAAAAATTATAAACCTTTTCATATTATATTATTTTCCTTTAATAAGTTAAAGTAAATTGTATAAAAAATATCAAATATTTATTGATACATGTAATTATTATGTGTACAATGGTTACACCTATAGAATTTTTATCTTTTTCCAAAGTTCAAGGTTTTGGACACTTTAAGACAGTAAAACCCACGTGTCCTGTCCAAAACCAGTTTAGGACATCCAAAACCGCAAAAATATTTGTTTATGATGTAGATTATTATTTACCTGTGTTTTATAATTTGGAGATAAATAATTATATATTAATAGGTAATGTTTGTTTTTAATCTATTATACCGGTATTCCTAATTATAAAATATTAATATCATAAGTTTCCCACAAAAGATAGTGTTTATAATTTTGTTTTACTAATTTACATATTTAAATATATGTCTATTAATGTTATGATTTAATAGTTAAATTTTTGTCTTACTCCTGTAATTAGTGCGTATAATTTTGTCGCATATAGTGTTCCTAATTTTTGATTCCTAAGGTTGGCAGCTATGCACTAGCATGCCACTCCTTTGAGTTTGATTGACGGCCTAAAAGAGAAAATAAAACATTCCTCCCTTCCCTGCCTCCTCTCAATCTAAAGATCTTCAAGGTCAAGGAAGAAATGATGTTTCTCTGGGTAAACGGGTGAAAAAATGCTCCCCTTCCTCACATTTTCCTCTACTCAATTTCAAGGATGAGTCCAATTTCCGCTTTTTTTTCATAATTGTTCTAGTTTAAAATGGCGGGAAAACCGAGAAAACTTTTTCCCGGTTATCTGGATACCGGATAAATGTTTCTCTACTGTATTGTTATTTTTTTTAAGAATTTGTAATCTAAATTTGTTTATGATGCGTTAAAATACAAATTGATAAATTATAAAGTATGATTTTTTGATATATTTTATCAGATTTCTATGTTATATGATTCAGTTTGATATATTTTATCAGTATTTAAATTATAAGTTAGCTCATATTTTTAATTATTGCTTTTGTTTTGGAAGAATGTAATCAAATAAATTGCCATAATTATGATTTGCTTATTTACAAAACAAAAATATTCCTTTTTTTTTGTCTTTTAGTGGAATTTAATAGAATGTAAATATTTTAGAATTTTGTTTCACTCTTTCGTCACATATTTCTTTTTAAATCTGATGGAATGAAATATCTTTTCAGTTCAGCTGGACTGAAAATGCAGAACAGATATTTAGTGGTGAACATGGCGTGAAAGTTTATGATGAAGAAGGATATGCTGCTATCAGAAAGGTGTGTTTTTTTCTTATAACATCTTTTAGTTTTCTTGCCCCGAATGAGATAAACAGTTTTAATAAGTATTCCCTTTACAGGCACTTGGTAAAGTTGTAATTATCAAAATATTATGGGGACTGAAAAGTAATGTCGTTTCGGCGAGTTAAATACTTGTTAGTCTTAAAAACCAATTCATTTTTTTTTATTCACCTTCAATCCGGCATTGAAAGGTTGTTGCTAACGAGGATGAAACATTATTAATTAAAAATAAAATCTTGGTAAGAGATATCAAATGCACCGAAACGACATTACTTTCCGGTTACCCTAATATAGTAGAAAGAATATTAAGATTAATATTGCAATGCTTGAGTTTGATATCTAATAGATATATGAGTGCATGTTTATATATATATTTATATATAGATATGTATATATATACACACATACATATACATACTTGCATACATGTTTACAGTGGTTATCGATAGTGTACAACTGTTTAAATTGAATCTTTTGTTAATGTAAATTGTCTCCCCCCCCCATCTTTAAGTATAGAAATACACAGGTTATTGAGACAGGAAGAAGTTTGATATTTCTTGAGCAAATATGATATTACTGTACATATGAGTTAAATGAGTTTATTATTACTGCTAAACTACAGAAGCCATATTAGTCTTGTTTTCTTGAGTGCTAGAATGCTTCCTCAAACTGTTTTGTTTGATTTAATTTTATATTTTTTACATGCAGGCACAGCGCAACAGTGAAGATGCATCAAGCATTCCATCTGCATTTTTCCTGTCACTTTACCATAGGGTAGGTATAAAACCTGATTTAATATTCTGAAAATTCAGGAGTCCTTAGCTTAGATCTAGAATATTTTTTTTCTTCAGTAATATGCCTGAAATTTAGTATTTTCTTTATGATTTTATAACAGAAGTTAATAATCTTTATCGAAAGTAGTTAGGGCTCTATAAAATATGCAGCAATATTTTTGAAGCCATGCAACACTGATGCCGTGTGAAAAACTTGACAAAAATACAAAAATTAACCTGAGTAAAAGTATCAATAATTATTATAGTGCTAATGAAATTTTTTTTAAATATAATTACTTTACATCATCTGCTGAAAGATCTTAAAAGCATTGTTTTTGTTTTTATATAAATGAGATAGACCAAAATGCAATACTGTGCACCCCTGAAACTAGTTCTGCTTTCCGGCATTCAGTTACATTTATATTCATTTTTGTTTTGTTTTTTTACAAACTTGGTGCTTATAGTATACAAAAAAGAAAAAATAATAATTTTCAAAACTTAGGTCTTGGCATTTTTTAACCAGCTTACTCAATGTTAATTGTCATTTCACTACAGTTTTAGTCCAACATTATAACTACAAAAACTCCATTGTTATTTTCCTTAGTAGGATGTATCAACACTGAGTTGTAATTTAGATCTCAAATAAATTTTATTAGTATAATCTTGTTTGAGTCACTAATATTATTAAGTTAGTTATATATAATCAGTCAATTATATTATAAAATCGGTCATATGCATGTCAGTTTTGTGTAATTTTTATAAAAATACAGGGTGCAGCAAGAAAAACTAAACTATTTTCATTATAAATTTACGTAAAATAAACTTAACAAAATATAAGAAATAATAAGAATAATAAGACTTTTAAAAAAATAATAATTTAATTGTTTTCAAAGTAGCTGCCTTTTATAGCAATGCAGAGATCCAAATGCGTGTTGAAATTCTCAGCAATGGATGCAAGTCTTTTATCTTTAATCTATCCCATTCTTGCTGAAGCGATTGCTTTAGAGAGTCCTAACTTTAGTGTGGTTTAGTGTATTCCCTAGCATAAGAAACTTAATTCCTTGCCTGGAGTTTTGAGTTAGTTGCCTAAATATTTCTATAGCAGATCTATTGCTTGACATTGTAAAAAAGCTGAAAAATAATATTTATACTAAGAGATATATTGAAAAAAAGATTTTATAACTGAAGTGGGTGACAACACACAAAAATTATAAAAAAAATAGTTTACTTCTATTCTGTGCTGCTATAACTTTTAGTTTTTTGCCACACTCTGTATAGTGTTATAGTGCCTGCCACTTCTTAAATACACATTTATTCTGAGACAATGTTTAATTTTATAAAGCAACTGATTTTATATACTGGCATATCCAAATTTTAGAAGAAAAAATACAAGGCTTCTAGGTTTAAATTTGCTAATGCACTGAAAGCTAAATTATTTAATGCATTTATATTTTATTTTTTTGTTTTATTTCACATTTACTTGTTAACTAAAATTTATAATTTGAAAAATATTAGTGTATTGTTTTTTGATTAGCAGAATTTAAAATAATTCAGATTCATAATTTCCTTAAATAGGTTAAGTTAATTTAAAACATATTTTGTAACTTTCAAATATTATCTCATATTTTCTGTAATGTTTATTGTAAGTTTATTGTTTGCTTTTCTGATATTGATTCTATTCGGGAGGACAGGATTGGAACTGTTATTTCTTTATTCTCCAAAACAGACTTCTCTTTTTCTTGGAATTTGAAAAGATTTTTCTCCTGAAGTTTCTAAATTATTATCTCTTGATACATAGTGTAAAATATTTCATAACGCATGGTTAATCTTTAACTATTTTTACATTTGATGATTCATTTTTAATCTGTAACATGTGTTCTGGATGTACAAAGAAAAATAATTATAGTTTATTTTTATGAAAAAATTCACCTGTTTTATAATCTTCAATCAATATATCCTTTACTCTAATTCTCAGCTGATGCAGAATATGTATCTTGCTGTTCTGTTTACTTTCTTTAAAGCCAGAATTTCCAAATAGATTAGCAAAGTCTTGTGTCTTTATGTAAAAAATAAATTGCCTTTGACAGGGAAATTTTACAATCATGCATATTTTTGAATCATTCCAGCAAAACAATTTTGATTTCTCTTGATTTTCTTTACATTCATGTCCTATTAATAATTTTTTCTCTTTTTCATTTCATCAGAATTATTTTTTGCCTCTTTTGGAATGTTGAAAATTGGCAGCTTGAAAAGTTTTTAATTTAGTTGCTACTCCATGTTGACTACATTTGGGAAGTTTGTCGTAGATTTGTAGAATTTTAAATTTATCTTTGACATGCAAATCTTGCTGTTTAAGTATGTTGCTAGCTAACATATTTTCCTCACTAAATGTAAAAATGCGCCATCAACTTTTATTCTTATCTGAATCATAGTAGAACATGAACAAAAACTAATTAAACTTGGTCAAGGACTGTTGTGATGGCTTTATACTTTCTTTTTTTTTTTTTAACTGAGAAGGTTTATCTTATTGAGTAATAAGATGTACCAATACACACAAGACTGTTTTGCTGATGCGTGATGGTATGTGATATTGAGTGGTGGTGGAAATGCAATGAATTTCCCAGATTCATAAGCAATTTTTATATTAATTTTTAATGATATTCCTCCTTATCTAAATCTGACTCTTCAATCTCACCGATAAGTGTAAAAATACCTCTGCCAGTGGTGGCTGACTGGAGTTACTTATCTGTATTTTGCAAAATTTGAGGGAAAAAATTTATTAGTTATGAGACAAGAGAAAGTTGATTTATGTCATGTCCCTTCCAAGAGTTTTATTTTATAAAACCAGCTGCAATAATGATTTAATTTATGGGTGGTTTTGATATTGTAGTGATTCTATTATTGTAAATTTAATTTTTAAACTTAGCCAATATTATAATTGACTAGTCATCTGCACCTACCAACTGGTCTGCTTGCATGAACTCTTCACATCCTGGCTCTATGTTGTTTCCTGTTGCTTTTGACAGAGTTGTTCGGATTCTGAAGCATTAGTATTTTAAGTTCAAATTAGAGGATTCAAAATCATTTTCGGACTTGCTTGCAACAGCCAGTTGGTATAGCTACACAAACCCACGGTATACCACTATACCATTGGTATAGCTTCACGGTTCCACATTGTCCACCTGTATTAACTTTCCCCTTTGTGGTTTGATGGCACAAAAGCTGTAATCAGTTTGTGATATGCCAAATACTTGGTGGGAATTTGCATTACTGTCAATTAGACTAATTAACACTGTCAAATAACGAAAACTCTTTTTAGTTTATCCTTATAATTTAATATGAAACATATGGTTCACATTTGAAACTTTTTATTTTGGTTGGAATGTGTCTTTTGCATTATTGTAAACCAAGTCAGAGGGATTACTACTCCTAATTTACCTGACAATTACAAAGCATCAGAATAAAACGTTCTTAGTTTTCCCTTTATCTATTAAGAAACATTTTGCCTTAATTTGAGACCTCTGTCTTATAGGCAATTTTTTACTTAGCATAACTTTCAATTGGGTTATTACACAAGTAAGTAATATCAAAATGAAACTCGTTTTAGTTTTTCCTTGCACATGAAATCGAATACATAGTTGAAACTTTAATCTTGGTAAAAACATGCTATTTTACATAACTGTCAGTATTCTAATTAATCCAATTATTACAAAATATTAAAATGTAACCTTTTTGGTTTTACTATTTATCTCATAAAGAACATAATTAGCTTTATAATTTCAAATGGAATAGGAGAATTGGTAAGGAGTAAGTGAGTGAAGGCCTTGTCTCTTAAGTAATAAATTAGTTAGGGTCTGTGATGTGATACAGAAAATTTATTATTGTTCATTGTAGCAAAAAATTTAAAAAAAGTGATTAGAAGGAATATTTCTTTTATTTTTTCCAAAATAACCAATATTTTTCATTTTTGTTTCTTTTTATTAGATTTTTGATAACTAAATTTCTAAAAAGAGGTTTTCTTAAAAATCCTTGCATCACCATACATGCTAATCTTTTCACTTTCTGGGGAAAAAACACTATAGACTAATCATAAAGATGTGGTTCCCAGTAGATCACTGAAGTCAAGCATCACTGGCAGCAACTAGATAGATTCTTTGATCAGCCTGTAATGAGGCCGAACCTCATTAAATCTTCCTATTATAAAGTGCTCAACCTCACATGCAAGTTTTCAGGCTACCATACCTGCCAACTTTTAATCCCTTCCACTATCATTTTTTCCAGTGGTATTAAAATGGAATTAAAACTTAAATTTTAAGCAAACAAATACGTTGTATTTGAGAAAACTTAAGTTGACAACCATGATAGTAACGCACATTAATATATGTGATTAATTTTTGTGAGAATAGTGGTGATCAAAATCATTTAAAAATTAAGTTTATAAAAGAAAAAATAGTATATATTTACTACCACTTTAAATATGAAAATAAAATCTTCCGGAAAATCCGGAAGAGTTGGCAGGTATGGGCTACCAAAGAAAGCCATTTCCTCTGTAGAGGATCAAAATTGTAATGAGTAGTCTAAGACCACATGTTTGCTAGTTGAATAAGGTACTACTTATTGAGGGTGATTTTTTTCCAATAATTTATAATTAGTGAAGATTAAAATCATTTTAAAATAAATAACATTATTTTTTTTAAAAAAAATATTTTTTTTTTGTTTTATTAATAAATGCCTTAATATGCTGAATCCTAATTCTGTGATATAACTTTACCAAATGTGAATCATTGAGAATTATTTCTAATTTTTAAAATTGCTTTGTTTTTAGGGTACATATTATGGTCCCATGGTATCTACTGAATTCATTGCTGCTGCTACAAGTATGGTCCTATGGTATATTGCCTTTACTCAAAAAGCAAATTTATGTTCTTGAAATTTTCTTAATGTGTACTTAACGATGATTTTAATAAATTTGTAAATAAAAATATTGTCTGCTTTTTTGCATATTTTTATAGCACTAATGACTAGGTGCCTCTGAAATAACTAATTTGAAAAATATAAGAAGAACAGTGAAAATATTTAAATGCATGGTTTGATTTTCTGTATTTTTCTCAGAAATGCTGTTAATTTATTCCCATAAACTGCTGTGAAAGCTCAATGTAATCAGTGTGGAATATTATGAGAATTCTGCTGTTCCAAGACTTTAATTTTAAAAAAATTACTCTTATTTACTTGTTTTTCAAATTTTTTAAATCCAATTTATTATATGCACTCAGCACAAAATTTAGTAATATGTTTTGTACATTTACCTCAAATAGAACTTGAATAAACATCTTTCGTTTTATTTTCACATTTTGAACTAAGGCATTGAACTCGTTTACACTTAACTTGTTGTTCGTCGTTTTCAGTGGTTGCTTGTACACCTGTGATATTTTTTTCTGTTAGGAGTGAACAAATTTTTCTCGGATCTCTTCAATTAGGCCTTGAATAAATTGGCGTCTACTAGTAGACTTTCCAGTTACAGCTTTGTATAAAACCCAAGCATTGATAGCAGCTAGGTCCAAAATGCTGTCTTCACCAAATTTAGTTGTAGAAAGCAATGGTATCGGGTTATTTTTTTGAAATATTTGTAATTTCATCAGTTGGATGAAGACTACTTAGCAAAACATTTTCATCTTTTCCCCCTGATAAACAGTTAGATTGATGTCCTTATGAGTTAGTACAGCAGTCTAATGCAATTTGGATTTGGACACTTTTACGGAGACTGGTATTTCTCTTAAGCATTTTACAGTTCCTACAAGGCTGGTGTTTTCGGATTTTAATGCCTCTGTAAGTTTCAATGTAGTAGAAATGTTATCTGTAGTAACATTTCTACTCTTGTTCTCATATGAACTTATTAGTCACAATACAGCATGTTCGGAAAGAGGAACATTTGATGGACACTGGTGATCTTTTCCAAGATGTGGGAATCCATTTATCAGTTATTTTGAGTCAACATCTGGAGAGTCATAGAAAAAGGAAGTACGTTAGTTTCACTCTTGATTTTCATATAGATTAAAATCTTTTTAGTTGGAAAACTATATGGAACTGAAAACTACATTAAATATAGTTCTAAGGATAAACACCACGGAAATTTTAAAAAATATTTTTATTAAATAAAAAAGAAAAATATTAAGAAAAGGGAAAATATCGTAGTATATTCCTAAACAACTGAAAAGAGGAGGAGATGGAAGGGAGAAGGGCCAAAGGCATGAAACCGGTCTCTCCCCAGATGGCGTATTCGAGCGTTGCGATCGCCAATTGAAAGAAATAGGGTTCGAAATATGTTCAAATGATCGCCGGTTGGAGTACCGATAAAAAAGATTCTGGATTAAAGTAATGATCATATGATAGTAGCATAAAGTACTTATTAAATGTTTGTGGGTTCGAGTACCTATAAAAATAGTGGATTGAATTATTGATCAATTTATAGTGGGTTCGAATACAGAAAAATGAAAACGGGTTCAAGGACCAATAAAAAGATGGTGGGTTTATTTATTGATAAAAATAGATTGGAGATTCGAGAACCTGGCTAGGTTTTAAAGTGTTAAATGATAGCGGGTTCTAGTACCAAAGAAGAGATAGTGGATAACTGGAAAACTATCTAGATCACGTTTACCATTTGCGTCCACAAGTGGGAAATTAATAAAACTTCTAGGGCAAGGATGCTGATGACAATTTTTATTTTTAAGCCCTATTTGGTTGCTTTTCCTGCATAGGATATCATTCATCGGTTTTGAGTCCTTTCCCCCACTTTTTGGTTATGTTTCAGTAAACCATAAATTTTGAATAATATATATAATTTTAAGAGCATTTAGCGTGTGGACAAATTTCTTTTCTTACAAACTAGCCTAAGTTTTGTAATAATTTTTATTATTTTAAGTATTTTTAACTAACAAGTGTTAATAGTGTTTTTCAAGATATAAGAATTTGCATTTGGGCACTTTTACTTTTTATGTTGATTTGTGATTTTTTTTTTTCTTTTGCATCTTTTTTTAAGATAATCAACATCCTAGTTCTGGCAATGATCTAGTATAGTTTTTCAGTTAGTTCAACAGTTATGTAAATAATTAAGGAGCACTCTCAACACTGAAAAAGAGTATATAAAGTAAATTAAAAATAGTAGCATAAACACAACTTGCTTCTTATTTTTTAAATTGATCCTGGTTATTTTATTGTTTAAGACACCCATTTTTTCTAAAATTTAAATACCTTTAAAACAAAATTTCTGTTATTCACAATTAAAAATGGTAGTTTTATAACATTGCTTTACATAGTTTTCTTTTGTGACCTTTTTTTATTATTTGTTTCTCTTATACATTTACTCTCATATTCATCTTGTACAGCAGCTGCTTGTTCCGACTTTCTAGTGAATAGAATTTCCTGAATCGCCTTTTATCGGACTAAACTCCTTCTGATAAAATTTCTCCAGTTTTAGTTTAAAGGCATGCAGATCAATACGGTTGCAAATCTCTGCAAATACAGGACTTTATTCCCTTGTTGTTTCCTCATTTTAGACCATGTATATTATTCATTAAAATGAACTAAAATGATCTCTTTAGGTATTTTTTTTAAAATTTCTTTTTTGCTTTAATATGCAATAAAATATTAAATTGGTTAAGGGTTACTAAAGTTTTTATTATTTAATTTGAACTGCGTTCACAAAGAACTGGAAATTAAAAAGATTATTCGAAAGTCTTTGAAATATACGAAACAAAGAAAAATCACACAGTGAAGGTTAAAAATACACAAATTAAAAACTATACATTTTTAAAATTGTATAACTTATATTACAGAATCAGCATAATGGAATAAATATTTAATTTTGCTATTCATTTAAAACAAAATTTAATTTTTTTTAACTAACTATTATAGAAACAATATAAAAATTTAAACAGTAGCTTTGAGTTTTAAAAGTACATATTTTGTAAAATTTAAAAGCAAAATGATGATGCTTAATATTAAAATAAAAAATAATTATTGCGATGTAAAAAAAGATATATTTTTCTTGTGTTTCTTAATTAGAATCCTATTTAAAATTTTTAAAGCATAGCGATATTTATATCAATTGAACGCTCAGGGAAAAAAAGAAGCAGTAATATATTTTATGTAAAAAAAATTATATTGTATGCAAAAAATAACAGTAATATATAAATTTTTTAAATATATTGACTTTCATAATTGTATGATAAAAAAATATTTTGCAAATACGAGTTACAAACATCAAATAAAGTTCATTCTGTTTAAATGAAAGTAGTATTTCATTCTCTATTTTTTGAGTGCGTAAAGTTATTTAAGTGCTGCCATCTAATGTAAGTCAGCTAAACTAGCTTTTATAGGTCTTAAAATACAGAGAGAAAATACTGTGACAGAGACAATGTAATTTCAATAAAATAAAATTAAACACGCTTGTTGAATTTTGTCACGAAATAGTTTTGAAGGTTGTAAAATCCATACGTACAATATTTCAATTGAAAACGAAATGTGACCATATTCCTCAAAAACATTAAATATTTAATTAAGAAGATCCAGCTTTCAATATGCTATTCATAATATTTAGTTTTCAAAAAGTTGTAGTTTTAAGATTATTTTTGAATATTTTGGTACAGGAAAACTCTTTATTCAAAATTAGGGAATTGACTTTTTAAAGTTTATTATCTGTTAAAGATTCAATATTAATTCATAAAATGTTTTGAAGAATTTTATTTTATTATTTCGTATTGTAGGGGGAGGAAAAAAATTCCTTAATAGAAATTGATTTTCATTTGCAATTAAAATTTTTATTTTAAATTTTTGAATAAAATTTTGTTCTAAGTAGGGGCACGATATGAATTATGTTTTTGGCAGCACACAGGAGCTTTAATAATTTCTATACGCATTCAAATCTTAAATTATTTAAAAAAAATAAGAAAAAGGAAAAAAGAAATAAATTAAAAGCAAGAATATATTTTAACACCGCCACTGACATCACGACAGTTTTTGAGCTTTGCGTAGTAGAGCAGATATAATAAAATTTAAAAGCTGATCTCAAAATATTTCTGATAACATTAGTATTGAAAAATACTCAAGTAAAAAATTATTCTGTGCAAAACCTTTAAAATAAGGTTTTCTAAAGGAAAGTAAAACTAAATTTTTCCTGATCATAAATGAAATTATTCAGCAAGCTTAATATTTCTGCAAACTTAAAATTTCGACAATTATGTTATTGAAGCACTGCTAGCAGACTGCACCTGCATGATAAATTGTTTTGTTTGTCCGATTTCAAGAAAAAAAAAGGTGTAGGGGGTTCGTTCATCAGAGAGGTTAGAAGGAAAAAATCTCTACTTTTTTATTTGAATTCTGCTTTATTTGGGAATTTTATTTACTCAAAAAAAATTAGATATTGCCTTGATAGAAGTTTATTATTTTAATCTGCATATGGTGTGATAATCTGCAGCGCTTGCTTCCGTGATGGAAGGTTTCTGCAATCAAGTTTCTATATAAAAGACTGAAATTAAGCGCAGTAGTAATAATATTGATAGCTTATTTTTACACTGTAAAAAATTCCAGATCAAAATATGGTATAAAGTACCGGCACTTTAGGCGCATCATTAATAAAATACACTTTATAGTAAAATAATATATCGTAATGTTCACCGTAATATTCATTTAATTCGAGTAATTTAATGATTTTACAGTAATTATTACTTTTAATTTACGGTATATGACATTTTTTTTGTTTCCTAACATGTTACTATACAAATGCTTTTTACGGTAAAATGTACCTGTACCCTGAATTCACTTTATACCGTAATTTGAATTTTTTACAGTTTACATGGTACAAACGACAAGATCGATGAAAATATTTATAATTATTGATGTAAATATTATTCATATAAATATTATTTATATCTAATTTTATATAAAACATATAGAAACGGAAAAATTTTTTCTGAGCTACTTCAATTGTACCCAACAGTCTACTTTTACTACCTTTGTGAAAATTGGCAATCTTGGTAAAAAATATCAATAGCAATTTACGACGTTTTATCGTGGCACTTTTTTCTGGCGATAATAAATTTATTCACTACATTTTCTCTCAGCTGAATTGCATGAACTTAAAAAAGACAAATTCCAGCTCAGTTAGTAATGAATAACCCATGTTTGATTGGACATAACTAAGACATTTCCAATTTTATTTCGACACATATGAAAACAGAGATGGTATTCATCAATAAAGAAAGAAAACCTTGTTGTTTTGTCAAAAGTAAAACGATGATTGTTTGTGTATAAATAAAATGTTGATATTTCATCTCGTGTCTTCCAGACTTAAGGATTTCCTGACTTTAAATTCCAGGTTGAAATGAACTCACGTCAGAATTAGCTAGGATTAAAAACGCAACAGAGATTCAATATTCGCCCGATATTTCGCTCGCTTAAATTGAACTCATAACTGTTTAGGTTTTGTGGTTTTGTTAACAAAACCACAAAACCTAAACAACAAAACCACAAAACCTAAACAGTAAACTTACAATCTATTTAAAAAATAATAGAGTGTGTTGAACCATTCGTCACATTTTCTACAAATCTAATATGATGCCAAGTGATCGTGTACATTAATCCTTCTTAAACCTAATTACACGATTGTATGGTTAATTTGCCTAACCTAATTGCATGAATATAGAGTGAACCTAATTACACGATTATGTGGCTAAATTCTAATTACTTGAACAGAAAAACTGCACAATTTAACTCCTTACTAAAGTTACAGCAAATTCTGGTGCCAGTATTATGGCTCAACAGTAAATTATTTATTTCTTTTTCTCTATTTTTTTTCTTGAAAAAATAAATATGCTTGCAATATAATACTAGAGACTCCAAGACAGGTATATGTAAATTTATCATGTTCTAATTTTTTGTAATTATCTAAGTTTTAAACTGTCTTACATGCTCTATTCTAGTAACTTATTATTTGTATTTATTTGAAACATACATGGAACTTCAATTGTCAAATTAAGTTCTTTAACAATTATTTATAGAAATCATCAATCATCCATTTTTGTTGTAGTTTTAATATCTTTTAATAGTATTTGTCTTTTATTAATAATAATTGTCTTTTGTTTTCTGTTATTGTCTTTTATCTTTTATTAATAATTATTTTATTTCAATTTCAGATACTATCACTTTAACTTTTACGTAAAAAAATAAATCAATAAAAATCTTAAAATATTGTTGAAAAGTTTAAAAATAAACTATGTAACTATGTTAAGAAACTAATAAAAAATGCAATATTTTGAAATTTTATTTTTGTTGCATTGCTATTTTCATTTATTGAAGTTATTCCATCTTTTAGTTTCACAAGTGAGAAATAAAATTATTATATTAATTATTCTTAAACTATTTTGTTAATACGTTCCACATGAAATTTCTCAGTACAATATCATACATGAATACATAAAAATAATTTTTTCATATGGATGAAAAAACACGTGCAAAATCATAATTTATAACTGTCCTTCTGCCTTGGGAATCACCCATTGAATTTTTAACTTTATGAAGCATAGATAAAATTGTTTTGAAAAATAAAACGTTTCACATGCTCTTTCCCAGGCATTACTTAGTAAAATAAATAATTGAGCTCGGAAAATTCCTTTTATAGCCCATTAGCATTTTACTACTCTACGTTCTTGTATTTGTTGATCAGAAAGTACCAACCAAGCGTCAAGGGGAAAATCTTGAGGCACATTTTTCTTATAATCGATTCCGTATATTACTAAAGTAACATTTACTACTTAACGCCACAATAAGGACATAAATGACCCGTTCTTCTTTGAAAACGGGTCATTGACTATTAGCAAAAAGAGTAGTTATGAAGTTTAGACGGTGTTAGATGATAGTAGTCATCTATTACTGCGAATAAAGCTAAAATTTTAAAGATATCTTATTTCTGAAGACATTTTCTTAACTTCTAGACTTATTTTCAAAAGTTTATCTGGGGTACATTTTTATTTATAAATTTTATTTATTTATTTATAAACCAAAACAAATAACATCATTTATTGAATACAATTATTGTTTCGCTACAACTGCATACCAAGTGCTAGAGTTAGAAATAAAATTATAAAACATTATTTTTGTATGAATTTTCTTTCATGGTAGTTTTGGCTATTTAAATACGCACAATACTTTATTGAATTCAGATTACATTATAAATTTCTTGGTAAATGCAGTTACTTAACAGGTTTAAACTCTTGGTGTTTATTCATACAGTACTAATACAAGTATTAAATTACTAAAAAATGATTGTAGCGGTTTCAATTTCCCCCAAAGTATTATATCAACTTTAAAAGTATACAGTGTCAAAAAAAGTACTGTATTTTAAAATTAAATAATTTTGAAATTGTTGGGAATAAAAGGATAGAATAAACAACAATTGTATTGATAATGAAACCAGCAAGAATTATCTTCGTTATTTTTAAAATTACTATATTTTTAAGCATTTACAATAGCTGAAAGCTGTTCAGTGCTCTTGAGATGGGTTGCATTACAATAACAGGTTAGAGCACTGATCTTTTGGTCATTTTTGTTGATTTCCAAAACTGTATACAGTGTACAACGCCATATGCTGAGAGCTTTAGAAACTATTTCTGATAATTATTTATAAAAATATTCACAATTAATATCTTGTTTACTTCACCATTTTTATTTCCAATTGATACAGAAAAGTTAACGATTTGAGGTTGCTTTTAAGTTTTTGATGTTATTTAAAAGTTTGCTGTGTTTTGTTGTCTCGAAACTATTTTTTCATCTAGAATAGCTTCCTCTGTATAAATTTTTTTATCGACGAATTGTCTTTAAACTTAACATGTGTAAATTGGAGGAAACCGTTCCTTCTTATTCTCTACGAATTAAGAGTAAAATAAAGACATTTTTGACAGATACATTGACTATTGAGTACCAATATTTGAATGCGTTTATGTCTGTTTTAGATGGCAAGACAGCTGCAAGGAAATATTTATTTAGTTCAGCACTTCACTAAAAAAATTTAAAAAAAAATCTGTGATGTTTAAAGGAAAATCTGAAAAAAATCTGTGATGAAAAGTTTATCTAAATAGTGCAACTTCGTCAGTCATGCAATGCACAAACTCAAGATTAAATCAATTTTACACATGGCGTGCATTCTTGAATCAATATTTTAGATTATAACTTCTTTTTCAGCCATCATTATGGTATTATTACGCTGTAAAAAATTACTTTAAAAAGTAGTGAAACCCGGGTGCTGGATTCGTAAAAAACCTTTAACTGCAAAATCTATTTTTACCATTAAAAATTTCATAACGCAATTTTAGCAGCAATATTAATTTAATTACAGTGATTTAATAATTTTACAGTAAATATTACTGTTAAAATTATAGTAAATAAAAGTTTTACGATGAAATGGATTTTACGGTTAAAAGTACAGGCATCCTGAGTGTCTGTACTTTTTACCGTAAATTGATGATGAATTACTTACAGTGCAATTCTTTTCCCAGAAATGCTTATGCTCGATCATATTTAAATTTTTTTTTTGTGCAAAAATATTTTCCGTAGCAGTTACATTAAATGTAACAATTATGTTAAATGTATAAAAAAATGCATCTATCCATTACTGACAGCATAGCTTTGTGGTATCAAATTCACGTATGAAGAACTCTGAATTCTAAAGTTTCAGTTTGTAAGTTCATAATTAATAGGTTGAATTGTCTGAACATTTATTACAAAGTTTCGAAACAAAGTTTTTCTCTTCGTTGCATGGGATGCGTCGCCGACCGTATGGGCACAAAAACGCCGATGCACAGCCGACAGAGAAGAGGTTAGTTCTTTACAGTAGGTAAAATTTTGAAAAAAATAAATAAATAAACTTTAAAAAAATAAATTTAAAAAATCCAAGTAATTTTAGGTAATAAGCTAAATGAATTTCGTTTTATAAATTATTCTCAATCCAGAAAACATAACATGACTAGAAAAAAAAAAAACAGCTCTGTAAGAGACTAATATTAATTAAAAAATATACTATTTGGCAGTGTTAAGTAAGTTTAGTCAAAAATGAATGCATTTGCGTACAATAAATTTTAAATTTCCATACTCAAAAGCCACATATCACATAAAATTACTAGGTAATTTCATAAGACACAATACAAAATTTAAATGTGAAATTATTCAAGCAAACTTTTATGCTTAAAAAAGCAAGAAAATATAATATTGTTTGGGTACTTGCATAACTAAATACATAGTTGTGTCTAATCACATGGTTGTGCATCTCGTGTTAAGGTTACAGCTTTAAGGCTCTGTTTATTCAAAGAGAAAAGTAATGTGCTGCGTGAGAAAAAAAAAAACAACTGACCACCCTGAATTACTTTTGATCTAATGATCGGATCGTGACGTTCTCGGACTCAATCTTAAAGGTTCGCGGGGGTGACCTCAAATGAGCAGACGATAATTTAAGTTACTAAATCAGACACAAAAACGCACTTTCTCTGAATAAACATATCTTTTTTCGACAGATTCAGGTATCTGGTACCCAAAATATAGGGGAATATTGTCTGCAAACTGGGCAATATCGTCCCAATTGTTTGGTCAGGTGAGCGGTCTAAAGTTTGTATCCTTAATATTAGTTTTAGTTTTTGCGTATTTCTCCATACCTCAAACTTTTTAAACGAATTGAAAATTTTTCACGAAAATTCGTTTGACCTAAGATAATTTAATGCAAAAAAAATAACTTTTAGTAAATATTTCTTATTATACTTAATAATGGTCAAAAAGCTTTTGCATTGTAAGGAATTTAATTTTCACATAATTTTCAACAATGCAATTTTAAATGGCATAGTACAAAATTTGAGAGAAATCTGCCAAAACGTTCTTGAACATTTAAAAAAAACTTCAAAATTATATTTCTCAATAACTATTTGACTGATTACGCTCAAATTTTATATTTTGCTTTTTAAAATTACATTCTTTAAAATGGCGTTAAAAAACTTACTTTACAAGTCAAAGGTTTTCAACAGTATATCTGTATATATCTACTTTATTTAATATGTTATTTTTGCATGGAATTATCAATCTTTGCATAAACTCTGCTTTGTGATAGTTGAATGTGGTTTTGTCGGAGTTTTAATTCAGTTTAATACAGACTTTAGAGACTTAGATTGAACCAAACCTAAATTAAAACTAATCCAAGAGTATAAACAAGGTCACTTAACTAGGGACATTACTGATCATATCTAACTAAGGAAAGAAAATCTTCTTGAAGAGAAATGTAAAAAGATTTTCATCCTTCGAACCTTCAATACAGTACAGTGAAGCTAAGAGATTAGACAACGACTTCGTTTTAATTGTGTTTGAAATATATTAAAATAAAATATTGGAAGGCGTAATTTAATAGGCCAGTCATTCTTTCAGACACATTTGTTTTTATTTAACAATAAAGTTCAGAATTTAACTATTCATAAACATTTTTAATTTTTATCCTGGTCGAATTAGAAAATTGTTTGTTTAAAAATCCTAGTATGACTTTCATTGACACCTTTTTCAGACTTTTCTCAAAAATACATAAAAATGGAAGTTTTCTGAAGAACTACTTATCTTCAAACTTTCTTTTTTAACTGAGATCAAATATTGAAAGAATTCCTATCTATATAATGAAAAAATTTGGAAATAAAAAGAAATTTGTTAGAAAAATATCGGCCGTTTGTGCGTAATCACATTTTAAACTTGCAAGTGTTGAGGAAAAATATTGTACTAAACTTTCCCTGCTGTACAGTGCGCAAAGTAATGAACCACTCTGAATAATTTTGATCTAATGATCGGATCTTCATTTTAGACTCAATCTTAATGGTTCGAGGGGGTGACCTCAAATATGCTAATTTGTGCAGACGATAATTTAAGTTACAAAATCAGACAACAAAACGTACTTTCTCTGAATAAAAATCCCTTTTTTCGGCAGATATGGGTTTTCGGCTCCCAAAATATAGGGGGTAGCCGCAATCTGGGTAATATTGTCCCAATAGTTTGGTCCGGTTAGAGGTCCAAAGTTTGTATCCCTTAATTTTAATTTTACTTTCTTCGTATTTTCACCATAACTTGAGAACTTAGTAAGCGAATAGCAAAATTGCTAACACCCAAATATAAAATTGGTTCATGCCAAGTAAGTGTAATATTTTTTGAGAAGAAGTGTTTTTTCTTTTGAAAGGGAAATGAATTAAATAATAAAGAAGTAATGGCTATGAAATAAAGCTAAGTTAGTTATGGTTTGGAAATTAAAAGAAATTATAAATATATATGAAATTGATCTGAAGATGGCAGCACTGCACTAATTTTTGATGACGTTAATAAAACGTAATCGTTCGTGTATAATTTTATTTACTTTTGCATCATTATTACATCATGTTTTTCTTCAGAAAACACAAATCAGTACAATTCTTTATTTTTTTAAAAATAAATAATTTAAAAAATAAAACTTATGTTAAATGAAATAGTTTTAATCACACATTCTGTAATCTGTATTAATCACTATGTTATACTTTATATAATGACATTGATAAAATATGGATAAAACCCAAACGTCACCTAATGAAATCAATTCAGTAAAATTTTGTGAGAAATAGATATAATGGCTCTATCACGTTCTGTAATCAGTATCCATTAAACTTTATAGATACTTTTGAATAATTCAATTCCTAATTTGAAAATAAAGTAAATTATTCTCAATATTATCGAATCAAATAATAAATAAATTTATAAATATGTTCATTTTAATCAAATTATGACTGAATAAATACTGTGAATATATTATTATTCATTTTTTAGTAGGAAAATAAATATTTTTTCATAAACAAATATAAATTAATATTTCATAAATATCTTTATTAATACTTACTGGAGCTCCTGTAATATCGAGAAACTAAATATGTCTTCCGCTTTCACAACTAGCAACGATTCACTACTAAACTATATTTATTTTGCTCATTAGTGTAATTACCCAATTGGTTAATTAATTTGTAATAAAAGATGGTGTCATTACATCTTACTATGCGAATTCTTCTCCAAATAAACGGAACTAAAAAGTGTTGACACCTCAAAGAGTAAAACAAAAATTCTAAGTGTTAAAATCAAAAATAATGAAAAATCAAAACCGATGTTGTCACCGGAAAATATATAAAGACTTCCGGCAAGCAAAAATAAGCCAACTTTCAATTCGCAGAATATTTTCATTTCCCCCATGGGCGGAAACAAGCACCTCTTGACGTCCCATGGTAACGTAACTTCCGTCCCCTATACAATGCGATCTACTACTAGTGTGAAAGCCTATTTTTTTTTTTTAAAAAAAAACCTTATATTTATAAATTATAAAATTATCCCAAAAAGGAATAGGGCGATTGACGCTGCAGTGCTGTCCCTCACCAACGCAAGAAGGAAAAAGCTAGTTAAATTTTTACATGTTGCGAAACCCAATGAATTTAAAAATATTAATTACTAGCCTGTTTTCGTGACTCGTTTTGACGTAAAAATAATTCTGGGCTCACATTATAAAAATATCCAGTATGTAGATTAAAATGTGAAAATTTCGTACAAATCAGAAAGGGATTATCACATACTGTTTTACATACATCCGTCGCTGAACAGCCGACCAAATTTTGTGTTCACGACTACTAATGTTCAACTCCGTAGCCTTGTAATTCTGCACCAATCCAGAAGAGAAGGAAACTCCTGGATCAGTACCCCCAGAGGTTTTGATTTGTTATTAGAATATGGAAGACTTTGCAATTCGACAGATTTAACTTGCAGAAGTCACCATTTACTACACAGGAAGATTTCGGCAGTCGGGGATCGAACCCTCGAACTCATGGACATGGGCCCAGCACCCTACCAACCAGACTATCCCGGCCCCCACATAATGGTTTGGTCATCGCAGGTGGTCAGCCGACCCACGAAGCAGGTTTTCGTCTTTTTGCGACCACTGCGTATGCTTTCTCCCCACATTTCCGGAGGTCCGCAGGACCCAGGCCCCTTGGAAACGGAAACCACACAGCAGTCACCCAGAAGACGCGTGTGCGGTCTCGCACACCTTGTGCCCTACAGACATACTAAGCCCGTTTGCCAAGGCTCACTGTAAGGGAAGAGAGTTAAGACGTATAATATATATATATATATATAAACAAATAGAGGAGCATTATTAAAACAATAGGTTTTAATAATGCAGTAATTATTATAATCACAATTTCGATTGATTTAAGTGTTACATTATAATTAATTTTTCAGGCAGTCTTAAAGTTTAATGGGAAAACATTATCACTTACGGAACAAGTTATCACTTACTGTAACACTTTAGATATGTAAATAAAAATAAATAATTTTTCTCGATTGCTTTTGTTTTATATTTTATTTTTAGAAAATATAGTCCTTAAATAATTTACCATTTACGCTAAAAGACAAACGCATTGATTATTTTGCATTCACTCAAAGTATTTCGATTATTTTAAGTATTAAATTAAAAAACTTATTCTCGACTTTTTTTTATTGGTAAAAATTATCTTAGAATAAATTATCATTTACATTAATAAATGAAGTATTGAGCTAATAATTGTAAAATAAGTTATTCCTTACATTAATGGAGATACTCAATTCCACAGGTTTTAATAATGCAGTAATTATTAAATATTTAATCAAAATATCACAATTTTGATTGATTGAAGTATTTAACAAAAATGAATTTTTCCTATACTGATTTTTGTTTTATTAAAAATAATCTTAGAATAAGTAATAACTTACGGTAATAGACGTACTCAACTCCATTGCTTTTAATAATGCAGTGATAATTTTGTGTTCAGTATTTAGTCAAAATATCACCATTTCGATTGGTTTAAATATTTAACTGAAAAGTAATTTTTTCTCGACGTTTTAAGTACTTAATCCTGGTTTATGTGTAAGTATTATAACTTACGGTGACTTAACTAAGTAAAATATGACACAAAATCCAGATTACTTGTAGAGAGAAGAATTTTAATTCGTGAGTTTTTTTATCTTTTGTTCACTTAATATATTCTTTTTAATGCTTATAATTCCTGCGTAGCTAATGAAAGGATAGTAATTGAATAACGCATTTGTAGATTTTCTACAATTTAATAGCTTCTACAAAGAATCTGATAATTTGTAATGCAACTTTCTAATAATAAATTTAATTTTTGATATGATTTTAATTTCTAATACTATAAATCTACGATAAAAGAAAAAAAGTTTCTGCATAACCTTCAAAACTATTGGGCATAAGTATTCTTTGAATAAGGGATCCTAAAGTGTTTTTCCTCTTAAGAAAAAATCCAATTTTGCGGATAAGACACACAATTCTTACCTGACTGCGCTTAAAAGTGAAGCTTTAACATTTTAGGTATCAATAAATTACCTAAATGAGTAAATCCTGACTATTTATGGGGCTGTTTTTATGGACTATTTATAAGATTTATTTAACTAACAGAGTTTTATTTAGATCGTTTTTCATATCATAAATAGTGCCTTATTTAAGCAATATTTGGCCTCTGTAAGAGTTGCAACTGCATGTAATGCAGAAATAACATAATTTTTCGTTTTTGAAATTATAAATTCACCTAATATGTCTTAAAGAAAACAGGTAGTTTTCTTGAAGACTTTTTTGCAACCTTTTACCAATTTTGGTATAATCTTCTTACGATGCAATATGCAATGCCATTTTTTCTTTGTTAGTTGCAAGCTGGACATAACTTCCTCGTAGCAATAAATCATTTACTAAACATGTCTGACCCTCACTCACTGCGAAATAGAGAAGTGATCTGCCTTCAGAATCAACTGTTTCTTGTCCTAGCAAATAATCAATTAGTGATTAATTCGACAAGAAAGCATGCAGTCCGTGCCTAAATTATTAGACGCACTATAACATTCTTTGTAAAATCTTAGTTATCAGGTGATACTATACAGCTTTATTCTTTTAACGCTCCTGAAACAGGTTTACATTTGTTTACGTTTCTGTATCAATTGGTTAACATTGTAATGCAATGCGTTAAAAATAAATACAAACTGGAATGTATATAAGAAATCTCCTAAGTAAAAATCCATTACATCTATGTTTAAATATAAAAGTATTGCGTATAAATTCGCGCAAATCATGTAATTTATTACAAAACTACAGTGTGTCTAATAATTTGGTCTAATTATTATAATATACCAATATAATGCTTGCCATAATAAATATTCTATATTTACATAATATATCGTCTAATTTATCCCATCGTCAAATGTATATTATATATTGTCTAATTTAACCAATTGATACACGAAAGTAAACTAGTGCAAACCGGTTTCAGTCACATAAAAACAATAAAGCTGTATAGTATCACCTAATGATTAAGATTTTACATAGAATCTTATATTGCATAGGTTCTAAACCTTTTTAACGTTGCCGCCCCCTTGAGGAGCAAAAAATATTTCAACGCCCCCCTTTACAAAAATCCTGTTATTTTGAGCATGGGGACAGAGGGATGTGTGCTGAATTATAAGAGGCAAATTTTTTAAGCAATTTTTTTACTCTTTGAATTTGTTTGGTTTTTTAAAAAAGAATAAATTAACTCGATAATTTTCTCACGACAGGTAATCGCCGTCTATTTGTTATGATCAAAATAAATACGTTGAATGAAAAAAAAATACAACTAAGAAACCTATGCTTAAAAAGAATAATTTATTCTAAATTAGATAATTAAAATAACACCCAAAATAATTTTGTTACACTAAAAAGTAGTATCAACGAAACATTCAAGTAACTATGTTAGTGGGATGATTGTACTTAATGGTTCAGAACCAATTCCTTAACGCTCGGTTCAATACTTTTAGTGAGATGAAGATGCAAATACCCACGTTTGCACAATTTCGAGTCGATTTCTTCTTTTTGTGACAAGATCCGTAACAGCACTGAATCCACATTCGACAAGTTAGGAGGCAGGGAAGGCAATTAAAAAATTTTTAACGATAGTCTACAGTCCAAGATAGAGACGACTGTTACCTTTAACACTACATTGCCCATGGAAGTCATTTTGACTGCCTTTTAATTTCAATTAGAAAAACAATGATAACACAATTTCTTAGAATTTTGTGACTTTTTGTACAACATATAATTTTTTATTGTTAATATTTACAAATAACTTGTTATATAACTGAAAATAATAACAAAAATATTAAATTTTATTTTAAACAAATTTCGTTATACATTAGTTATGCTTTCTTTATTTATTAGTTATTCTATGCAGTCATTTTGACTGCTTTTGAGCAATATAGGTATTTCAGTCTTTGTAGGCTTAAGTAAAAATTCTGTGAGACGATCACCATTTCAAAGTTTCATTAGTTAAAAGTTCGACCAATTCCTCGTAAATCTGAACCTCTGCTGTTTCAATATTTACAAAAGGGTTCATAAACCCATTGAGGGACTTCGAGGGAAAAAAACATCTTTAAAATGGTAAGAAAAGTCCATGTGCAAAGAGTCAAGGTGTTGACAACATTCTTGTGCATGTGCATCATCAGAGAGAATTTTGCCTGCATGGCTGAACTCATTCCAAACAAAATTCTGCTAAAACAAAATCAGTTTTTTTAGAAAGGCGAAAATAACTTATTTTTTAGGGATCGAATTGAGCACGTCGCCTTGAAGTTGCAAATTAATGCCATTAAATTTTACAGATAAATCAGCCAAAGTCTTTCTTAAATTCTAGCAATCTGTCTCTTAGAGCTACATTTCTGTTTTCGAGGAACTCAAGCACAGAGTCGAAAAGATTTCAATACCTATTGAGACGGAAGCTTTTGGAAAGTCAGTGAATCTCGGTGTATATTGCAAGCGATTGAATTCTTCATCGTTTTTCGTACACAGTTGTCTAAATAATCGATCTTAGAGAGCATTACTGTGAATTTTGTTCCCAGCAGATACGACATATTGCAATGATTGATGCAAACGGTCACTGAGATTTTTTCTTACTAAATACTGTCTGTGAATCACGCAGTGAACAGCTAAAATATCTGGTACCTCCCTTTCCAAAAGGGAGATAAACTCACGATGTCAACCCACCATTGCAGGAGCCTATCAGTGGCAATGGACATAATATTCGCAAGAGGAATGTTTTTCTCTTTAAAATAATCTTTGACAGTACTAAAAATAGATTTACCTTTGATATCTACAATCAAGCTTCCTGCAAAAGGAATATCTTGCATAATTTTCCCTTCCTTTACAAACCGGACCTATGCCTACAGTAAAGCCTGCATTACTTGGCAAGGTAGATTCATCAACTTGAACGGAAAATTCGTTGGACATCAAAAGTTTGCATAAAGAAATTTCAACGTCTTTACCCATCTCATCATTTCGTCGCCGCACTGAATCGTTGCTTATGGGATAGTTTTTTATTACATTGGATGATGTAAAACTGTTTCTAAAACTTCCTTGACAACTGGCAGTATCAACTCTACTCCGATGGTTTGAGCTTTCCCAGATTTAGCAATAAATTTTGATATATTATAAGAAGCGATCAAACCATCGTCGCATTTTTGTGATGACGTTACTAGTAACCCTGAGACCGAAGGTGCCTTCAGAAACGTGAAAAAAGACGTTCGTCAAAAATGACAAATCTGTATCTAGTTTTTTGCAAATGCTTTTGCTAACGGTAAGATCTCCTTACCTCATTAGATAAAACTTTATTACAAAGTAAACACATAGGTAATTGTGAGTTCAACAGTAATTGAACTAATCCCAACTTCAAGTACGTGACACTGTATTGATGACACTTCTTTTTGTCAACCGACATTGCTGGTGTCAGCAAAATACAAACGATGAAAGAAAATCAACTATTTCTCAAAATTAATAAATACTTTATGATACTATAAAGAATTAATTCGCGTATGTACCAGGCCAAATAAACTATGAGATCTAATCGAAACTGGGGAAAAAAAACCGCAAGAAAGCTAACGAAAATCATTATAAGAAACAGGGGTCCAATCAAACATTCATACTGAATGCGCATGTACTGCAATTTCAACCAAATGGCTTGAATGAGTCAGAGGCAAAAACTACTGGCTCATGCGCTGAGCTGTGTTGGTTCGGATCGAAGAATAGGTGTCGTATAAGTTCGTTTTATTGCTGTTTCAAATAGTGTAAAGGATAATCTTTATTTATTATATTAATTTAATCTTTTTTTCTTTATTATAAATTTTTTTTATTAAATTAATCTTAATTTAGTAATTTTATTTGTAAGTTTTAAAATTAAATTTGAATGACAAAACATGCTCAACTGTAATTATTGACTTTTTTTTATTCATAAAAGGAAAAGAAGCAACGCAATTGCACGTCCTAGCAAATTATCAATGGGTAAAATATTTGCTAGAGAACAGTAATCACTGTTATTGTAACACATAAACTTGCTGATGAGGTTTGATTTAACAGGTATAATGCCTGCTAACGAAGCCAACTCGTTTTTCCTTCCTTATGCGATCAAGCTAAAATTTTTAAACTCAATTCTTACGCTTTTGAGTTATCATTTCAAGAAAAATTCAAATTCTCATTTTTTTCATTATTTTTTACGATATTGCACATAAAAGATATTAGTCAATTAGGAAAGACAAGAAGACACTAATGTAACCTTTTCTCAAAATTTGCATTATACAGAAATTATTACGACTGGCTTTTGTTTTCATATGGAAACAGCGTATAAGTTTATTTTTAAAAAAAAAATCGGATTATTAAATAAATTATAATAATTTATTTCTTTTATATCAATCACATTTGAGTTTCTTCCTCAATTCTAAATCCATGTGCTAGGGTTTCTAAAAGATCCATTTACGAAAGAGATGATACATTGCAAAAATAAATTTTATTTGAAATTCGATATACAATTTCTGTTAGTTTTATTTGAGGAGGTAGATATATGCATGCTTCTAATTTGCTTTTCAAAGAAAAAGAAAAAACAACAATTGTTTGATTTTCACTCCTAATTTTTCTCAGTTCTCTTATCGATAATTTTAAAACTAAACAACACAAGTTTATTAAAAAAAAAGAGAAAAAAAGAATTTTTAAATTTCTTTTTAATTAAGATTCTTCTAATACAAATGGGTTAAGCGTTATTGTAGAAAAATGAATGGGGCATATACAGCAAGTACTACTTCATATTTTAAGCAACTCCAACAATTTATGCATTAAAGTTCAAATAAAAATATTTTAATAGAAAAGGCATTATTAAAGAGTTATTTAAATGATTGTTTGAACTCTTAATTTTCTATAATTGTATACCTATAATTCTATAATTGTATAAATTTATCTTGATTAATTTCTAATTTTGGTTCATGTAGTATTTAATATTATTTAATTTAAAGTAATACATTTGGAGTGCCTTGGATAATATAGTGATTGACCACATTTTTACCTGATTACTTTTTTCAATGGTCATGATTTTCCATCAAACTGTTTTCCGTATAAGCCTTTTGCAAGTTTCCGAAATTTGCTTTTGATGATAGCACATTAAAGAAATATATTTTGCCTATACGAAAATCGTGTTGTTTTTAACCGAAAATGTCTTATGAGAAATTGAAAATGTGACTTATCGCTATTTTACCCCAAGCCCTTTATTTCAAATTTATGATGTAAAATAAAATTAAGGAACAAATGCTTATATCAACAGTTTTATTATATTTTAATCCTAACAAAATACTTCAAAAATAATATATCAATGTTTAGCATTATTTTCTGAAATTGAATCAGACGTAGAAATACAATATAAAATGAATCATACATTTCACAAATCTATATATTCACACATATCTGCAACAAAATTTTTGAAGTATCATTTTCTTTACAGAATGGAAAAAAAGAATTACAGAAATCTATCATAAAGACGTTTGTCAGGATATTTGTGGGTATTCTCTTTTTTATATAAACGGAACTAGTATCCTTCTGAAATTGATGGCCTTACATTTATATATCCGAAAATAAATTTGGCTGGTTGACTCACCCCTTTATCATGACCAGAAATAAGCCTTGGCACCTTTTTGTTGATGCAGATGGTAAGTTTTATCTTTCAAGAATTGTATCAAGTCGTTACTTTTATATATTTATTAAAATTTATTAAGTTATATTCAGATTTCAGTCGAATATAAATCGAATTTGGTTGGAAAATAAATAAGATAAATTTGAATATTAGGGTTTAAATATTACTTATGTGCTAAATGTTTGAGTTATTTTCCAGAGCTACGTTGTTTTTTTATTATATCTATGGATACTTGTTTAAATGCTATGTAAATGAAGATAAAAATGACAAGAAGAAGGAATTGTTTAAAACTATTTAGTAATTTTGTTATATGTTTAGTGTTATTTGAGCATTTAGTAACATTCATAATATATCTGTATGGATTTGTATAGCTTTCTGATTTTAAATACGTTTTTATAAATTATTTGTCAATCAGATTTTAGTGTATACTTTTATATTTTTATCCTGTAAATATTTTTCAACATATGTCTGGGTATCGGAAATTATTTTCTCCTACTTTTCAATTGCTCATTAAAGTTTGAAACATTTTCAAAATGTGTTCAGGACAAGCAAAATGCCTTTTTCAAAGTGATGCATTTTATTATATTTGGTGTTGGCAAAATTGTCTCCGCTTAACCTGCTAGTATTATCTGTGTCCTCGGAGTGTGTGGTTGCACTTTTCTACCAATAGACTAATTTATTATTTTTTTAATCAAGACTTTCAATTATTTGTTATTGGGTTGTTTGTTCTAAGTACGATTGCTCTTAAAATTAAGAAAAATTAATCCTGAACAAGAATATAAAATTAAGTTTCAAAATCAAATATCCCCTTAACCTAAACAAAATAAACTATTTTTTCCATATTATGCTTTTATTAAAGATTTGTTGTACATAAATAATGACATACGATTTGTATTCATGTTTTTAATAAAAAATAACAATATCAAATATAGTAAGTGTAGAATAACATATGGGTTACCCTGTTAGCTGTACAAACTGTATTTTTAATACAGCTTATTAAATTATCAATTATTAAAAATTGATAGTAAAATGGCTAAAAGTAAACATCGGATGCAAATTAATCAGCTATTTAAATTAATTAAAATGATTTAACTTGAAATTAAATGAATGAAATTGTTTTCATAGGCAACAATAGTGTTTTTTACAACTAATCTTTAAGATAAGTAACACCTGCGAAATTATAAAATATTTAAATTTATTTCCTTTTGGCCACAGAATTGGATTTATTTTCCTTTTCAGGTACTGTAATGCAAATCATAGTTTAAATATTTCTTAAAGATAAATATATTCAGTTTAGAAAGATTTAAATAAACATTATTTGCTCGAGGTTTAATTCAAAGCACGGGGTTCAAATGCTTTTAAATATCAATTTATTAGTTGAAAAATGAAGGAAATGATTATATTTCAGCCTGGAAAATATTTATGCTGCATTTGGATAAATACTTGTGTTGAAAGAAATTAATTTCAAATGCTTAATATTTTGAAATGACAATGTTTAAAAGTAGAAAATTGATACTGAGTTTAAAAGTGTTACGTGAATAAAATAGATTAAGATTTGCGAATAAATGTAAATTCTATAATAAGTAGTTTAGGATGCATAAAGTAGGATAATTTTTATCAATGTGATGCATGGCTATTTTATGGTGTGTTTCAGCTGTTAGTATTTAATTTCACTTTAATGAAATATTTTCCAAGTTTTTGATATTATTTTTGAGGATAAAGTAAATGAGTACAAAAACTAATTGTGTTTTCGAGTTCAATTGCAAAATAAATTTACATATAAATAAGTTTGTGTTACATTGACGTGATGATCGTTTTTTTTTAAAGGACTGAATTTCTATTCCCGGGGGCGACTTAAATGTATTTATTTATTTTGCTGGCACTGTGTATTTTTAAAACGAGTAACGTTTATTCCAAATGGACATTTAAAAAAAATCGATTATTTAATAGAAAATCCGAAATATAAAGGACAATTTTAAATATACATGCAATCAAAAAAACTTGCTTTAATGACTTAAAATGTAAAAAAAAGCGTTTAATTATTATCTCCATAAATTGTCAAAAATTATTTTATGAAACTTGGTGCGTAAGGTTCTCTTGGGTATGCTTACTTGGCATACAAAAAGTTTGACTTCTACAACTGAAAATGAAAAAATATTATATAAGGTACATTGTCTCTTTTTCAAGATATATAGTTAATGATTTAAGCTCTATTTTAAAGAATTAACGTCTTCAAACGTGTTTTAAAATATTTAATAGTGTGAAAATTATCCGTACTATAGTTTTGTTTGTACTCAAGTATCGAAAAATTTATTTATTTATGCTGTTTAAAACTGCAATGCATGAACATACAAACATTTGATCTAAAGTTATTAAAGATGAATTTTTTTGTCGACTCTAAGTTTATTTGAATGTTTAAAAGTCTGCTTATCATTTACACATTGTCTTATAAGGTTATTTTAAAATGAATAGTTTTTCTTTTTAGCAATAATTTTAACAGTACAAAGAAATAGTTGAAATTTTCTCTTACACACAACATTCCCAAAAATATCTAATATTAAAAAAAAAAATGTTCTGCATCGTAATATGTATTTTATTTGTTCACGCGTTACATCATGTTTAGTTGCACGAAAAAAAATCAAGAAAAATTCTTCATTTATAAGCAAGGAAAGACTGCCTTTAACTTAAGTATTTGTAATAATGGCAGATATAACTCAAGGTTTAAACTTATCACTGCTCTTAGGTTTGACTTATATTCTCTTCATTTTAATCATTATTTGCATTTTAGGCGAGCATTTTTTCTGCTTTATTATGTGCATTTTCTATTTAAAAATTTTTTTGGTTTCTTTTTCTTTTTATTATTATTGCTGCAAGCATTATGAGATACGCTAAACTTCCTAATCTTCCGCTTTGAATGTATAAAAATTCATACAGAGAAGCTGTAACAATGATGAAAGAAATGAGATGTATATTTTATCAGAGAGAAAGTCAAAAAATGTTAGGAGTAAACTTGAAAGTCTAGATTTAAATGAGATTTTATCTATTGTATCATATATGGGTTTAGGAAAATTTCTTTTTTGAAACACAAAAGGAAAGTTTCTTATGGAATTTTCTTACGAGTGGAGATCATTAAGAAAAATATCTCTTGAATAAAAATGTTTAAGTGATTGCCGGAAAGTTTACTAACTGATAATTTTTGTTTATAAAAGTAGAATGCCAAGAAGTTACACATTAAAATAGATTGAATCAAAATTTCGAGTTACTCACTATGAAGTTGAAAGAAAACTCTTTGAAGTATATGTAGAAAAATGGCATTGCCTTACAGATAATATTAGTATGAGTCATTAATAACTTCGGGTACTTTCTATAACTCACAACTGGGTTTAAAATTTTGAATTAAAAATGAAAAGGAAAACAAATTGACTACATTAGGTTGAGGCATAACTGTAATTCACTATTAAGTTTTAAGTAGTATGAAATCAGTAATTTTTGTGCAAGGAATTGCAGATTTTAAAGGCAAATTCGGATGAAATATTAAAAAATTCAGGTATATACTATACATTCCATATATTCATACTATATAAAGGGTATAATATTACAGATTATATTAGGATAAGGACCGACCAGGTGGCCGAGTGGTTAGCGTGCCTGACTGCGGAGCCGATGGTTGCGGGTTCGAATCCCGCTCAGGGCATGGATGTTTCTTTCTCTCTGTGTTCTATGTCCTTTCGCCTATGTGTGTGATTGCGTGAATGCGACCCGCCCTTGAAACGGATTTGTGACTGTGTGGAGTAGGCGACGCTGCTCCACCACCGTGGCTTCGCCACAGGTGCAAACTGGGTAACTAGAAGAGAGTAACAGTTCTGGCACTCCTGATCAATGGGACAATACATCCCAAGTGTCAGTCCTTAAAAAAATATTAGGATAAGGAATATAAAACTTCCTGTGCTTCCTGTAATCAATTGAGTTAAGAATGAACTTTTTAAACGGCACACTGTAAAACATTAAGAATCAAATTTCAGTAAAATGTACCGACATAAAAGGTGCTGGTTTTTCTACCATAAAATCAATTTTTACCGTAGAATTTTTGCAGTAATACTTATTGCAAAATCAAAGTCGTTAAATAATTACTGCTGCAAAATGTACAGTTTAAAATTATACGATAAAAATGAATTTCATGGTAAAATTAATTTTATGGATGATGCACACAGAGTGGCAGAATTTTTTACCGTAATTTGATCTGAAATTTTCTCAATGTATAGTAAAGAGTATAGAATAATAGTTGATATTTGGTTGAGTCGCAAATAATTTTTTTGGTAAATCGGTTTAAAATTTTACAACTGGGATCAATTCTAAGAAGATCAATTCTAGAACAGAGTCGAAAATCTAGAGCCTAAGCTCAAATCGTACTTTAGTTTTATCAAAATTAATCGGAAATATTAAAATAAAAAAAAATAAATAAATATTAACATTTATTTTTTTTTGAAAGTTTGTTTGTTTTAAATATAAATCAAGTAAAGTTTTTTAATCAATAAATATGTTACAATTGGGGTAAGGGTAAATCTAAAAAAGACGATTTTTTATTGGATTATTTTTAAATTATGATGGCATATCAGTGACATAACTTGAATGGAAAAGCTTGGAAACAATAGAAAAATAATTTTTAGGTCATAACTACTTTTTTAATTGTTGATACTTATAAAATTCCTTGCAAAGCAGCTTAAGTTTTTTCTAAAATTTTTACTAAATATAATATTGATACAAATTTCGATAGAGTTAAGTGGCTTTAATGAGCAAAATAATTAATTAAGTACATTTGGAAAAAAGCACGTTTCAATTGTATTTCTTGAAGAATTTGGAAACTAAATAAGAGCATTTAGCTATTGAAAACCCTAAAAATTATGTAAGATAAACCAATGAGTATTTGAAAAAAAATTATTTAAATAAAGCAAAAAATTACACATGAAAATTTCTTAAGGTTGTAAGGAAATTGAAAAATTCCATTATGGGCAAAAGAAGCTTTGTAAACAGGAACTACATATTGATATTTAGAGTATAAAGAAGCGCTTTTGAATATATTTATATTGTTTAGAGGTATAGACATAAACACGTAATTATAAATCTAAAATAAAAAGTTAAGTTCAGTCATTTTCTTCAATGCTGCTACTCAAGCAAGCATTGTTTTTAACTTTTGAATCTAAAACTAAAACGTAAGTCCGTGATCTTACTATTAAATTATTGCTTTAATTTTTTGATGGATATTTAAATGAATGCAGTAGTTTTTACTTACTATACTTGTTTAATTCAATACTTAACTAAAATAGGATTGCTCTTGATTGAACGAAACTGTACGTGATGGAGCATCTTTGAAGAAAAATCTGAGGCACATTTAAACTCCAGAAATACACAGTAAATACATTAGAATGTGTCAAATTTTATTAATTTTGAAATATTGAAATGAAATAATAATTGACAACGAAACTAAAAATATTTAACTGCTTTAATTAGTTTTCTAAATACTTTATTTATTTATTATTTTGAAAATTAAAGCTGTATATTTTCAGCTTCAAAAGAAAATAAAAATTAAATATATGAATATGAAATGTAAGTTTTATATTCATATAAAGAAGGAAAATAATGAAATAAGAAGGGGAATAATAATAAGTAGAAGTTGAATATGAAGAGAAGAAGATGGAGAAACTCAAGTAGGAGTAGAAGAAGAAGAAAAAGAGGGAGACAGGACCAAGATAATAAAAACTTTCGCCATAATTTGACAAAAGAACAAGAAGGTTTCATAATAGTAGGTGTACCTTTATCAAATAGGTAATTTTGTAACCAGAATCGGATTCCTTTTTCCGAACAAATGATATAATTCCAAAGAAGCTGGTGATGAATGAATTAATTGGCTTCTACTAAAAATTATGAGAATAAAAATTCTTAACTAAGTAAAAGGGAGAAAAAAATTAACGACACATTTCACTTTTTTTAAGAAGGGATGACGATTCTTCAAGTTTTAGACCTGGATAGTTTTTTTTTTATAATTCAGCTGCTTATATTTTCTGTTTTTTTATAATTCAGGTGTTTCATTTTAATCTTACGATATACTTTTCTCAATTTAGTTATGCATTAAAATCTCTTTTTAGTAAATATTTACGCAATTATTCATATGGGCGTCAGCTTTGTTCAAATAACCTTTGGTACTTTAAGAAGGGGCACCTTTAAATAAAATGCTTTTGTCAAATTTATGTATATTTTTTAATTTATTCTGAAAATTTGTAGTTTTAGTTCTATGAGTAAGGATATGAGGATTTAGTTCTATGAGTAAGGATGCATATACCATTTTCACTCAACTGTTCAAATTACGATGAATGAATGTTAAGTGTGAAATTTACCAAAATATCATTTTATTGTGCCCTCCTTCTATATAATTGCTTACAAATTGAAAGTGTCCTAACTTTTGTAAATTTTTTTTAATAACTCAAAATTTCAACATTGAATATTTGAAGGGTTTCTCTCATTCTGAGCAACCACTGATCCTTTAAAAAGTCTAATGATTGGTAAATCGAAATGTAAACCTTTATTACAGAGCCTGTAATAGAATTTTTTATGCTTTGTTCCCCTTTTTACCGTATATAAAAGGGGTAGTTTGGTTTAATATTTTTTGCTAGAGCTTTTCATCATATTTTTTTTAAAAAACTTGTTTCGTAAATTGTGAGTTTCTTGGTGCAAGTATTATTAATTAACTTTTGAATCAAAATTCACAGTTGAACTAATATAAAACTATTTATTCTAAAATTTAAACACGAGATTGCATACGATTTAAGTAATTATTGGATAATTTTTTTGAAAAGTTAAATCATTGTGCTTTTTAAGGTACTAATGCTTTAACTTTAACTATAATTTTTTGTTTAAATCCATGAATAGAATTTAAACATTAGTTATTTTCAAATGTAGTGACATGATGATGAGGACCGTAAACTGACGTTTTCCAAAAGCATTTAAAAATTAACCTATTAAAAAGCACTTTCAGAAATTAATTATTTTAGCATAAAAATTAAGTAAATTAATCTTTACATGCTATAAAAAATTGAATAGCTGTGGCATGAAGTCATAAATGCGTTTTTTTTCGGTATATGTATTTTGGCAATCAGACCACTTAAATTTGGTCATTTTGTTGCATGGAATATTGTATGAAAAAAGTTTTTTTTTCTTGCAGTTTCTTTTAATCTAGTCAAATAAACTATATTTTCATTAATAAGAAAATACATAGTTTACTTTCAAAAAGTTTTTTAAAAATAACTTGGTACTGTTGAATAAAAAAATAATGTAAATTCATTTTTATGAAAATTTCGCATTTATATTCAAACTTAGGCAAAGATTTAAACATTTTTACACACTTGTTCAACCAATAGATATGATATAAATATAGCATCACTTTTAATAATTAAAAAAAGTGTATTTTACTATTTTGTTAACTTACGTTTTTACCCTCTTCACAAAGCACGAGTGCTTTAGAAAATATTCTGTTCAGTTCTTTGTCTCAAGTATCTCTCAATAGCTAGGTTATTCTCCCTAAATGTGGCGGAAAAACATTTTTGCCCTTCTGGAATACTAAACACAAAGTCCAATAAAATAGTACGTAAAAATACTGACATTGATTTATGTGGGAAAAAAAGAGTAAAGGAATATAATTCCCGAGCTTGTACTCGTAAATCTTTTCCTTACATGTAAGAACAAATACTATGTGAACAGCTGATACTGATACAATGCTTAGTATTTTTGAGACGCCCACTATAATGACAAGTCACAGAAATCTATTGCTTTTGGGAGTAGTTTCAATATAATGATATAGTGATGAAAAATCAACGAAGTTTATTGGGTGAATTAAACAAGATAATCGATTTTTTTTTCATATTAAAGTTTCAGATAAAAGAAGAATTTTATTTGAATCAAAAATTTATATAAGACTTTTGTTTTTATATGAAATAACATGTTGCTTGAAGAGAAAATTGTTATAATTTTACAGTTGCTGGAAACTTTTTTTATATTGTATTTTTTATGAAGTGCTTTATCAGCTTAGTATTTTTGAGTCATCTACTACAACGTTATTTTTCAAACATCTACTTCTTTTGGGAGTAGTTTAAACCTAATGATTTAGTGATGAAAAGATCAAATAAATTTATTGGTGGAGTTAAATTTTATGCAATTTCTTTTCTCGCTGAAGTCTCAGATAAAGATGACTCTCGTTTGAATCAGAAACTGTAATTTACTTGAAATTCTGAAAGATCTCAGTTTTAGTTATAAAATATTTCCTGGTTATAGTAAAATTGAAATGTGCTGCTGAATCAGACCGCTTCTAACGTCACCTATTGTCTAAATTCGAAGTTAGTGTTATGAACTTGAAAATGATGATTAGAGGAAAAGTCTTTTAAAATGATTTAAGAGTAAGCTATGCCACGGAAAAAACTCTTTATCGCAAATTCTGTTTCATCCCTATTATTAACGTAAAATTTTAAAATATACAAAAACTGAGTTCAGGCAAACCTAGAGTTAGAGCCACGATGGCTCAGGGGATAGATCGTTCACCTTCCAATGAGGTGAACTTCGTATCCCAGCGATGGCTGGTCGATACGAGTTCCGCACCCGGCTTACACCAACCACTGTGCAGAAGTGAAATATCCTCAGTGGTAGACGGATCATGGGTTAGATCCCCTTGCCGTCAGGCTAACCGTGGGAGGTTTTCGTGGTCTTCCTCTCCATGTAACCCAAATTCGGGTTAGTTCCATCAAAAAGTCCTTCACGAAGGCAAGTTTTTCCCAATACTCCATCCAGAGTTTCTTAGTCTTCTGGATTGGGTTCAAAGTTACAATGCTACGTAGTTGAACGTTAATAGTCGTAAACCCAAAAATTGGGTCTGCTGTACAACTACGGTTATAAAATAAAAAATATATATAATCTATAGTTTTAAATCATCGAACTGCTACAATTGTAAAGGACTTACATTGAGGCACCGTTTCGACGGAATTTTTTTTTTTCGACGGAGCTTCGAAAAGCAGCGTTAAGGAACAATGATGAAGATTACAACGATAAAATAAAAATTAANATATATATATATATATATATCAAAATGCAAACAAATCATTGGAAGAGAACTTCCTCATTGCGTTATCCTAAGTTATCCTCTTATGATTTGTTTTCATTTTGATGTTTTGAAAATTTCTTTGCAGTAATTGAAACTTCTTGTCTTACTCAAGGTTTTCTTTAAATCTCTTTTTCTATACTTTAAATTTTAATTTACTTATGGAGGTGATAGCGAATTTGTCATGGAAAGAGATACGATTTTTTCCCGTTGTATAGCATTCTTTCAGATAACAAAATTACGTAAATATGTTTTGTGTATTGACTGAAATATGAAAATGGTGTATTTCTACTTAATATAAAGGAGTAAGAAAAACTTCTTACTTATTTATTAATAATCCTTTTTTTTAACAAATAAAATACACTGAAATTGCACTGCATAGGTTTAACTACATGCGTGTTTTTGTACATAGAGGATTTTAACTAACACATGAAGTAAAGTGTATTCTTATTTGGTTTATGCAGTTATTTCATATAAATGACATCGTGAAAAAATTCAATAAGCTTCACAAAATAACTAAGAATAGTTTTATTTCCTGTAACTAATAATCAATGTATGTAATGCCAATGCATTTTTAAATATACATAACATAAAGATTTAAAATTATAACAATGTTACTTGCTGGCACGTTTATCAATATGTTTATTTTAGAAGCAAATTGAAATCAACTCAACTATGTAGACATTGATTAAAATAATAACTCTAAGCAAAAACAAATGGATGATAGATTAAAAAAAGGACATACGTGCAAGAAAGTTTGTAGATTAAAAATAATGCAAGGCAGTTTTTTAGTCTGTCTCTCCTATCTCATGGATAAACTTTTAACTCATGAATTTGTCATGCTGGTTTTTAAGCACCAAGTTTTTTTTAAAGGATTTCTCTAAAATATTATCAAAATACTCTACATTCTAGTAGTATAAACAGTTATAATATGAAAAAATCAATACTGATTATAATATTTTAGTTATTTTGGCATTATAATTAATCATTTTTAAATAAATTTCAATTTTGATACTTGCCTTATTTATTACACTGAAATCACATTTCCTTTTTTCCAAGATTCTTAAGCTTACCCTAAGATATTTCTTTAAAAAATATTGAAAAACATATTAGATTATAGTACTTAAAAAGTTTCCAACAACAAGAAACTTTCAGTTCCATCAAAATTGCATGCTTTACTTAAGGTTTGATTTTGAAAATGAAAATTGGATTCCCTTTTATTGCGCCTAGGTAAAAAATCGATTTTCAGCCTTTTCTTTGGCAAGAGAAGCTGAAATATGTCATTTAAACTGATGAGCTATATTTTATCCAAAAATATTGAAGCATATATTTTCTGAGACGAGTTGAAAACTGATTGCAAGGAAAAGTACTTTTCCTTTTCAGTTTTTTTTATCATTTAAGGCTTAGCAAGGGATTTGTGGCTTAAACTTGAATGATTTAAGTCTCGATCTACTTGCGTATTTTCAATCAACATTTCTATTATAAACAAATTTCCGACATAAAGCTTTGGAAGCCTAGAAAAATTCGCATTTATAACTTTTAATAGTAATTTAAAAATTAGAATATTTATGAATTTTTCATTCTATATTATGACAACAAGGGAACACAAGATACGTGAAAAATACTCAGTTGTGCTTTGGAAGAAATTTTGTCAAAAAGTTCAATGTTGTGTTGTAAGTTTATCAAATTTTCTTCGGTTGAGCAACTGAGAAGAGTTTGGTGAAATTCTTTAATTTTCCCCATCAATACTCGATTCCCACTCCCCATAGTTTGCTTAACAACGGATTTCCCTAGATTGAACTCACGACCGCTTTCGCTAACTGGATCGAGCTTCATTTGACTACGTCAAGCCGTAAAAATGCCTATTGTATCTCAACACTAAAAATGGTTGCAACAATTTTACATCTTAAACAGTAAAACGTTGTACGTTACTCTGGGATCTAGATGTTGCACTGCAACATGAACCAAGGACAGTTCCTGATGCAGTAAAGCAAAAAGAATGCTCTTTTTGACTATTTGGTGTAAAGTAGTCGCCACCATTTTTGTTATTCAGCAACGCTAGAACTCATAATTACTGTAAGATACAATAAACATTCAATAAATTTATTTTTAAGATGCAATATAAAGTAAGAAATGCTGGTTTAGGATTCATATTTATAATACTCTATAAAATAAGATTAGTTAATCAAGCGAACACACATTAGTATTTTTGAAATATATCTTATAATATTTATTAATACTTATTATTAATTAATTACTTACATAATTGCATAGTAATATTCTTGAAAATATTTAACGCATGGTGGGAATGCGTGTGATGGGATATAGATATTTTACATTATAAGTGATTCAACCACATCCTTTAAATTGGATAAGAAATGTCTATTTGATCTTAACTTGATAAAATGAAGTCTTCCTTCAAGCAATTCTTTTGGGTTGATCAGCATCGAATTCGGAGAAGTAATATACCACAGTTCTTACAGTGCAGAGAATGCACGCCAAACGCGCTGTTATACGCAGCTGCGTCAATCACATAAAATAATTCAAATATTTAATTAGTTTGATTATTTCTTTAAATAGACATTCAGAATTTACTTGTCTTACAGTTTTTTATCACAGAAAGATCAGAAATAAAAAATAAAAAGGTGCCCAATTGTATTTCTCTGAAAAATTATTATCTCGGATTTCAAAAAAACACTGGGATATACAAGAGTAAAGCTAAATAAAGATAACAAAAGAAAAAACACTATAATTTTTTTTTTTTTAAAAAGTACCAGCACGTAGACTGCCAGTATTTTTTATCGTATAATTTATTTTTACCGGAACATCTTACGGAACAAAGAATCTGATATACCGTAATTTTTAAAGTGATAATTACTGTATAATATTTTACGTTGAAAATGAGTTTTATTATAAAATGGATTTTACAGATGATGCACTCAAAGTGCCAGTACTTTATACCGCAATTTCATCCGGTATTTGATCCGGTATTTTTTTCCAGTGCATTTGAAAAGGTGCGTAGAATGTATTATAATGAGGACATTGGGGTTTGCATTCCATTTTCTTGAATATATGTAAATTCCAACTACATTTAAAAAAATTTTATGTCTTGAAAAATAACAATTATAGTCCTTTTCCAGTCTTGCAATGACTTTTCAAAAATAATTAAAATACTCTCGACGTTAGGTAAAGAAGTTTTTTCGACTACACATGAAGATTTTTACGTACTAATTAAAATTATTTGTAATGCTTGCTGGACCGAGTAAAAGTTTTATCAAGCACTTGTTATATAGTATCTGTTCAGCTAATTATTATATTACAAAACTTTTATTTGTTGTTATATTTAAAACCCATTTTTCAACAAATTAACATCACTTCAAATCTCTTTTTAATTTAAAACTTTCTAGTTAAGAAACAAAATACAACACAATGCTGATACCTAAAACTTTTAGAACAGTTTAAGAGAGTTAGCCTTCGCTTATTTCGAGATTTACCGAGATAAAAAAAGCACTTACAAACGAGGCAGAAAAACTTCAAGCAAAAGTTCTTAAAAATCTAATCTTCAAGTGCAAAACCATTAAAATTTACAACCTAGGAAGCATTTTATAATTCTTAGTGAAGCCATAAAAATGTTTCTTTGCAAAAATGAGTGGAGTATGCATAAAGAAAATATTTTCCATGTTGAATGACGTGTTCTCTAACAGCTATAAAATAGAAGAAAAGAATGTTATTACATAGAAAAACAGCATTAAATCGTGCTTCATTAAACGTTTAAATGATTCTTTATACATTATCTATTAGTATAAAGCCACCTAAATATATAATAATGGAACTTTCTCATTATAAAGGGTTATAATGAGATCATTGAATTGACAGTAGACTTGGTTATAATTTTACACCTCATCTAACGAGATATTTAACCTTTGATTTAGGTTTAAAAATTGAGGATTATAGTTGTTAATACATAGTAAACCTAACTTAAAAGTTTTAAAGCAGTAATCAATCTAGATTCTTAATGATTCAAAAACAAAGCTGAGAAGTCGATTAGAAGTTAACAACTTCTCATTACGTTAAAGCCTTGCATTTAAATTTACGATAGAAATTTAGAGTAAAAGCTATTTAGAGCTTTTGAAGGCCATTTAACCATTTTTTGAATGTGTTTCAATGTTATTTTCAGTTATAAATTATTTGTGTTCACTTTCTCTAACATTATTTTCTGTCAGTTGTGTGAAAACTAATTCACTCGCTTAAATTCAAGTGAAGTAAGTTTCAATATTAGGTTAGTCCTAGTTAGCCTTAGGTTACCCCAGGTTAGCTCTATAGAGGCAAAATGGAATGAAATGGAAATTAAAAAAAAGTGAATTGGCCATGTTCTGTGTAAACTTGAGAAATTTAAAGTAAAGCAAACTTTTGATTGGGACCCTGAGGGCAATAGAAAAAGAGGAAGACTTAAAATACTCAACGAAGGACAATTATAAATGAATTGAAAACAATAGGCAAGGCATGGACAGAGGCAAACTATATGACCACAAATAGTGTGAGATGGTGTGAGATCATGCATTAAATGTTTCTTCATATGTATTTTCCATAGCTTCAAAAAATTTCAAGATTTGACATGACTCAACAGTACTAATACATATCAGTATTTGAGTTTCTCTTCTTCCGAGTCATTACATTGTAGTCACTATATACGAGGTGTTGTGTCAAGACCACCCTTAATATGCATTTTTATTGTCCTTATTAAAAATAAACACAAGAAAGCAAGATATTGGGGGTCGCATATTAATATTTTAGTGTGGAAAAAACAAAAAAGCTGTTGAAATTTGACATATCACAGCACAAGAAGGCAGACGTATTAAATAATAAACCAGGTTTGGTTTGGGGGAAAGTAGTTGTTTCCAATAATTATCTTTCAACTACTTTCTGTTTCCTCCAGGAATGAAACCTTTCTTGTTGTTGATTGCATTCGCCTTGCTGTACTGTGAATTGTCAGATTTCTGAAGCGTTTTTGTTTCTTAATCGATACAATATTAATTTGAGACCACCAATGTTACTTTTTAATTTTCATTTTCTTTTAAGGATTTTCAAAATGTATATTAGGGACAGTCTTTAAGGAACAATCTGTATATTGCTTACTGTATTTTCTTTTGTCATTAAAATTATTTCTCATTACTTCTGATATTATTTGATTCTTTCAAATTATTTCCTTTGCTATATCAGAGAAAAAGTAAAGCAGTTGCTGATTAAAAGAGTATACCGTAATACATTTACAACATTGTACCGAAAAAAACGCCACTTTCCTAGCTAAATCCAAAATATCGTTAAATTTGGAATCGTTATATGGGGTACTATAATAGATAAAAAAAATTAAATTGGATTAAAAAGAAGACACTACAATATTAAATGTTTCAAAACAAGTTGAATAAATTTGAACTATATAATTGTCTATAGATCATAAAGTTAGGAAAAATTAAAAATGAGGATGACAGTTTCATAATAAATTTTACACTCGACTTACTATCGATTTATTGAGAATTCGAAGCATGTCGCATCGAGTAATGGTGAATTATGTGGTCTAAGCTTACATTTCATTTTTATTTCACGTAGAATGAAGGATAATTATCCAGTTTAGAAAAGGTGTTTAGAAAATTATTGATTTTATATGTGATTGAAAATAGCGCGAGCATTATTTTAAATAGATGTGCTTGTGGTATTATTACAATAAATACATTTGAGTTATTGCACAAATGTGCTAGCGATTGAGAGCACTATTACAGAGCCATAAACTTGCATTAATATTGTTAACTTAAGGCTGTAACCACTTTCTTCAGCCTGATTAAAGTTAAAAATGCTAACAGTTTTAAGTACACTGTAAAAATTTCCAGTTAAAATTATGGGGAAAAGTAGTGGCATTCAAGTTGACGGTACCTTTTACCATAATATCCACTTTTACCAGAACATGTTATGGTAAAAAAAATCAATCTGATATACAGTAATTTTTGCATTTATTACTGCCTTAAAATTATATGGTAAAAAGAAATAATGATAAAATTACCGTACTGTATGGTAATGGTATTTCTGGTGTAAAAGCATAATTATGTTTATTAAAAATGAAACATATGGTATTTAAACCATTTATTTGGTAATTTTTTATTTATATGGAAACGGTTAACCAGAAATTGTGGTTTTCAACATTTATTATTCTTGTTATCATAAATTTAGTAAAAATAGAAAACTAAAAATTTAAATTTAATGTAATAAAGTTTTTTTTTGGCATGCTCTTAAATTTGATAAAATACCAAATTTACCCAGTCCCGCAGTGGACTGATCATTGAGACACGTTTCCCAGCAGATCACCGAAGTCAAGCATCACTGGCTGCTGTCAGTGTGCGGGTGGGTTACCACTTGGATCAGCCTGCGTAGGGACCGAGGGTGTGCGGTATTGGTCCTCGTTAAACTGTTCTACCGTAAAGTGCTCGACTTCGCGTGCAGGTCGTCGGACTACCGAAGCGGGGGTGCCATCCCCTCTGCAGAGGATCAAAATTGTGATGGCATGTCTTCGGATCATCCTCAGGGATGTTTCCCAGACCGTCGCCAATAGCCCATTGTGCAGCTCTAGTGCAACGTAAATGAACAACAACAACAATCAAATTTACCTCAACTACACAGTACCAGTTTTATCACAGTTTATCAAACTATATTTTTAATTTTACCAAAATCATTTACAAGGCCCTTTAGTAAAGATTACTGAACTTTTTGGTGTTCCAATAAAGCCAAATACATGGTAAAATTTACCATATTCTGTTAGATTTTACCATACTCTTTATCTCAGTGCACTGACACTAATTAAATGAATATTATTGTAAAAAGTACTGCATAATATTTTTTGGGTAAAAATGGATTTTAAGGTAAATTTAACTTTATGGTAAAATGAATTTTAGGGATGATGCCTCCAAAGTGCCTGTACTTTTTACCGTAACTAATCAGGAACTTACCGATAATTTAAGCTGAAATTTTTACAGCGGGTTTGAATTTTTTGACAGTGTAAGCAGTGCTGCCTGTCCAGACGGCCTGCGGCCTCAAGCCTCAAGCAAGTTCTGAAGACGGGCTCTCAATTAAGCTTCATCTGCTTATGCCATCCGGAAGTTTGAAGAATTGGTGTAATTTTCCGTTAATTTTGTTTTCTCTCAAAATAAATTAAATTATCCATTTTAATTATCCTTTCGCTACCATTAGACCGGTTTCTTTCTTGCGCGATTTTCTTTATTTGTTGCAATCAGTAGTAGACACTATCAGTTGACTATTGTGTACACTTTATGAAGTTAGAAAATTTTCATCCTTATTGCAAGCTATTTCATGTTTAAAAAACGCCTGTAGAAGAAGATACTAATTTTGAACTTCAAATATTTCACTGTAAAGTAATAATAAACACCAGTGAGATGTTTTAAGAGCATCAGTTGTTACTCATAAATTTTAAGACTGTGCTGAATCAGCCATATTTAGCCCTACTTACAATGGGTGTATATTTTGAAGTCAAATTCACGCATATGTCATTTACCGACTGCGTGGTCTTCATTGATCCCGTTTGATTTGCTATAAATATGCTGGTGACCCAAATTTTTTGAGTTATACCAAAACATACAATACAAAAAAATACCTTTGTATTGGATTTATTAAAAACATATAATGTAATATCTAAGCTTGTAAGTAGGTATTAATCTAAATTTATTCCCTCCAGATGGACACTGTCCAGTGCGCACAAAAAACGGACCACCCTGAATAACTTTTGATCTAATGATCAGATCTTCACGTTCTAGGTCTCAATCTTAATGGCTCGAAGGAATGAAATCAAATTTGCTAATTAATACGTTCTAACGATATTAAGTTACGAAATCAGACACAAAAGCACACTTTCTCTGAATAAAAATACCTCTTTTTCGACGATTTCGCATTTGTGACCCCCAAAGTATAGGGGGTAGCCGCAATCTGGGAAATATGATCTAAATAGTTTGGTCAGGAGAGCGATCCAATGTTTTGACCCCTTAATATTAATTTTACTTTTTTGCATATTTCACCATATCTCGAAAGCTTTTTAAGCGAATTGAAAAATTTTTGCATAAAATTCGTATTTCCAAAGGTAATTCCATGTTAAAAAATTTCCGATTCTATTAAAATTTTTCTTTAAAATTATTACTAAACTTATTACTTAGTGATAAGCAGGTATTTCTGCTCAATTATTGAAAAACATGTCTAAAATTAAGACTGAGCTTAAAAATGTGCTCTACCATCTTACATTTGTCTTTTTCAACTTTAAAATACCTTTCTTATATAAACTGGAGTATATAAAACATGTTTAGAGCAACAAGGTGCCTTTTAGCTATAAATTTTGTAATCTTTCGAGGTTAAATTTAACCGAAGAAAATAAAACAAGAGAATAGAGAATTTGACTGTTAGTTTACTTCAGGGAGCTGCTTTGTATATTTATTTAATCACATAGTCTAACAGTATTGTTAATAAAGTTTTACCTAGATATACTATATGGTCTTACGGTTTTATTCTTTTTAGATTTAATTATAACTTTTAACATATTAATTAGAGTCAAGAACTATAACGCATACAGTTTTAATATTTTTGCTATGTTCTCATTTTTGCATAAATAAAAACTTTTTTTCTAAAATTTTTTTTGATTGAACTGATTTTCATAATAATGATTGGATCATTCATTGTCAGTAAATTAATTTCCAAAAACGCGTTTAACATGTTTTCCATTAAGCTTAAAGATACAAGTTGAGTTTAATGGACCTGCCAAGATTTATTGTCTTTTTCAATCACATACTGAACTTTTAAAAATAATCTAATAAATAATTTTACTTGAATTTTTTTCCAATTTTCTGAAAAAAATATTTTTGTATCTTAAAGTTAATGGTCGAAAAAGGTTTTCTAATCGATTTTGAAAGCTTTTCTGAATAAACAATAATAATATCTTTTTCTTTAAGCATCCGTTTTGGCATTGATTTTATTTTCAATTGAATAATGCGAACTGATTATCGTTAATGCTATTTCCATTACTAACAGTTCGACCAATGCAAGTTCACTATTATCTGTATTATTCATTTTCTACTCACCTTTATTTTCATAATCAATTTTTTACATCATCATATATGCTTGATTTTGAAGTTTTTTTACATCTTGCAACATTTAAAATGTTTGTAATAATATTTGTAACAATTTAGAAGGGATGAACGGAAGGATATTGATTTTTACGTTTACTATCTTTTTTGAGCAAACTGTGAAAAAGAAGCAACTAAAAATATCATAAAATAAGAATGATGTCCAAATGTGTATGTCTAGAAAATGATAAGTTTCATTATAAAATTTGAAAATAATTTATTATGACATAATGAATTATTAGGAAATCTTTCATTATTATAAAAAATCATTATATTGTGAGTACAAATATGAAATTTAATATGTATTTTGGGCTTTCAATATAATGATTTGTTAAATATGCAGCATTTATTTCTTTTACTTTGTATACAGTTTTAAAGTTTAAGCGTTGTTAATTTGCTACTACCTTATTTAATATATTGAGAGTGATTAAAATTTAATTGCAGTTAAAATATTTAAAATTTTTATGTTAAACTAATACCTTTTAACTAATACTTTTTAACTAATACTTTCTAATACTTTTTTAACTATACTTTCCAAACTAATACTTTATTGTTTTCTGCTTTACTTAAAAAACAAAGGCATTTGGAAGAAAAATTATCAAGCATATATTATTTTGTAATTATAATTTAAAGTGTAAAAACAGTGCAGTTTGTTCGTATAAAATATTTTAGGATAGCAGTAAATATTTTCAGAATTATTAAATTTAAACTTTATTTTTAAATAACCTTGAGAATAGAGAGCTTTTTTATTGCAAAATTGCTGACATTTAAATTTACAGTTATATTAAGAATTAAAGTGGTTAACTGAATTTGATTGATGCCAAATAGATTAGGTAGTTTTTTTTCCCATCAATGACAGTTTGGAAACTAATTTTAAAGGAATGATACAGGTTAGGGACTGTTGTAAGTAGCTTTTTAAAGTTGTTATACGATTAGATTGAAAGAAATATTGGCAGTTTTTCGGAAATCAGTGCCATATGCTATATCAAGAAGTCAGTGCCATGAACTGTTTTTAAGGATGAGAGAGAAATTAAGTATAAAAGAGAATATATTATATTATTATTATAATCGGAAAGCTTTTTTTTCTAATGATGAATTGAATGTTATTAAAAATTTATATAAAAAAATGTTATATGAAATTAAAAGAGGGAAATTATGCATAAAATATAATTTATTGATTGGAAAAAGTTGACCACAACTATTCTAACGTATACATGTCACTCGCATTTTTGATTTCTTGATGGACGGAGGTGTTCAGTGAGTCGAGCTTGACCCTGCAGCCACACCCTCTGATCCATTTTCAAAATTTATAATTTTATTTATTTATCTATGCACAGTGCTTCAAAAAAAAGGACCACCCTGAGTAGTTTTTGATGCAATGATCGGATCTTCACGTTTTACCACCTTATCTGAATGGTGAGTAAGGGTGACCTCAAATATGCTAATAAATTAGCGCTGACGATATTTAAAGTTACGAAATCAACTGCAAAAACCTTTTATCCAAGGTTAAACATACCTTTTTCCAATGAATTTCGCTTTCTGACCTCCAAAATATAGAGGATAGCCTCAATCTTGGAAACATGGTCCCTATAGTTTGGTCAGGAAAGCGATCCAAAGTTTTAACCCCTTAATGTCAACTTCACTTTTTGCATATTTCGCCATATCTTGATCACTTTTTAAGTGAATTGAAAAATTTTTGCGCACAATTATAAAATTCGTTTATCCAAAGATAATTCCACACAAACATAAATGTTAGTAAATACTTATTATTTTTTATTATTTTATTTCATAACAGTACGAAAATTCTTTGATTGTAAATTGTAATTGTTTTTAACATAATTTTAAAGTATATATTTGTAAATGGCAAAATAGAAAGTTTGAACTATTCAACTGATTTTGCTCAAATTTTGTATTTTGCCATGTAAATTTACATACTTCAAAATGATAAAACAAATTGCATATCTTATCATTCAAAATGAATTGAATAAAATAATATTGAACAAATGTGGTAATATTGAACAAATGTATAACTATTGAACAAATGTATTAAATAAAATAATAAAAACAAATAAATACTTAATAAAATTTATTTTTTTCATAGAATGGTCTTTGGATAAGCGAATTTTATAATTGTACGTAAAAAGTTTTCAATTCGCTTAAAAAGTTCTTGAAATATGTTGGAATGCGTAAAAAGTAAAATTAATAATAAGCTGTCTAAACTTTGGATCGCTATCCTCACCAAACTGAGGGGACCATATTTTTCAGATTGCGGCTAGGCCTATATTTTGGAAATCAGAAAGGCGGATTCATAGAAAACAAGGAATGTTGTTTATTCACAGAAAGTACGTTTTTGTGTCTGATTTCGTAACTTAAAATATTGTCAGGGTGGTCCATTTTTTTTTCTTGCCGCTCTGCATACTGAAACATAAAAATGCCTTTTATTTTGATGGAGCATATTTTCATAAATAAAAGATTTTGATTATTTATCATATTTAATAAGTAATTGCTTATCTTCATCACTCTAGGCAATATAATATTTGGACAAATGAGTAAAAATAATTTCCTAAAATGATTCAGATTTCTTCAAACATTGTTTCCAATGAATTATTAATTCTTTTTCAACTAGTGATAAGTATCATATTTAGGATAAATAATCTACTAATATTGCTTTCCTCCAAATTCTTTCAACAAACCAAATTTTCATCATAATGTCAAACTAATAACTTTTCGTTAAATAATTTTAGAGATATTGTAAAATCTTAGGGGAAACATAGTTATGGCAAATCTTTATGGTATTATATATATATATATATATATATATATATATATATATANGATATATATATATATATATATATATTTATATAATGCATTAGCCTTGGAAATAAAGAGTATCTATTAATAGAGTTTGATTTATCTCTCAGTAGTGCCTTCATGGAGAGAGCTTTGAGAAAAGAAATACAGGGTTATATACAAATGCAAAAAAAAATTTAACGGAATTAAGAAGCTAGGAAATATTTAACGCTTATAATTGAATAGCCAGTATGAAGTTCTGGAGAAAAAAATAGACAATATATAGAGCAATAAAATTAATTTTAACTTGTTCCGTAAATGCATTATTAATTAGTAATTATTTTCTTTTTTGACATTATAAATTCAATAATTAATCATCCTAAGTTAATTTATCCCTCGGAAGCACAGCTGTTTTAAGGTATTTTAAACTAATAAATCTTTTATCTACCGCTTTAAGCATATTCTCTTATATGTCCTTGCTCTCACCCCATTTTTTAAAAATTAATGAAAAGCATCACTAAAAAGAAAATGGTTTAAAATAATTTTTTAATACTCCTGCAATATTATGTAGAGTGAAAGAAAGTTCTGTAAAATTACTACAGAAAAATATAAATTTTTTACAGCGTTCTGTAAAACGTATGTTTAACTTGTTATGTAAAAGTTTGTTTACCCTATTCAATCCTATAGCTTAGAACTCGTAATGACAAGTAATCAATAATATTGTGTTAAGACTTTTTTGATTACCTATTATCCCGGTAACAGCATTTACGGAGTGAATCTGCAGCACTGTTTTCATTCCAAATTTCTCTTAGATCTGATCGCAATCAGACAAAAATTATTATTGTAAAAATTTAGCTTAATCTAACATAAATGTAGAAAATTTGTAAATACAGTTTTACATAGATTTTTACATAGAGTCCTTATGTAGCTTAAATTTATGTTGAATTTCGTACAATGATGCTGAAAATAGGGAATAAATCCATATGCGGTTAAGCCTGCTATCAAGTAAGAGAAAAAAAAAAACATTTCTTAATTTTTGTTCATTGTAAACATTTCTTTGAATTTATACAGCTCACAGCATCAATTCAATTTCTCAATTTTTATCAGGAGCGAGTTTAGATACATTTGGAAATGGAGTCTCAGCAATTTTTTTCTGTTTATTTGGTCGCTTTTTAAAAATAAAAGGACAACTTAGATGAAAATTAATCAGTAGACACTGTAATACTGTAATCAGTAGATACTGTAACACCTGCTGCTATGCTAGGGGGTTTCGGCTACCAGGCTTGTAATCAAGAAAGCTTGCATTCTAAATTCTCCATGCATTTCATTACATTTCAAAACTTTCTAGTCCAAAATAAATACTTAGTTTCAATTTTAGAGTTTCATGCAGGTGCTGTTGTAGCATTAATATTTAAATAGTTTAATCAAAGTCGTCGTCTCGAATAATGGATCTAATGTCAATTTAAAGGCCTTGCTCGTCTCGAAAACAATGATCATTCTTTTATTTAATGAAGGAATCAATTATCAAAAACATTGTTTCCAACCTATTAAATATTCTTGAGCAACTTATTTAAAGTTCTATAACATGTAAAATCCTTTACTTTGAAGGGATTTTAATTAAAAATGAGTCTTTTTCATTCATTTTTTGGCCTTATTTAACCAGTAAAGACGTTTTATGCGATGAAAAGTTTTTGTACATTATGCAGTTTGGTAGTATTGTGATTCCTTTACAATCTAGATTTACTGGTCGTGATTGGTTCCTTAGAAGATAAAATGTATAATGAGTTTAATCAAATGAAGTTTAATTAATGATCTAAATGTCACTAGTGATTATATTAAATCATCACTACTATCTTAGCGAGACAGGAGCAACATAGAACATTATTAGATTTAAAATATGTTACAGATTAAGCTTACTTATATAAGCGTGTGTGCTAATTGTCTTTTAGAGAAATTCGACTAATTGTAAGGTGATCATATTTAAATTTTAAATTTTTTTTCACCGTGGTTCTTATTGAATTCTCTGCAAAAAAATATTGTAGTGAGGTGAAAAAATTGTGATGAAAAAAAAATTTGGTGAAGTTTTGCAAAAAAATAAATAAATAAATTCTATTGTTCTGAATAAATAAATAAATCTAAATTGGTCATTGATACTTAAGCTTTATATTGTCGTAATGATATGATTTTAGATTGATATAAAGACACTTACAATTAATGAAATATAATTTTTTGTTTTGTTTTTAGAGAATAAATGCAGATGGTGAACTAATTTAGCTATATGTCTTTATTTTTATTAAAAACACTGACTGTTCCTAAATTGTGAATAAATTGGAAAAAAATTAAATTAACAACTGTGTTAAGAATAAGGCTAAGGTTCAGAAATTCTTTATAATTTCTTTTTTGAAAATCAGTGCCTTTTGTATATTTATGTTTGTTTTGCAGTGTTGTATTTCAACGGTACCAGGTACCAGGTTAAAGGTAAAAGGAGAAGTTTTGCTTTCTTTTTCAAAAGTTCAAGTATCTTTTTTTTTATTTCAAACGGGAAAAACAATATTTAACTACAAAATTATGCTTGAATATTTGCAACTAAACAGTTTCCGCTTTCAGGGATGTTGTGCCTCTTACGGTAAATTCAATGTTTATTATAAACATTAGTGACAGAAAAAAATAAGTGAAAGAAAAAAATAGTGAAGTATGATTGAAGGATTACTCAGTAATTGCCAGAATTCAAACGCGGAGAAAAACATGTAAACGTATAATCCCTGTAGCATGTCATCCTTCAGTGTCAGTGGCTTTAAAATCAAATAAAACATGTAAGAAAACTGATAGTGACGCCATGCAGGGTAAAAAAGAAGCTACCATGGATCTCCAATAACGTTAAACTCGACTACTTTCCCATTATAATTTTCAGTAACATTGGGATACTGTACTTTATTGTAAAATTGTAGGAACAAAATTTTCCAGTAATTTTTATCTCAAAAATTTTTTGGAATCTTTTACAAGAAATTTTTATTCAAACTAAGTTCAACTTATAACTTTTTATGATACGAAGTAACGAATTCATTGTTATAATTATTTCCTTTCACAGAAAATCTGCCGCTTCAAGATAAGGAATTCTTCCTATTCTTTAAATGAAAAGCTATATTTAACTTGAATTTCTTCTTTAGTTACGTACTATATTCCTACTTTGGAAGAAAAGAAATTTATTTTACTTTAGAAAGACCTGAAAGGTTACTAATAAGTTTCAATATATCTAGTTGAATACTATAAATTTTTATAATGTTCTTTTTTCTAATAACCATAACTTAGATTCAAGTATTTTTGTAAGCTTTTTAAGTAAATTTGTTTTTTTAACACCATATTTTGATGGAATTTGCATTATCTATATTTATTTTTCCAAGAAAATACTTTTTCTTATTTAACGATTTCTGGAAAAAGTTTAGCTGAGTTTGGTTAAGACTTACAATAAAAGTATAAAAACATACATTGCTCATACACATAAAGCGTATCATTACTACTACAATTGTATCAAATATATTAATTTTATTATATAGTGGGGGCTTTGTTTTCTTATATTGAACTAAATATTGGCAAACAATATATAAGTATATTGGATATTGGCATTTTTATGTTCGTGTATTGGATATTGAAAATGAGAAGTTACATTAGTTTGGTTACTGAAAACTTAAAATACAGAGTTTTAAAATTAACTTTTTAAATAAAAATATTTTTGAGTTTAAAGAGAGGAATGATCTAAATATCACGTGTAGGTCATTTAATCATTGATTCATTTTAATAAATCATATGATTTATTATAATGGGTACTGAAAATTGGAGTTTAGAGAATTCATATTAAATATAGTTTAATTATTGATTATCTATAAAACAAATTTGAAAATAATAATTTTTTTTACCTATTTTTACTTTTAAGGAGAAGGATGATATAAATTTAATGGTTTATTTTACCAGTAAGAGCTAATTTCATTTACTAAAACGAAAACTTATTTCATTTGCTATAATTTAATCTTTCTCGTGATCAGATTGAATAATCCGATAAATTATTGCCATTAAAGATTATTTAATTAGGTCAAATGTAGTATTATATAACTCTCAATCCTGATACGCCAGATGCAAATGATATTAAATCAATTTTAGAATTTTGGATTTATCAACTTCATCATACGTTGATATGAGGTTAAGATTTGAATTTGTTATAAATGCAATCCCTTTCGCTCAAAGGCTTCAGTTGTTGATGAGCCGGTTGTGAGATAATGTAGAAATTTGATATGTGTGATACAATAGCTGATTTAATGCATTTATGTTTATTATATCATAATGATTTCTTATTCATTTGTTTAATAAAATTTTAATCTTATGATACTAGACATAACTGAATAGGTTTTATTTCGATCGAATTGCTAATTTGTATTATGATTTTTAATATTTAATGTAGTAGATATAAATACTGTACCAAATAATTGAAATAATATATATTTCTAAAATGAGAGTATAGTAATTTCTTATAAAATATTTGTCTAGATATAGTATTATAAAGTTTAAATGTTTTTATTCGCCTGAAATAACTAAGTTGAAAATTAATTCGTTGCAAAGGTTTTAAAAAATAACAATGGAATATTTTGATTTTTAGGGCATTACTTTCAATTCTGATTTTTAAGTTGTCAAAAATGAAATCTCTAAAATAAAAATTAAATATCTTAATTTTGTGTTAAAACACTTTTTGCAATCATAGCTAAATTTAGATATAAAAGTTGTTCAGTAAACCAACAAACACTTATTTAATACTATATATAATGCCTAATTTGGCCTTTATTTTGTTTGCATGTATACTGTTTCACATGCTATTAAATTAAAAGTATTTTGATTCTTAAATTATGGTTCTGTCAATAATTATGTTACTCAATTTGAAAGAGATCTATAAAATCTTCTTAATTGAAAATTAAAAGTTATATGGTTTATCTTAAATTAAAAATTATATTGTTTAAAAATTTATATAAATGAAAAATATTCTGCACTGTTTTTGCATAAACATGTGTTAGGGTGAAATTAACTTTAGAAAATTTAAAAAGGGGCGTTTTAACAGAAAAAATATTTTTTAGTAATATTTATTTTAACCAAATATTTTCTTTACCAAACAATTTGATTCAATATTTAGCTATGCAAAGTGTATAGCTTCCATAGAATGCATAGGTTTATTTTTCAATTACGAATATAGATTTTTATTAATTAATTGATAATCTCAGACCTCTCTAAAAGTCAGAATTAACTGGGAATTTATAAAAGGAATAAAATTAATTCAGCTAACAAAGAAACTTCATGATCATTTGCTGTAAATGTGTAACTAAACTGAATAAAAATCTAGTAAGTATTGTGTTTGCGTTTGTTAAAGATATTTGTTTGAGTAACAACACTAAAAATATGGTATCCATACGCACATCTATTTCCCCATTTGTTTTAGACCTGTAAGACTGAAACGAAATAATTTCTTTGTCAAAGTCATCATCAGAATAAATTACGTAGCTACAGCTGCCCTTGTACAGTTTTAAATTAACTTAATAATAAATTCAAGCTTTCACGAAAATTGGAGATTAATATTTGACTGATCAAAAATTATAAGCGTACACAGAAGCTACATTAGTTATGTAATTTCTCTCTAAATTGAACTTATTCTTGTGCTTAGGAATCTGGAAGTCATTTTTGTAATAAAAAACATAAATGGAAACTTGTGAGAACTTATCTCAATTATACTCACATCACTACAAAAAATACATGCTATATCATTATTTCTTATTTATATGAGTTATATAACGTGATAATTTAACGATTAAAATGATTGAGTCCACGATAATTACCATTAATAACCACGATTGCACTTTTAGAATTGTTTTTTTTGATTACACATATAAAGTTTTGATAAAACTCAGGTGTTTATATAAGTCAGGGTTCAGCATTTAAATAATCAAAAATTATAAACAGAAAGAGTTTAGACTTGTAAAAAAATTCTGTAAAAATTACTGTACTGAATGGCAATGGCATTTCTTGTAAAAATAACAACAACACAATTCTTTAAATTAAAACCAAAATATAAGGTATTTAAACCATTCCTTTGGTAATTTTTAAGTTCATAAAATGACGGATTTCCAGAAATTCGAGTTTTCAAAAATACAGTTGTTCTTATAACTTTTAATAAAAAATATAAAACTAAAAAGTAAATTTAACAAAAAAAGTTGTTTTTATGCCATGCTCTTGGGTATCACAATAAAATTACAGAATTTTTACACATTTGCCAAATTTTTTCGCAAATTATGAAACCATTTTTAATAAACGGTAAATTTTTCCGTATTATAATAGTTATGGCCATACTTTTTTCTCAGCTCAGAAAATGCAAAGTTATACATACTATTTTAATTTTATAAATAAACAAAATAAAAATTGAAGTGACTATTATGTTTCGAGTGCAAAAGACTTTGTTGATGCCATTAAAAATCTGTAAAGACTTACTTCATTCACTGACATGTCAATTCAAAAAGTACCACAACAGTTATTTCGTTTATATAGGAGAAAAGACGTAACTTCCTCGTACCAAAGATTTGATCTATTGTTAACAGTATGCGTATAAAAGTGAAATGTTATTTCTCTCTCCTGAAGAATTTCATAACTACTTGATTTGAAATCAAATGATATCACTCAGTTTTAATGTGATTCAAGTTTTTTTATGACTCGAGTATAAATGTTAAAAGCTATAATAATCATTCAAAAACATGTACACAGTGTATGCTTTATTTCTAATTTGGCACATAAAAATTTACAAGTCATTGTTGTTTTCCAATTTTTCAGAGTTTCTTGAAATGTGAAACACTTATGCAGAATGAATTACAGATAAAGTGCTGCCATTAACATATACAATAAATCTACATTCTAAACATATAATAAAACAATAATCTTAAAATAATTTGAGAATAAATCAGTGAAATAGTTTCGTTAATAAAATTGAATAAACATTGCTAAAGACTTAAAAAAGCTATTTTTCAAAACGAAAAAAGGAAGAAAAAAAACAAACAAATAAACAAACTAGTTTTTAAATTTTATAATATTTAGGCAAAGACAAATTTTACTGAACTCAGTTCAAATCACCAACTAATTTTTCACAGCAGTTTCGTTTTTCAAACCATCGTCGCTTAAAAATTCCGATGTTTACTTAACACTTAAATATACAACAATGTATTTACAAGTATCACTGGCTCAGATATCTGTTACAATCAGCAAAACAGCATATCATTTTAATATATGTTTGCTTTGGAAAATAAAATTTAAACATTTTTAGAGAAAAGTAATTTTTTTAAAAAAAATTACGCAACATATATTTACAAGTCTCACTAGCTTAGATGTGTGTTACTATAAAGCAAAATACAACATCTTTTCACATGTTAAAATTGATTAAAATATCAAATAAGTTAAACATGTTTTTTCAAAAATAAAATAAATAAATAAGCACATAATAAATTATTTACACTTATCACTAGCTCATATGTATAAAGAGTACAAAACACATTATCTATATTACGTATTTTTTTCAAAATTAATCATGAGAAACAAAAGAAATGGAATGTGTGTTTTAAAATTTTAAAATCAAATAAGCAGAATAAATCACTATAGCTAATATGTAAAGATGAAAATACTTTTATTGACTGGACAATTATTGGTGCACTATAACATTACTTTCAAATTTATATTTACAGTTCTCTCTACAATGTGATAACTACAGTAATAATATTGAATACAGTAAAAAAAGGAATAATAGTTAAAACAATACCGATGCAATATTCTGTTTTTAAATAAAACTTAAGTTAATAGAATATTAGAAGAAATAAAATATTTATATAGAACAATTGCAAATAAATACATAGTTGTACACATTACATAATTCTACCTGACGAAGCTCAGATTTTGATGTTACGCGCTTCGTCAAAATAATTTTACTAAAGTAATTCTAATTAGGATTAAATAATTCTATTTGACAAAGGATTCTATTCGAAAATGTAAGTTTTGTAATGGCTGTGAAGAAAATAGTGAAAAATTTACTTATAAAGTAAAAAATGAGACAGAAAAGGTAATAGATATTCCAATTTAAAAACGTATTTGTACTTGAAAAATTTTGCAATATATAGAACGAGAAAATTTCTTCCATACTACCCAAGAGTATGAAGTCAAAAATATAAATACAATATTTTTAGATTTAGATTAAATTTTGTAATTCAAAGATGATCTACTGTGTTCCAGTCTCAAGTCACAGTGGACTATTTTTTCTAGTTTCGAACTATAACTCTTTATAAAAATTTTTAAGAATGCCCTACTTTTGCCCATTCAAGTACATTCATATATATTGTAGACAGTGTATAAATGAAATAAACACTGTCATATGAGTATATTTATATTAGGGTGGAGAAAAATTTCAAATATATTTAAGAAATGTGAAATTTCGATTTTTTCTTCCTGCAATTCTATGTCTGTAACTAGTAAACTTGAGTTTTCGCACTTTTTTCGACACTACGAAGTCTACAAAATAGGCATTTTTACTTTCATTTTTATTTAGTTTTCATTTAGACATTTGATATTTTACATTAGGGAATGATTTTCATCTATGTCGAATAAAAGGTAAGTTCAAGAACTTTAAATTCACCGTGAAAAAAATAATAATGTTTATTTTAGCTCGCATAATGAAGCCAAATATGACGATCTTAGTGATCTTTTTGGTTTTCCATGTAGTTATAAATTCGGTTATGGACATTGAAGAATGAATTTTATTTCTGCCAAATTAAGGTTTAACATGCTGTTCAAATTTAATTTTTAATTAATGAAAGTTAGTCTTTATGTATAACGAAAGTAGATATTTTGGGTACTGAATAAAAGTTTTGATCAATAGTATTTCTTTTTAGCATGCCTTTCTTTCACCATGAATGTAACTATTTTCTAATGCTCAAAATTGAGTTTATATGAAACATTTTATTGCGCTTAAGAACGGCCATTTTTGAACAATTTACTGGAGGTTAATAGCTTAACAAAACTTTTTACTGCAGTTTGTTTAAAGTTTTGAACAGACATTTCATTCGCCACCAGTTAAAAACCACTCCCTAATGTAAAAATTAAATTCTTAGAAAAATTGAATAATTATAATATAACGCGAATTTCCTCAAAACTTAATAAGATGCTAAATTGAACCATGTTCATATTTAATTTGCACCATAAAACAATGCTAACCAAGGTTAGAAGGATTTAATTTGCACGTCTTTGGTTTAGTGTAGCATTCTTTGAAGGTTACAGAAAATTTTTGCAATATTCAGTTCACTTTCTGAAAATGTACAAAAATGGCCGTTTGTTTATTCTTTGTGAAAAAGTAGTGTATTATGAAAAATCCGTGTAATATCTGTCACCAAAATCTTTCAAAACGCTTTAAAATACTTTCGAAATTTCATGCGGACAACAAATTGAATTATTGATTCACTCAAATGCACATATATATATATATTATATTGTTATAATGATCAGCAAAGTTCTAATTAAATAGTGCATAGCTACTTTAATATTGAGGTAAGAGTTTAGACTTTGTGATAATGTATTTAATGCATAATATAAGAAAAATGAAGTGAACAAGAAAATACTATTTAAAATGTTACGTTTTTAAACCATATTGCACATTTTTTCTCTATATGTAAGACTTGACATGTCCTTTTTTACATATTTTTTATTTTAATTGTTATCCTCAATATACCCTAGGGCTATTTAGATCTCTCTTTTGAAATAACAGATTTTCTTTTTGTTATTAGATATAACATTTGTTTTCTTTTCCCCTTCAAAATCAGATAAAAATTAGATTACATTTATTACTTATAGATAAGAATAAGGTACTTCCTTAATTATAAACTATTTTAAATTTCTTTTAACTTGAGTCCATATTTTTATTTAAATTTATAAATTACAGCAAATTAAGTTAGTTTATCCGAGAGAAATAATACTTTAGTACGAGGACATTATATAAAGAAAATATGGAAGAAACAAAATATATTCTACGTTCATATTTTTATAAGAAAAATGTAAACAAAATATTTGATCTTGTTTAAAATTGAATTACTATTTTGATTTACTTTGTACTATTTTAAATATATTTGTATAATATATAGATTAGTTAAATACAAAATATGTCTGTATTAGATTCAAAATTTGTTCTCTTCTCATTTATGTTAACTTTTACTTACTGTAATGACTATATTTATATTAGGTAAGTATTTGGTAGAATATATTAAATGCATTAGCCCATACTATACGTTTTCAGTACTTATCTTTTCCCTAACAGTATCGAACTTACAATTCGAGAAAACATGAGCTGTGCATGATAAATCTGATCATATATTTCTATAATTAATTTATTTAAATAGTTGGAAAAAGAACAACATTTTGATTAATATTTACAATGTTGACTTACTGATTGCACCTTCATTTGAAAGACTCATTGAACTCAATAATATATAATTATTAACTATTATCTTTATTAGGTTCAGAAATACGTATAAAGAAAGCTATAGAAAGTCAATTTCAAATTTATCTTACCATCTGCAGAATTTATATTTTTAATGAAAAAATGCCTAAAACTAATTATATTTTTATCTATGCTGTTTTTCGTAGTTTCTTTTCTTCCTCAATTGTAAAGAAAGTGTAATGCATTTTTTTTTTGTAAATCAACCAAATTTCCATAATTAATTAGCATCTGTAAATTTAGAAGATTCAAAAAATAATAAAGTAACCATTTACAAATAAACAATTCATCAACTTAATCTATATATTTTAAAGATTGATGAAACAGATTAGCAAAACCGAAAAAAACAAATATCGCATATTTGCAATTAAAATTACAATTATAGCTGTAAATTTTTATATGAAATATGTATATAATGTTAAATTTGATGTAATATTTGGCACTTTAAATATAAATATCAATATATTCTAAGGAAAAATAAAAGTACAAATTCTGTTAAACTAAGTGTACAAGTTTAAAAGTAAATTATTTCTGTATACAATATTTCATTGATATAATTCGTATCTCTCATAGAAATCTCCTTTATATATTCATTTATCGAAATATTATTCATTAATAGAATGTATTTTAATGGCATAAGGTAATTGTGAAAATAAAGTCTATTAAAGCTTCTGAATGATTTTGTAATGACATGGAATACCAAATTAAATTTAAAACTGAGATGAATTAACATTGAGACAGATTCGGTGCCATTTTACACCAACTTTAGTGAGAATTAAAGTAACTTAAACCCATCTCTTTAAACAATTAAGTAATACGGCCAATAACAAATATTGAACACCAAAAACAAAATAGGAAAACCCACTCTGCAGACTTGATCAATGCGCTTGGCTGATATTTTGTGCGTCCCAGCGTATGCTTTGACTCTAACATTCTTTCCGACATTCGGCTCATCATCTTCAGATTCCTGCAGTTTTATTGCCTAAAAAATAAACATTTAAATGATCAGAGTGTAAAATTACCAACTATTTTTCTAATAGAAACTGTAAGCAAGATTTAAATTTATAAGTTTTGCTTTTTAGAAGTTTTTAGTGGTTAAGGTACTGAGGTTTCATGGTGAAGGACCGGGGTTCTTTCTTGGAGGTGTCTTGAAGTCCGCTTAGCTTCGGATTGATGGATGTTAGCAAATCAGGGAAATAAGGAATGTCTGCCTGCAATACTGATTCGATTGGCACCATTATGCTGTTGGTATCAAAACTGTAGAGCATTTTATCTCTGTGATCCTCCAACACCTACAGCTGGCCATTGCGAAGGTACTTTACTTATTTTAGGATGTGTTACTTTAAAGGAATATAAGTTATAAGAGGAAAATATTGAAATGATATCAAGATAACTAACTTTAATGACTAAATATCTTAAGGCCAATGGTTTTGAAGTCATATTTTTACATTAAAATTAAGAAAGATAATATTATTTAATTTTATTAACAAATAATACTTAATTTTTTACTTGAAACATAAAAGTCAATATTAAGGGCTTAGTTTTAATAAAGGTCCTTAAATAAATGCTACTTAGCCTTTGCTTTTAAATAGTATTCTTTGATTATTTAAATTTAAGACTAATCAAATAATATTTTTATTTTTGCACTTTTTTTATTTTATTTACATTTGTTTTTAGTAGATAGAGTTGATTTCCATTTTGCTATAAGAGCGGTTATTTTTGATTTCAATACTCCATATGCATGTTGAAAATGTTTTTCATATTTTAAAAGGAGATCCTTGCTTTATCTGATTACAATCGTTTTTTGATCACTAAAAGCAAATTTTTATTGCCATTTTATCACAATCAAAACTTCGGCTACTTTCTGAGTTAATCAAATTAACTTAAGTTTCTTTTTCCTTTTTCAAATAAAGTTTTTTAAAATAATGATTTTCAAAAACACAAATTATTTCTCTTTGTCATACATAAGACAGAAGACGTAAACGTGCACCACTCTCCTAATAAACTTTTTTCCTTTCCTAAAATTTCCCCAAGTTTTCCATTTGAAGTGAGGAGATGTTTTCTATATTTTTTCTTTCTTAGTCCATTTGGAAAACGTGTTTTTTCTAAATTTCATATTTTAATTTTTTATTAAAAAAATAACACTTATGTGATTAGTACTTGAAGCAACAAATCAAATGATACAAATTCAGAACTATATTTTCTATAGTTGGAAATATTAAATTCAAATTTATAGCTAATTTTTCCATTAGCTTTACTAAAAGCACTACTATAATGCGTTAAAATTGTTTATGATCGAGAAAAACTTTTATTTTTTTATAGTTAAAATTATGTTTTACAATAAAGATTTTTATAAATATAAATCTTATTATGTATATTGTCAGTAAAGATTCATTATTCCATTTAAAATAACATACACAGTTTGCAAGTTCATTAACTAAGCTACACAAGATTAACTAAGAAAATATAAACTATACGACTATAGCATAACAAAGATAATTTTTAATATCAGGGAAGATATGTTTTTACGCAGAAATAAATTAGAAAATATTAATTTGTAAAAGATTAAAAATTTTAAAATGTATATATTAATTTTAATGAATATCTTTATTTGTAATGTTAACATAAGGATTCTAAGATATTTCCGAAACTCAATCTGAAGTGAAACAAAATCCGAAATACTGACATAATTTATTCGTAGATTATTACTCACACTCTTTGATTATTATTCTTTTACAATAATTTATAAGCCTTGACTTACACTGCGAATATAATTTACCATATTTTTGAACAAAGTCAAGTTGGAAGAAAGGATCAGTAAATTAATGATTTAGTATTGTTTAGCTCGCTTTTCTTCTTTCGGAGAATCTGAAATCTGAGCAATGTACATTTGTAGATGAGAGAGCAGCCATTTTTGTCTTATAAATTTTGCAACTGCATAAATCATCGAAAATTTCGCTCATTATTATTTCACAACAAAGCTATTATACATAAAAGCAACCTTTAATAAACGAAAAGTAATTAGTTTATTTATATATTTATAGTAGAGAAAATCAGTCCGCGGAAGAAAGAAAAAAAAGAATTTTGAATAAACTTAAAATCTAACGAAATTATTTAAAAAAATTGAAATCAATTTAAAATTCAGCTAATATTAATTAAATCTCACCTAAACTAAATTATCTCAATTTGAAATTATACACTATTTTTACGACAATTTCTGCTGTTAAATTTTGATTCTCTTTTTCGATACAATAGCAATGAGTTAAAATTTTGAAAAAAGCTTTAACAAAAATAATTGAAGCTAATGCATTAATCATGTAATTTAATCTGGCAATATTCATTAAACTATATTTGTATTTTAGAATGTATTTTTTTCAGCATTTATGTTACTAATTTCGTATATCTCTTTTTTACAAATGCAAAGCGAAATAAATGTCGTCTCTTTTTAAGAAGCAAGACATAATATTTTGTTTGACTGAATAGAGTATTGTCAGCGATATTTTTTCACTAACTATTTGTTAGAAATCATAAATATTCATTCTTGGAGAAAAATCTCTCTTTCTATACTAGCCTATTCAGCTACAATGTGTTGTGCAAAGCGAGCTACAATTTTTACCATTGTTAAATATAAAGAATGACGATGAAAAATTTGTCTACAAAGGACAAAATTGAAACATTACTTCTATAGTAGACATTTAAACACTGTAAAATAATGGATGCATCTCTATAGAAAATACTCTTTTATATTTTCTTTAAAGAAGAATGAAAATGTTTTTTATTTTTACATTTTACATCAACACATCATTTCTGGGATATTAAGAATTCCCTCAAAAACAAAAATTAAAATAAATTCTTTCTTATAAATGATAACAAAATAAAACACAAGTGTGGAACCGAAAAACAAATATTAACACTTCTTAAATTATATCAGATGAAAAAGAAGCAGAAATTTCTGTTTATTTAGAATGTGCTTCAAAAACGTTTTTATTTATCTTTTTAAAACTATATGTACTCTTTATTACTATTAAAGTTCCCGTTTACGTTTTATAAAGGTCTTTTATATATGGCAAGTACACTGCAAAAAAGTCCGGATCAAATTACGGAATAAAGTACCGACACTTTGAGTGCACCATCCATAAAATTCTCTTTACCGTCAAATAAATTTTTACCTTAAAATATTACTGCATAGTTTTTTCACCTATATTTAGTTGTTTAGAGTGATTCAGAAATTTCACGGTAATTATTACTGTGAAAATTACAGTATATAAGATATTTGTTCTTTATATGTTCCGGTAAGAATAAATTTTATAGTAAAAAGAGTTCCGGCACCGGTTATCCGGAATTAACAAAGAACAATAACAAAGTTTTCATTATTCATAAAAATTTCTTTCAAAATTTTTATTACTTCTTTCAGAAAATTTGACATCTATTTCTTTTTAATTAGTGCATACTTTCTTTCCTATCGAATTATGAAATAGTTCACTCTTAATTAATATATTTAAAAGAAAATTTTTAATTCATCTAAAAGTTTTATTTACCGATTAAATTAAATAATTTACTTATTAGAAAAAATTTTTTTGTTCCCTTAATAAATCATGGAATTCATAATTTCTTGTATATAATTAAGTTTCTTGTGCAATGTGGATATTTTATGTTTAATTAAACGAGAACATAAGTCAAATAATTTCATGAAAAAATATAGAATATTGTTTTTATTCACGAATCATTTTGATGGCATCTTTTCAAAAATGACTTACAGCAATATAAATAATATCCTCGGTCATTAATCCGAAGAAATATCTTTAATGACTGACATCTTTAACTTTTTCCAACCTTTCGATATTTCAATATCATGACATTTTTACAGATTTTAAGTAATGTTTTTTCTTGTATTAATTTGCATTTAAATTGAAATATGCTTCCAGTGTTCTTTTCTACTTAAATCACTAAAGGAGCTTAAATCACTAAAGCTTTAAGAAAAAAGAGCAATATATTGTTTCATTTTAAGCATTATACGACCCTAATCAACGGCTGAAATTAGTTTATAATAAGTACTTAATGGCAAAAAATAAATAGTATTCGCATACAATTATTTTAAAGGAAAATTATGATGTAAATGTGTTTAAAAACAAATTACTTATGTTCTTCAAAGCGTATATGAGGACTTTTACGTTATGCGAAATATTTTTGCATTCAAACTTTATGATAGAATTTACGGTATTAGGAGGAATAAACTTTTATTGCAATAAGAGACAAATTCTTTTAAGAAATGGCGTGGTAAGACAGATATGAATCAAAAATCTAATTTTGATACTTTTATTCTTGGAGAGGAAAATATTATTTTAATTTCCTTTTTTTTTACTTTCTTATTATTTTATTGCTATTATTTGCACAGTCAAGAACATTATGACATATTTTTTAAACATAATTACAAAAAATTAGGGTAGTTTTTATTTCTTTCATCAACACTTTTTCTGTATTTCATTTTAGTTTCTCTTTTTTTCTTCAAATAATCAGTTTTAAATTGTAATAATTCTTAAAGTAGCTTCCATTATGTTTTAATTTTAAAACATTGTATGTGCACATTTACAATGAGAAAAAAAGTATTGTCATAACTACCAGAACATGGTAAAAACGACATTGTTTCTGATTCTATGGGAATATCAAGACGCTGACTAATTTTGAAAATAATTTAATTTGGTAACATTTTTGGCTTTAGAAAAATAAACAACGAAATATGGTTTTAAAACATGCAATAAGTTTTGGTAAATGTAATAAAATTTGATCTTTATTATCATGATACCTTAGAACATGCAATAAAAAACCATTTATTCGGTTAGATTTGCTTTTCAGAATTGTTTTTTTTACTAAATGCATAGTAAACTAATATTTTGAAAGAACTAATATTTTGAAAACCCAGATATCGCTGTAAACCATTACCATATGAATGGAAAAATTTCCAAACGAATGGTTTAAATACCGCATATTTTAATTTTGTTAACCAAAATTATGTTTTTTTTTTCCTTTTTTACTTACCATATGTCCATACAGAACGGAAATGTTATTAAAATCTGTTCTCCGTGTGGTATTTAAACATGATAGATATTTCGGTTTTTGCTAAGAAAATTCAAGTTTTTAAATGTAAGTCCCACAATATCGTTTTATTTTTCCATTCAAATTTATTGGAATTAATTCAATCCAATTGGTTCCAATCACTTGAGTTCTTTCAGCCGTTTAACACGCAATTGTTTTAAGCTTAAAATTAATTAGTTTTAAAAGTATTTATAACTGAAGTGGCTAAATGTTTTAAATAAATTTTTATTTTTACGTTTTTCGCATATTTCACAGAAACTGAAAATCTTTTATTTTTATTTTTTTAATAATTCCAAATAAAGATTATCAATGATTATCATTTTTAGGCGAAGTAAAAACTAATATTTACCTTTTTACATATTTATGTGAGTTTCACTGTTGTGTAACTCAGATCATATAAGAGTTATTAAATTCACGTATAGAGTTACACCTAGTCTAGCTTCGGTCTGTTTGAAACTTATAATGATGAAAATTCTTCAGCAGATGGTGTTCACCATAAAATTCAATTCAATTTTTTGAAACTTCAAGATAAGATAAGATAGCAAATATATCAAGAAAAAAACTGGTATATTTTTATCTATAAAAATAGAATATATATTTTTTTTTTCAAATAAAAATGCAAACAAAACTAGAAATTACAGTGAGAGGCATTAAATTGATTTTTACGTTATTTTATCTCTTGAAAATTCTTGAAGTATTCTATTCGATTGGATTTTAAAAATTATCTGAATTCGAAATTTTTTTTTTAGTTTCTTTTACAGTAGATAATATTTTTTTATGATTTTATTCTCCGTAAGAAAAAGAATATAAATAAAATATAATATTTTTTCCATTAATTGAATTGAGGAGTTAGAAAATATGCCCTCTACATTATATTTTCTGAAGAGATTGTCTGTTTTATACCACAAAGATTCATTTTTTTTAAATTTGATTTATGCAATCCAAAAATAGCTTCTCAACCTATAAGACACAAGATCTACCATTAAAGGAACAGTTAAATTTTCTTTTCTTTTCTTGCTTAGGTGTGTAATTTAAATTTTAATATTTCATCGCGAAATATAAACTATTATAACCTCAGAGTAATTTTTAGGACAGAAAAAATATTTTCAAAGTCTTCAAATATACGATAAAAACGAGCAAAGTTGATAAAAAGTTTCTTTCTATTTCCGTTTTTGGATATAAATCGCAAAAAAATTCACTTTAGGTTAATCTTTGTAAATTATTTTTAATGTTTAACTAAAGCTGAGTAAAAAAAAATATAAAAAATAGCTCATAATAGCTTCCATATTTAATGTTCTCTTAAAGGAAGTTTTGTTTTGACGTATAGTTCAATTTTCGTGCTCACCCTTTCCTCCTTGACATTGAGCTTCAATATTATGGAATTTCTAGAAAAGAATAGGATTCTTACTAAGACCAGGTACCACTTAACTACTTATTAAGGTACTAATTACTAGTATGGTGCTAAGGTACTAAGAACCAGGTACTAATTACTACTTATTTAAGACCAGTAGGTATCATGGAAGTTAAGGCTCCGCTATATCGTAATCAATGGCATGACAGGGTTAAAGTGGTAAAAATTTCACACCGACCGCCTTTACTTCCCGGATAATCCAATACTAATCAATCTGAAGTTGGGTGGGCTTCAAGCTGCCACTAGGAATCGAATTTCAGTGCTTCTCAATGAAAGTTTGCCTAAACCAGTAAGCCATCGCGGTTCGAAATAAGATTATTTTTTGTTTATCGTTATCTATCCCCAAATACTGGAAAAGAAAATGGGTAATCTTGTAATAGTTGTTTTGGAAATGTTATTCATTTTTTCCAATTATTTTGACTAATGAATTGCTGTCGTCACATTTTCCCCCAGAACTTAGAAATACATTAAATCTGTTTAGAGCAAAATACATTGAAAATACCGTACGATCCGTACTTAAGTGGAACTCTTAAATGATGATGAACTGTTTGTTAATAATTAAATTGTAAATTTTCTTCCTGAATCTTAACTTATAAAATTTGAACGTTATACTAAAGAAACGTGTTGTTTTGAGTTATTATATATTTCGAAATATTAGAAATAGCAATTTTATTCGAAATTTATCCCTCAAATGAATAAAATTATTTCAATTCTACGAAGTTTTAGTAAAGTTTTCGCTCGCTTTTTTTTATTTAAAGTATTGTTTGCGCAAAATCCAATTAATCAATATATANTTTCAAAAACTCCAAGTTAAATTAAAATGCATATATATATTATTAAAATTAAAGAATACAACAAACGCGTTTCCCATCTATCTTTTCATAAAAAAAGGAACAACATGGAAAGTTGATATATATGTATTGTTGAATAAAAAAAATAAATGATTTTTTGGAAGATTACTTTCAGGTATATTAAATAAATAAAATTCACTAAAAGGTGAGCATTATAAATTTATGATACGTAATTAAAAATGACAGTGGATGATTATTTTTGGAATATCAAAGAAAACAGTTGTCAGAAGCAAGTTTACCTCGAAAAGTTACATCAAATAGTAAAAAAAACTATTGGTGATATTAATCTTATCAAATTGTAAAACTTTCTTGAAGAAAACTTTGAAGAAGTAGCACTTTTAAGAAATCCTTTTTACTTTGATAGTGAGCTATAAATTTTAACAATAAAAAATATCTCACAACTTTATTTATAGTGTTTTATGTTTGAAAAATCTTATTTACTTTCAGTTTCAAAGTTTTAGTCTTCACAGATTTCATTTTAATGCTTTACTGCTTTAAGTATTCCTTTTAGTTTTCATTTTATTTTTATGTTGTTTCCATAAAAAATAACTTGACGAATACGAAAGTTCGACTATTAATCAAAGAAAAGTTAAAAAAAGTATACAAATATTTGTCCATATTAAGCTACTTTAAATTTTCTAATTTAATGTTTTAAGATTGTTTATAAGATTTCGTTGTCATCATTTCTAACGCCAGTTTAAATTTATACAAGTTCATGATTTTTATTCATTGCATTTAAAAAAGGATTACAATAGAATTAACAATGGAAAAGATTACAAAAGATAACAATGAATTAAATAGGTAACTTATTTATTTATTTCGAAAATTAATTGAATGGGGCAATTGAAATATTCATTTTCATGAACGATTAGAAACTTTTTCAAAAGTGAAACGGCTTTGTTAATTTAAATGGAAGCTTAAAAACGTTTTCAATGGTTAATACTTTGAACTTTCTTTTATGAAGAAAATTACATACTAATGAAATAAATTAGAGGAGACTTTCTTATAGATAATGTTAATCGTAAGGAGAATGACGATAAGAATACTGATAAGAAATTTTTGAAAAATTTTTTTAAATAATAATTTATTCAACTGATGTTTAACAATATATTCAACCAAAACATTCAACTAAGTACGAAAAAGAGATATTATTCAGGTTATTAACTGTGAGAAATTGTTTATTTACTTTTTTCACCTTAAACCGTCAGGCAACTGAAATGAGTCAACTAGAGTAATTTTATTTCGTGCAACTGGGTACGTACTACAGCCGAGATTAATTAATTAAGCAACAATCCGCGCTTCAGTTAGCAAAATACAACTCAACCACAGTCTATTTTAAATGTCCACTACTCAAAAAGTGTAACAGCTCAATCATTTAAACGATTGCCTTTCATTTCAATATCAAACCTTAATAGCAAAGAAGAGTAAAAGTATCTGTTGAGTACAGTGCCGCAAATGCAATATTTTTGGGGAAAGTGTATCGTATTCGAGTGATGAGATTAGAATACGATTTGGTCATACCATAGTTCAGAAAGCAACCATATTGGAGAATCAAATATAGTAGGATCATTTAGATTGCTAAATGAAGAATATAAAGGGTCATGTAATCCATGGAGTTAATGAATATAATATTCAAAAATATTGTATAGATATGTATCTAAGATTGAATTATTTTAGTATTAAATTCTGTGATTATATAAGACAATTTTATTCACATCATTCATACAAAAGCATATATGGAATTGTAATTTGTGATTGTCTTCCTGATGTGGAATAGCCCTAAAATTATCAAGCCCTAAAATTTACAAGCTAAAATTATCAGTTACTTCTCATTAAATGCAATTATACAATTAATATAGATGTGTATCTAAGATTGAATTATTTTAGTATTAAATGCTATGATTAGATAAGACAATTTTATTCACATTATTCATGCAAAAGCATATATGGAATTGTAATTTGGGATTGTCTTCCTGATGTGGAATAGCCCTAAAATTATCAAGCCCAAACATTTACAAGCTAAAATTATCAGTTACTTCTCATTAAATGCAATTATACAATTAAACGAACTCCGGATCCGAACCGTTGGTAGTCAAATCTACCAACAAAATATTCCAAGTATATTCAGCAGTGTTTTTGGTGGTAGTAGAATACATAGTTTCATACAAAAGATTATACAATAGACTAGTTAGAAATTCTAAAATTATATATATATATATATATATATACAATATATATATATCGCCATGGAATTACTCTACTGATGTTTTTCACTACACGCAACTAAACGCTAGAGTTTGCAAAGTATGAAATTAATATATTTTTTATTCTTTTGTAAAAAGTCTTATTATTTAATAAAAGTTAATTTAAGAAGTTATGATTTATTTTGGTTAGCTTATGATTTGATAATGTGCATTGAATGTTATGTATTATACTTAGAATTTGCTGCAGAATATTATTAAAAAACTGATATATGATCTATAAATATTTCAGCTCAGAAAAATTTATTTTTACACCAATGATTGTCACATTTTTTTCTTTGTCAATACTAAATGAATCTCATTTGAAGGAAATAGAAAGTGCATTTATTTTCAATTTTATTTACTACAAAGCAACTTCAGTCACGACTCTTTCGTATAGCAAACATCACTTTTTGGTTTTCAGTTTTTCCATTGCTTAATGGACCATTCTTTCTATGCTTGGTGTTGAAATTCTTTTAACAAAATGAAAACTCTAGAAATTGCGTTGAGCTTTCTTCCTACTGTATATTTCTTTTAATAGAAAATAAGCTTTCAAAATTCTACGTTTGATATGTTCTTTTTCCAGCATAGTTTTTGATATGTGTCACAGAAATATGAAAAATAAAAAAAATTAACTCAGTTTATTTTTTATTTTCTAACCTCCGTGCGGTAAAATCTAAAACGATAGGACGTAAGAAAAGCATCCTGTTTGTTTTTTGAAAGCTTAAGAAATAAGTTATTTTATTATATTACAAAATGTTAAAAGAGAAAAAACAAACAAAAATAGGTTTATTTTTTTCAATGAATTTATTTCTATTGACGTTTGTTCTCAATTTGCTAGACATTTCTAAAAAATCGAAAGTTTCAGAAGTAAAGTATTTTGTCTTTTAAACAGACATTTCAAGCAGACATTTTCAAAAGATTTTTTTATGCTTTATCATGTATTTATTTGCCTTGTTGAAATATTTCAAAAGTTTAAAATAAAGGAATTGGAATAATTGGCAAAGCGTATTTCTTTCAATAGTTTCATGTTTAAAAAAGATTGCTTCGCTCAATATTTAACAGGCTTTAAGATTTAAATAAAACTCACATTTAATAACTTGATCAAACACAGCACTTGTTTTTAAATCAAGTTCGCAGTTTACGTAAGTAATCGTGAAATACCTTATTGAAGGAACTAGGAGATTTACACAAACATTAATGAAGTAAATGATGGGGTGAAAAGTTTGTACCGTTAATTTTCAAAAGCTGCTTCAACCCAAAATTTCTTTAAGATGGGTACTTGGCGAAGTTTTAATTTAGACTCTTTAATCTCTTTTCTCCTCGATTTTGAGGAAGTCAAACACGTTATAAACTAGGCAAAATGTTAAAATAAATGAATAAAAAAAGACTCACATGCTCAAAGGAGTATGCTTGGAGATGCTCAAAGGAGTATGCATGCGTAAAAAGTAAATTTATTTAGTTGCTTTTCAGTAGCGGCAAGATTATTAAGAATTTACTTTGCCCAAAGGATATTTTGACTTTAAATAAACTAATTTGATAGAATAATAACTGGATCCTATAATTTCTTATTTATCAATAATTTTGAAAAATATCCTTGGAATTTTGTTTTTTATTGTGAAATAAATCCTTTCAAACAATTCTTAACTTCTTCTTGTACTTGGGTATGAGTATATGTGAGTAGTTCTTCTATCGTATTCAAACGATAAAAATTAATGTTCATAAAATTGAAGTTGCATTTTTCAAAAAATAAAGATTAAAGAAATTGCTCAAGTTACTTATGATGAATGAATCAAGTTATTTATGAGTGATATGAAATACACATATGCAAATAATTTAAAACATTTTCATCCGTAATATTTAGTGGAATTTGATTTTCTTTTGTTGATGACCATTGTTTTAACACATACATAATTTTACTAAAATGAACATAATAAAATTTTATTAACAATATCTGAAATTGTTGAAACATTTATATGTATCTTCTTTAAATGAACTATTCAAAAATATTTTGCTTGAAAATTTTTTAAAAGCATTTTAAATATAAAGAAAAAAGTGCTAATTTGATAATATTTTTAATAATGATTTTAAAAATTACCATTGATAGAAAAGTATGTAGTAATATCTTTAATAGGAAATGATATTGTTATTAAAGTTAAAGGCCTAAGGATAATAACTTTAATAGGAAAATGTTAAAAACTCAGTGATGGTCCACTTTCAGGCATAAGGTTTGCTCCTTGTATGATTATTGTATTAGTTTTTGTAAAATCTTGATTTCAAAAACTCCAAGTTAAATTAAAATGCATATATATATTATTAAAATTAAAGAATACAACAAACGCGTTTCCCATCTATCTTTTCATAAAAAAAGGAACAACATGGAAAGTTGGTGAGTTGAACCTTCTCAAAAAGGTTACGTAATTTTATTATGCGCTTTCAGAAATGCTTCTTTGTTGTGAAGCGAAATCAGTCAGGATAGAAAAATATTTACATCTTCCCCGATCCTTACACAAATAATAAGTATTAGTCAAAAGAATTCATTAAATAGAATTTGTTAGCGACTTTACCCGGAAAAAAATTCCTGTAAATATTTACAAAGAATTTTAAAAGAAAATAGGAAACTTTTATTAAAAATTCTCTTATTAAATTCCATTTCAACGAGAGAAAAAAACACGTGACTTCAATCGCTTACATTTTCGAGTGGATTGTTATGTTCTTACATAATTTAACAAAGGAAACCAAATGCGTTGTGAATTCCCAGTTTATATGATTTTTTTTCTCTTTTCATATGCAGTAATGAATGGAATTTCAGAATAACCTAATTCACTCGAAAGTGAAAGATCTTTCCAACACAGAATTGCACACATTTTTTAATTTTAGCAAAAAATTTCCAATTGAAATATATTACTTAAAAAACTTTTTTATTTAAAGGCGATGAGCAACCTATATTTTTATAAAAAAGAAAAGAAAAAAAACAAATACAGTGACAAAAAATATCTTACCCATGGAGAATTTAATTCTTGTTTCTGTTTCAATTTTTATTTCGTTTCCGCGTTATCATATGAAAATTGAAGTAACGCTATTTAATGTATGATTTACAAGGACTTTTTTTATTTCAATTTTTCTTATTTCGGTCTCAGAACGAATTATGTTTTCCCAAGCTGCGTCCTAGAAAGCAGGGCTTAATGTGTAACATTTTAGTTGAGTATATTACTCATAACATTGTAAAACGCAAATTTGACTGCTGTGCATCGGTGAGAATAATTTAAGGCAGCAACGCCGGTCCAGTTAATGTTTCAGTACTGTTGTCATTTGTTTGCCGTTGCCATTCGGTACCACTGCCTTTGTTTTAAGAAACACATAATTTTGCTAAATTGAATATAATAAAATTTTATTAGCAAATGTATGAAATTGTTAAAATAAATTTATGTCTTTATTAAAATGAACAGTTGTTAAAATGAAGCTTTATTTCATGGCTAAAAATTGAAACTTCTTAAATTAAGTACTTTTTTTAAATTAAAATGAATATAATAAAAATTGTGTTTTTTTTCTAGTATCTTTAGACAAGAAATAACGCAAATAAATTTAAAATATGCTTTTTCCATTAAATACAACACTAAACATAAGGTTCTGCTTTGGAAAATCGTGAAAGGAAATTTAATATCACAGTTGGGAACGTATCCAATATTGATTGACATACAGAAATACAACATACATTAAGAAAACGTGTGTTTCTTTTTCATCACTATTTCTCAGAAGAAAGAGAAGCTGAGATTTATTCTACCCTTTTTCTGGTTTTAGTCATCCATCTTAGTTATTTTTTATGTAGGTAAAGAGTGTATCGAAAAAATCAAATTAAACCTTGACGTAAAAGAGAATTCCCAATTAATTTTTTTTGCTTTATTAGTAGAAATCATGTATACAAAAACATACTAGAAGCAATTTATTCACTTACGTATTTGCAGTGTTTTTTAACCAGAAGGAAGTATGTACTTATTTATTATTAGATTACCATTAATTTTATTCGATTAAAGACGAAGGCAAGTAATTCTCAGCAAAAGATTAATAGAGTAATTTGCTATTATTTATGTATACTGATATCATAATGGCTGAGAAGAAAATATATATCTACATACTTAATTAAAATACATATTATTTTTATTTTTATGTATTGATAAACTATCAATATATGTTTAAGATAATAACTTACTTGCATCGAGTAGATTAAATAATATAGTCCTATAAACTACTCAAATATATTTTATTTGAAAAATACATAAAAGCGTTTTAAACATAAAAAATAATAATTTGATAATATTTCTAACATTAATTTTAAAAATTACTTTCGAAAAAAAGTACCTAGCAATATTTTTAGAATGAAGTAAACAAGGACATTAAAGTTGCATGCCTATAAATAATAACTTTAAGAGAAAAACGTTAGAAACTCAATGATAGTCAGTTTTCCATCATAAATTTTGCTCCTTTTAATATTATTGTATAAATTTTTGTAAAACTTTGAATTCCAAAACTCTAGTTTTTATTAAAAATGGATCTATATTTATATAATTTAAAAATACAACAAGCGCGTTTCACTTTAAAAAAAGGAAAAAAAAGGAACAGCATTGAAAAGGGGGGTTTGAAACTTCTCTAAAACATTACGTAAATTCATAATGGTCTTAAAAATGTTTCTCTGGTGCAACCCCATGAGCGAAATTAGTCAGGACCGAAAAATATTTGCATCACCCCCCTTTACACAAATAATAAGTATTAAAATAATTCACTAAATAGAACTTGTTACGGTCATTATCCAGAAAAAAATTCTAGTAAATATCTGCAAAGAAATTTAAAAGGATATAGGGAACTTTTATTTAAAATTCTCTTATTAAATTCCATTTCAACGAGAGAGAAAAAAATTTGAACTCAATCATTCACAGTTTCTAGTAGATTGTTATATTCGTACATAAATCAGCAAAAGAAACAAAATATATTGCGAATTCTCTACTTTTTATGTTTTTTCTCTATTTTCATGCGCAGTGATGAATGGAATTAAAAGAAAACCTTATTCACTCGGAAATCTTTCCAATACAGAGTTATATAAATTTTTTGTGCTTTTAGCAAATAATTTCCAATTGAAATCTAGTGCTTAAAAAACTATTTTATTTAAGGGAGGTGCACAGTCTAAACTTTTATCAGAAAAAAAAAACAAATATACACAGAGACCAAAAAATATCACCCATGGAGAGTTAAATTCTCGTTTTCAATTTTCATTTTGTTTTGCATTATCAGCATATGAACTTAGAAATAACGTTATTCAATATATGATTTGCAGGGATTTTTTTAATTTTTAAGAATTCCGTTTCAGATGGAATTATGTTTTTTTAAACTGCGTCCTAGAAAGCAGGGTTTAATGTGTAACATTTTAGTTGAATAAATGACTCACAAAATCGGAAAAGGCATCTTTAAAAATGAATACGGCAAATCTGATTGCTGTGCATCAGTAAAAATACTTTAAGGCCGTTGTCACCGGTATACGACATTTTGGTCCCACTGTTTTAGTCCAGTTGCTGTTTCAATACCGTTGCCATTTCAGCCCTGTCCCGAATCAGTTCCATAACTGATTTATTCTTACCATTAAATTAATACCATTTTCACATTTTTATCACGGTGGTTTTTCAATGGCCTTAAAAAAACTTTTTTAGTTTACTAAATTAATTATTTATTATTTTTAATATGATAAAACAAGAGATTATAAATGATTATTAACTATTTATAAACTAAAGTTTGGGAAGGAGAAAATTGAGTTTTATTTTTAACTCCTTTATTCCCATTCTCTCAATGACTTAACTGCGGAAGGGGTATGGGACTCCCTCCCTCACTATAATATGAAGTCCAAATGCAAATTTCCATTATTCAAATAATTTTATTATTAATTATGGAATAATGAGTAATGATTTTTAAGCTCGGAAAGAAAATAAATAAAAAAATAAGGATTTCTTCAATAAATACCTTCACCAAGTGCAATTTTGTAACTCTTTTCAAATAATTCCCATGTTTGAAGAACGAAAGTTTTTGAAAAGAGGCTAAATGCTAGGGGCCAAATATTAATGAAATAAAAATTATAAAAATAAGCATCATTTCAAGTACATTTGATTTTTCATCTGAATGAGAAAAACCGAAATAGCGAGAAAAGGAATGATGTTAAAGTCAATGAAACAGCCACGAGACCGTAATGACAGGACCAAAACATCCTGCTTCGCGCGTCAGATCAGAGCTCGTGTCCCAACGAAAATGGTAAAATACTTAACAATCGAGATATGGTGAATAGTGAGCAAGATTTCCTTTTTAGCGGAACAGAATTCCATTATATTTTTGTATAATTTCCCCCCTTTACTGCTTGATATATTAGTTAATTTAAAAAAATGAAAAGCTGTAATACAGGCTATGATACAGCATTTAAAACTATTTTAAACGTTTTCACGACATTTATGATGGGTGACCGATGCTTAAATATTCGATTTGTATAATGGTAATCATAAATTTCGTATTATAATATATTGATATAAATTATTTATTTTTCAAAACTACAATAGACAGTTAAGGAAAATAAAATTTTATTAAAATTGAATTCAGTCTAAACCATAAATATTCATTATAATTTCTAATTTAATTAAAATAATTTGGTTAAACGCCATTTTTACCAATCCTTGCATTCACGAATAAATTTTGACGAACTTTTTATATGAATGCTTTTTTGGCAGCTTTCGGCTTCAGCCTTTAAAATATAAAGAAATCTATATGAAAAGATGTTTCCGTAACAGGTGGTATCGGTTTTCTTTCAGTGTGCTTCTGCTTCATAGCACCGCATTTATTAGATGTTGATGGTATAAGCGACTACTTAGTTCATCGATTTGATTTTTATGTCTAATTATATGAATGGGCAATTTCTGTCTTTCAAACCTCATGATAATTAGTTTTGGATGTAGAAGTAAAAGAGGCAGAAGCTTTAACAATTTATTCGTAAAAATTGTTGAGAGAGAGCTCACCTATTATTGTTATAAATATTGTATCTTTCAAATTAAATTATTACTAAGATTTTTCTATAGACAATTGTAAGGTTCTAATTGAAATCTGTTATACATAAGCAATATTGTTATACATATTATGTAACAAATTGTGGAACACTATCAAAATAAATGACATTAAACAATAATGACAATTTTGCACTTTTCAATGGAGAAAAAAATCCCGGTAAAATTATTGCTGATGAAATTTCATGGTGATGAAATTTCTGGTAATAAAAAAACAACAACATAATTCTGGCCTATGGAGCCAAAATATTCGGTATTTGAAACATTTATTGGGGGAAGAGTTTATCAATGAAATTCTGGTTTACAAAATTATGATTCTTATTGCCACATATTTAGTAAGAAAAATAAAACAGCAAAGTAAATTTAGCCGAATATATGGGTTTTATGCCATGCTTTGAGATATCATGTTTAAATGATCTAATTTTACCACATTTACCAAATTTCGTCACACGTTATGAAACCATATTTTATTGTTAATTTCACTGAGATTATAACGAAAGCGCTTCGGTAAAAATATTGGGAGGGCTTGATGTTCCCATAAATCCAGAATTACGGAAAATATTACCATATTCTGGTAGTTTCGCCATACTTTTTCTTCTCAATGCGTTATTTAAAAATAGTTTGAATGTATCAAAATCTTATTCCCAGATTTTGATATTATGCTTATGAGTTATTGCTAATTATTTGCTGTTAATTTATTTCTTAATATTAATTGTTTCTAAATACAATATGATTAGTATCATAGTCCCAATTTATTTCATTTAAAGATTCTGAAATTTACTATAAAATACATTTAGTTAAAATTCATGTATTAAAGCTAAGATTCAATGTTTATTATTTCGAAATGCTTGTTATGTAAATAGATCTTAATACGGGAAAATAAGCATACAGTTTTGGGTGTAATTTATTAAACAGTATTAATGTTGAAAAAACGAGATTAATGTAAATCATACAAACCTTCTTAGTTCCATTGCATTCTTCCTTATCTTCATACTACAATAAAAAGTAACATGATTCATTCATGTATATAAAACTGTTTTTTTTAGTGAAAATTATATCGTTAAATTGTAATTTAAGAGAGGATAAAATTGATAGAAATTCTAATGGCTAATTTTCTCAATACTTCCTTACACTTACATAGATTCAGAAAAAAACGAATAAATAGAAAAAAAAGAAAAAAAGAAAAAATGAAAAAAAACTTTTTATATTGTTTTTAGGTTCCACAAACCTTTGCACTAACGTGCATGACTAAACAGCTTACTTTTTGTTAAATGCATTTATCTAAGTTTTGTTTTGTCGGTTTTTCTTTATTACGTGAACAGAGCGCAAAACCGAAAATTTAACATCTTAATAACTTTTATAATAACTTATTGTATAATGATCAGGTAAATTCTTTTTCAGTCGGATCTGTTAAGCGTATTTAGAAACAAATGTAAAGATTTAAAAGACTCACTTTGAAATCGCCAATCATTTTGTGCAGATATATTTTAAGGCTTAAAATTGAAATATTAAGACTTCATCTGAATAAACATCTTTCGAAGGATTTAGTCCTAACACTTCATAGTTTTTAACCATTTCCTTTTAAGGTTGTTATTTATAGGTATGCAACTTTAAGGTCAGTTTCATTTTATATAAAAATTTTACTTGGCAGATCTGGATTCCACCAATTGTCGTTCGTAAAATGAATGTTAAAAAAAATACTATTCAAACTATTATTTTATAAATTTACTATTATTTTTTTGTTTACTTTTAAAATGCTTTTGTGTATATTTCAAACAAGATGTATTTGAATATTTTATAGAACTACATAATTTAATTTATTCTAATATGGCGTATGTGTCAATTAAAAAATAAAATCTGATCAATTCCTTGAATATTTAAGATTGAATCTTAGTAAATAAAATGTTGACTTTTAGATAAAAGGTTATTCAGGTATTTTGTTGTTTTTTACTTTGTACATTATAAAGTCCTTTAAAGTTTTTTATTTTAAAGTTATTTCATTAAAATGCGAAATTAAAAAAAGTAAATTAAAAAAATACCCTAAGCGCTTGTAAGTAACTTGAATTTCAATGCAATTAATACATAATTTTACTAGTTATAAATCCTTAACTCTCTGTGTATTAAATTAAAAAATCAAAATCAATTAACATAACCTTGTATATAATTATATAATTTTCCCTAATCATAATAAAAAGTTACCAATTTTATATATTTACAATTATTTTTAACAGATTTGTTCTGTAAGAGACTAATACTTTTTCAATTAAATAAAATTTTTACATAAATTATTCAACATTAATTTTATAAACTCTTTATTAAATTATTTTGGATTACAGAAACTCTTCATTTATTGTATTTAGGTTTAATTTTGTTTTAAGTTCAGCTCTTTGAGTTATTTTTATGATGCATGCAACAGTGGCAGTTTTCACTTTTCAATTAATGTATTCATGTATTAGATAATTTATATTATTAGCAGTAATACGAGATCTGTTTTTCAAATGAGGGCTGTAAAAACCAATGGAATAAATAAAGGAATACCAAAGGAAAGAAAATGTTCATGAAGCAAATTTATTTTTTGATTCGGCATACGTTTCTCTTTTCTTCAAAATAGTTGCCAAGTTTACTTTAATACTTATCATACCTTACAACTAGATTTAGAATTCGTTCTTCATAGTAACTTACCAAAAGTTCCGATAACCAAGAGGTCACGACCTATTTCGCATCGTTGTATTGATTGCCGCCAAAAAGATGTTTGAAACATCGGGAAGGATGAAAATCACTTAGCGCAAGATCTGGGCGGTACTGAGGGTTAGTCTGAAACTCTCCAGACAGAAGAGTCCAATAAAGCTCGGAACTGAGCTGTCGAGAGAGTCATTCTCATGGAGAAGCAAAATTTTCTGTCAGCATGCCAGTAGGAAGCTTCGTAAACTGCACAAATCTGCCATTTAATGTATGCAGCAGATCAGCTTTTTGCGAATAGAAACGCATCACTAACCGTGCCTCATACGCGGAGGGCGATTTGTTAAACTTGAGCATTTTAAAGACACAGAACTGATAGGTTACCCACACAGCGAACTGATAAGTTACCCACACAGCGAACTGATAGGTTACCCACACAGCGAACTGCTAGGTTACCCACATACATAGGTTACACACACCACTAAGCACAGTTGTGCCCAAGATATGCCAGAACACGAAGCAAGCACTCGTTGCGACGCACGAGTCAGCTATTAGGGCACACAACAAAACGGCCCTTACTTTGAAAACAGAACTTGTAAAATTAAAAAAAAAAAATATCTTTTACCATTCTTAATGATATATTTTCATCAGCCACTTTTACGTTTGGAGGAGGAGAACCTCTTTTTCGCCACAAGTAATTTACGAATGTAAATTCCAGTAAAGCAGTGAAAACAAAGGTTGTGCAAGCTCCCATCCAGACGTCAATAGCTTTTACATAAGAAACGGGTGGCAAGTTGCTTTGGATTCCTGAACTCTTAGATGAAATGGTCAGCAAAGTAGTAACGCCAAGGGTAATACGGGCTGGAATAGCTTCAACGTCCAGCCAGAATGATACCCAAGAAATGACTACTATCAATATCGTTGGCAAGTATGACTGGACAAGATGGTAGCCAATTGAACGCTGCAAGTTGAACTCTGCTTTTAAGCAACTGTATTCACCTAAAATAACAATTTGTAGCATTATTTGATGGCATTCAAAGATTGAAACCATTATTAAGTCTTTTTCAATTGTTATAAATTCAATTAAACTAATTTTAAGTTAATTTAAAAAAAGTATGAGGGGACAAGTGCAATAGACAATTTTTTGTATGGCTCTTTTTTTTTCTAAAAAATGATTAAATAAACAAAATATCAGTTATAGTTTAGAAAAAAAGGCTTAACAGAGTTGAGAATAGCATCCCACTTTTTTTTTAAATTTGTAGGTTGAGAGAAAATATTTGGTTTGTTTGTAACCAAAAATAATTAAGAAATATGAAATTTGTTTTTAAACCCCTCATAGTTGAATTTTTTATTAAAAGTTATAACGTCATACCAATTTTTTTTATTAGTTTCATGATTTATATTTTAGAAAATAAATGAAAGTACGTAAATTTATATGAATTACTTGAACTTGATCTAAAATTTCTTTATTTTCATTAATTTATTAGTAAAATATTCCTTTATGTGTTTGCGTGACTCCCTTTTTGTTTGTGTTAAACGTTTCGTAAAAAATAGGACTTGTTTATATGCATTTTACCATATAGAAATGATGTAGTAAATAAAATAAATTTATTCTTTTATTTATAGAATATTTGCAATAAATTGAAATTGTATAAATACATTAAAACAATTAAAAAATTTCTGATTTTTTTTATCTGAACCAAGCAAGAAATGAATCATCTAATAAAATAAAGTAAAGTAAAGAACTCAAATCAAAAATAATAAAATATAACCACCAGGACACCCTCTCCGTGGTATGGATATTCCTGAGGAGTTGAGACATCCACAATCTACCCTTGCATGCAGGTTTATATTGCCGTTTCTTCACCTGTGTGTTGGATCTTTCCTTTGTGATAGTTTTTAAACTTCTTTCCCCATCTTCAACGATTGTGTTAAATGTTTATAGTTTATGATGAATTGTTAAACGTTTGTTTAACAAAAACAAAATAAAATGCATTGAAATTAATTGCGCATATGAAATAAAATGATATAAAACTAATAAAGTTTAATGTAAGGAAAAAATAATTAAATAAAATTAAGATTAGACATTATAGCAAATATAGCGTTAATTTTTTATATTGATTTCGCAGGATACTTTGAATAAAATGCTATTAAATTGGAACATGCTTCAAAAATAAATATTTTTAGAAGTTAATTAATTTTTTTAAAATTTGAGCAATTACTTATTCATTACAATTATCTTGACATTTTTTTTACAATTTACTCTTAACATATTAAAATACATATAAACATATTGTTTGTAATCTACTCACCAATATGAAACTTCTCACTGCACAAGGAAGTGGTAACATTTTTAATTTCAAACTGGGGTAGTTTCAGCTTCTCAAAAAGGTTCACCGGATTTTTTTCAGACCATTTCAAATGAAGTTCACTCGTCGTTTTAGAGACTGTGTATTAAACATAGTTTAAAAATTATTATTTATACCGATATTGAAATCATGGTGGTTGCGTTAACGTACCATATTAAAAAATCGTAGAGTATAGAAAAAAAGTTTTTTGTCATTAAATTTTTATAATTCAGAAAACTCAATTCAACGCTTAACCATAAAGTTATCTTGAATTATAATATTCTGCAAATTTGTTGCAATCTTAATATGGTGTCAAATTGAATTAAATCAACGTGAAGAATTTTAAACTCCTTTAAAAAAAACTGAAAAGCTGTTCAATTTAGTGGGCCAATTAATTAAAACTAAAGCAAAATATGGCGTAATATAGTTTAAAAAGGATTACTTTTCGTAAAAAAAATAATTCAATTCTGCCCCACATGAAGGTTACAGCATACTTGCACGATATTGTGATTACGCACTCATCAAGGAAGTTCATAAAATATGCCGTAGCAGTAGGCGTAGTTAAAGAGAATAATATTATAATTTTATAACTTAGTTCATGCATGAAAATAAAAATAATTTTAATTCATAAGTCGAGTTATTAATTTTTTAGAAAAAAAAATCAGATTCTTAAGATTTTGTTTCAGCTAGATTAGATGCATTTATAGGGACTTGCAAAATATCTGATAGTTTTTTTCTTAAGCTATGCACGAATTTTACAATGAATATACAGGCACGACCTGAGTAGTTCTTATTCGAGTGAAATGATAGATATCCGAAACGGCCGAAGATCTTCAGTTATGTTTTAAAATGTCAAAACTCAATTTGAAAATGGAATCACTGAAACAAAAATGTAGCTGTTCATTGGATTCGATTCCCGAACACCGAAGATTTTCTGGAAATGAGAGAGCTGACAAATTAATCAAGAAGGGAACATCTTTATAAAATATAATAAGCCGGTCCTCTTACTGGTTATAAAAAGAAAAGTTGTTATTAATCTTCATTTATAATTACTAGAAAGAACTATTAAGATTAAGTGGGCAGATCTCAGACTTTCCTGACTGGATATACCATGAACCAGCGGCGCAGTTTCGAATTTTCATAGGACATGTCGGTTTGGACACACATCTGCACCACTATGGTCCACTAAGTCGTACTGTTGGCCAATTCTTTATGGCCTCTACCTTATCCAATGAAGTGCTCGTTGTGAAATGTATATTGCAGAATGGTGTAGGAAAGCAAGATGATAAAATGAGGAAATGAGTATTTATTTTATTGTTTTGTTACTTTCCGCGTTCTTTTTGCTATTGTTAAGATACCACCATTCGATGCAAAGAGTGGGCAGTTTTTAGCCACCCGTAATTTAGTGATTTCTATTAGTTTCATTTTATGATTATAAACTAACAAATAATTGAAGTGAAGGAACTGTTACTAAATTATTATATGGTATAGGATTAAAGAATAGTTTTGAAATTTTATCAAGGAGCTGTTAGCTATTTATTGCTTAAAATTAATGAAAAAATTTTTTCGCAATACATGCAAGTTGCATGCATTGATTATTGACATGTAAATCAACTTTCATCTATGAGTTATTTGGAATTTATCATTGAAAAATCATTGATTTATGATTTGATTACTGAAGAGTCAATAATTAATAGAAATTTATTTTTTTCAGTTACTTAAGCCAAAAACTGAGTGAGAAATTAAAAGAATATGCTGATAATTTTTATTATAGTTTAAATTTTTTCATGAGTCGCACAATTTCTTTCATAAGTATTTATTATGCGTTTCATAATAAATACTAGAAGGTCAATAATTTTTTTTGTTGAAAAAACTATGAAGGACTTTAAATGTATATGCATGCCGAAAAATAAAAAAATAGAATAAAATGAAACCTTTATTTAATATTTTTTTAGAATTTATTTAGAGTTTACTTCTGATGAATAAATTCTTCCTATTTATCCTACCTTCAAAATCAAAGTTTATACATAATTTATGTTAACAAAGCTGAAAATTGCTAAACTGCTATTGAGTAGAATTGAATAAATACATTTCAAACTGAATTATTAATGCTAATTCAATCAATGAATAACATTACAATCATAGTTTATTCATGAAATACGATTCAATGGTATTGCAACAGCAAAGCTCACAATACTATGCAATATGAGGAAATGTTATAATGCAAATATAACCTTTGCACGTTTTGATTTGGCATTAAATTAATTTTTAACCATAAAATGTCAAGTTTTGGCGTATTATCTATTACAGAACATGACATATTTGCTAATAAAGCGAGAGGAATGTTATCTTTATATTATTAGTTGTTCTTGAAGGTATATGTATAATTTTTAAATTGGATTTCTTCTATATATATATATATTAAATGTCGAATGCTTTGTTCATTAAAATCTTAATATACCCAAATAAATGATGAAGTATTAGAATGAAAGAAAAACATTAAAATTAATAAATATTTTAAATAAAGGTATTTAATAAAGAAAGATAATACGTTTACTTCAATTATAATTTGCCTTAAACAAGAGTTTGAAGTGTTCTTTTTAAACAAATGCATTTCAGTTTCTTAAATCTGAATGGGAAAGTATATCTAGCATTTCAAACGTTAAATCAGTTTTTCAATATAGTGTCATAGGCTCAGCTGAAATGTCAAAACATAAAAAAAGAACCACTTTGACCAATTCCAATCAAGTGAGAGAAATTTGGTTTTCACTCCTAATTTATTGTTTGTTATTAAAAGGATAATCATTAATGAAATAATGTATGAAAATTGGATACAAACATTGAATGGAAATAATAAATATAAACTAAAATGATGCCATAATAATGGAATTCTAATATTTTAGTGAAAAAATATAAATATTCTAGAACAATTAGCAGTTTAATTTAAAAACCAAAAAAGGACCAAAACGTAGAATTCATATTGAGCAAGGGAAATATTTTTAAATGTGGGAGTATTTTTGTCGTAACTGTAAAGACTTACGTCTTAGTAGCTGGCATTGAAGTAGTAGAACACAAAATAAGTGTGAGAGTCTTTTCAAAAAAAATATACTACATATAAATTTATGAATATTTCGTGAAAAGTTAGAAAATTTTCAGTTATAACCTCAAAAAAATAAAAAAAACTTTAAAAAATTTTTTTTTCTCAAAAAAAAAATCCAACCCTGCCTGATTTAAAAAAAATAGCATTTAACTTCTCATTTAATATATTTTATTATTTTATTAAAAGTGAAAATATTATTAAAAATTAATAATTGAAATAAAATAATAATATTGCATAGAAGTTGTAGTAATGAAATGAAACAATACCATAATAATAAAATTCTTACATTAAATCAAATTTTATGAATAACGAACAATATGCAATTTATAGTACATGTTCATAATTCGAACAATAATCAGTTACAAAACTTCCGGCTGAGAAATAATGTTTTAAGTTTAAATAAATTAATATATATTTTTTCTCGGTTAAAAAAATATCAAGTTTTATTAATTTAACATAAATGATTTATCAGCAATAAAAATATATGATTATGAAAAAAATTGACTTATTTTTGAAAATCTATTTAGTGAGCAATATTATGCATTCAATTCGGTATTTCTAAAATTTGAAACACTCTTTCTATGGTTGAAAAGCAAAAATAACCTACACTGTTTGATATTTCTCGGAAAAAATGGGCAAATAACAGTTTATTGAATGGTTATTTTACCATATTTAATCAAAACGGTCAAATAACCATAAATAAAATGGTAGTCAAACTGTTAAATTTGAGAAAAACTGTTTATTAACTGCTTTTACCTAATACGGTATAACAACCAAAATTTTGACGCACTAACTAGACGACCTAATGAAGTTACTTAGTTGTTTGCAAAAGCGTACATATCATAGCCGAGCGGCTTATCTGTCAATCTCATGACTGGCAGAACTTGAGTTCGAGTCCTAGTGTTGACATCACAATATTTCCTCCATTCCCTTCAGCACATAAAGAACTTCCAGTGTCCGGCACTATCCAATGCCTATTGCCTTATTAAAAGCCGAGCTCCCATGTCTAGTTACATAATTTTTTCTTAACGTTTCTGAAAAATGCTAGTTTCAAATGGTTAAAAAACCGTATAGTTTTGTATTCATGGTTTTATAACCATACTTTTTGTAAATGATTTCAAAACCATAAAGGAAGAAAATTTTCTTTACCGTAAACTTAACGGTTAATCGGATGGACAGACAGCTGCCAGTTATTTTATCATAATTTTAGAATGAAAATTTTAACATTGTATGATTTTATTGAAAAACGCTTTTTGCATTTTATTGTCAGCATTTTAATAATAATAAAAGAATTCAATACCTTAAACATCCTTTTCTTAATTCACTTATATTTTACAGCTTTTTTATACAGCTTATTTATAAAGAAAACCAACTACCTAAGCTATTTGCACAAATGTTGGTGAGACTTTATGACTACGTAGTTTCTACTTTTTTTTAACAGCTTTTCCTTTTTGCTTAGCATAGATATTGGAAATTTAGACATTATTGCAGAACAACTTTTGATGTGTTCACTTGTATTAATACTTTTTTCATCAAAGCAGCAAGTGTCTTTATTAAAACTACCTTGAAGAAGAATATTATTAAGAATGATACTTGGTGTCAGAAATACTTTACTGAAGAAACTGTACTGTGTATGGTTTGATTATTTAAAATATTCATAAACAGCCTGTGGTATCTGAAAAACTGCGAAGAATATTAAAATATAATGCAATGCAAATTAATTTCTCAATCCTTTTATGGATACTAATATGGAAAACGTTTGTTGAGTTTTTGGTTTCTGTTTGTTTCCTTTCCGAATGTGTCTGAATCAATTTCGAACGTTTTTTCAAATATCTAAATGATTCCATGCTTTACTAATTGTAGAATTTAAGGCAATATGCAAAGTACCTTATTTCTCATATGTAATATTTTTATATCACACCTTTCCTTCATTTCTGGTAAGTACTTAACAAGTACTTTTAATTATAAGTACTTAACAAGTTTCTGAAATGTCTGTTAAATTCGATTTTTGTTTCTAGACGAGTTGATTTAAATCCACAATAGCGTCGTGGTTTTTTGTAACTACCAATTTTATGTAGTAATCTTACACATATTTACAATAAAATTGGACCAACTTATTTGAAATGTGAGGATTCATTTTAATGAGGGCAGTTTTCAAAATTTTTACAAAAAGTTTTCATTTAATTTAAATTTCAGGAAACTTGTAAGTAATAAATAATTGGTACAGCATAAAGTAGTCATCAATTGCTATCAATAGATTTAAGCAGTATTTTTTCCTTTTTTTTGCTTTATATATTTTTTTCCTTAACACATATTTACAATAAAATTGGACCAACTCTTTTGAAATTTGAGGATTCATTTTAATGACGGTAGTTTTCTACATTTTTGTAACAATTTTTCATTTAATTTAAATTTCAGGAAACTTGTAAGTAATAAAAAATTGGCACAGCATAAAGTAGTCATCAATTGTTATCAATAGATTTAAGTAGTAATTTTTCCTTTTTTTCTGTTTTATATATATTTTTTTCAAAGTTTGGACACAAATTCAGTAAATTTTACTTCTTATTTGTACATTTTTGTTCAGACAAATACGAAACGAATTTAATGTATAAAATGAAATGTAATTCTTTTTCTTTAAGGATAGTATAAAAATTTAAAGAAGTTTCAATCCTCTTTTAAGTATTATTTTGCGTGCTCTTTCTGTCTGAAATACGAAAAAGTATCACGCAATAATTCAAGACTCATCTAAAAGTAAATAATCTAATGAAAGCTAAAGTAATCCGTAGCCATAATGCGTGCATATATTATTCAGAAATTATAATTTATGCTAGTTTTAATTAAGTAAGAATAATTTGAATAGACGTTGAGGAGGGAAAACCAATAATTGGGATGATAGAAATTTTGAATAATATTCTAATCAGAATTTCCCTTCGAATTAGAACCTTGATTACTTTTATGATTGATATATATGTCAGAAAAATAATAGAAATAATTAATAGAACATAAATTTTATAAGAGTATATATCTACTAATTAACTTTGTACCTCTTTGTATTTTTTTAAAATAAATATCTTAGAAAAGTGGAAATAAATAAACTTTTTGTTTGATTATTAAAAGTTCATATTTTAAGCCAAAAATATTTTTACCAAACACATCTACTGGCTGTATACTCTTTAACTAATTTGAGAACTCAATTGTCAATGAATTTCTAGCCTTGATTCGTAAGATAAGCTAAGTTCAGCTATTATCAATTAAGTATTTTATCTGGTGAAAAATAACTTATACTAGAAAAATACTAGAGGGTGGGTCAAATTAAGCGTGCAGTTGGTAAGGTTAATGGTACAAGGTAATAGGTAATTTTCCAAAAAACCACGAAGTGTTTTAAAATTTTGTTATGGTAAGCTGTTTGTGTAGAAGTTTTGTTCTGCCAGGTTTTTAAATAATATGTTTCTTAATTTGAAAATTCATTTCTGGTCATTAAAATTGCCACGCCATCAAGGTAAGTGAAAGAATGATTTTATTGGACTCACATATCATAGTGGAAAAAAACAAAGCAAAAGTAAATAAATTTATACCACGTTAGAATGTACAAATCCTGGGAATTCAGCATCTGAAGTTGCCACTTCTGGTATAAATGGCATTATTCATTGTACATCATGATATGTATGTCGCATTGTTCACTGTTTAACAGACATTGTAGGACATTTTTAAGGACCTCAGTAATACAATTTCATGCCAATGTTCCAGTTCATTGGCAGTATTGATTGGTGAATCGTGATGCAACAATAACTTGGAAACCACTGATCTTGCGTTTTCAATTATTCAACGCTTGTTAAAATGTGCTGGACGTGACTGCAGTTGCAAATGATATGGATCAACAAAAATCGAAACAGAATAGACAACATGCTGTCGATATTTTCTTGCTGATAAGTTAGGCCTGGAAGAAATATCCGAACGTGCCTTATCACGTCCGCAATGTAACGGTAGATGTTCTAATTATCTGTAATGTAAACAAGTAGTGATTGACAATTGTATTCAATGACGCACCTTAACATCATTCCAAGTGATGGGTGAACATGACAATGTCCAACGTACGTTTGTGACATACGTTCTCCATTACGTTGCTCAATATGATTGGTGCTTATAATATTATATATACATAATCTGGATTCGTCTGAGGTACCATCAGTCTTTTTTCTAGAATTGTCGTTAATCACATCCCTGAAAACACTTCTGTCTGTGACTCACGCCCGTATTCACCATTAACCCTAACCCTCAGTCAGAGCTCAAAACAGGTTTTATGAGAGCAACTCTAGGCCAGAGTCCAAAATTTCATTTCACCGTCTACGTAACTGCGAGTTACTCTAACNGAAATGAAATTTTGGACTCTAACCTAGAGTTGCTCTCATAAAACCTGTTTTGAACTCTGACTGAGGGTTAGGGTCAATGGTGAATACGGGCGGAAGATATTCCCGGTTAGAGTAACCGCGCATGCGCAGTAAACGAGTGTCTGTTCATTTACTTCGTTGGTATTTATTTATATTTCTGCTCTTTTTAGTTTGATAATTTTAAATGTTTTGAATTTCGATTCTTTTTTTTTTGTATTTTTAACCTGCAGATTTCCCCGGTTTGAGCAAACGCGGATATGAAGAAAGAGATTTTTTATTTATTTATGTTTTCAAAAATAGCACTTTTGATGTTCCGTTGCTTATGTTCAATGAGGTCAATTTTTTCACTTGATGCAACTATAATTAATTTATATCTTTGCCCTGCCTTCAAAAAAATATAGCATACCATAATATTAATAAAATGAAAATTAAATAACACTTTATTTTGATGTTCGGTTGCTTTTTTTCTGTTTAATAAGATCATTTTTTTTACTCGATTTAACTATTATTAATTTATATCATATAAATGCTTATTAATAAAATGAAAATTAAATTTTCTTGAATTAATATCTTCTACAGAAGATACTATATATATTTCTCAAATTATTATTAGCAGTCGTTACAGCACTTAAATAATTTTTCACTCGAAAAAAAAGTCGTGGATAATAAAGATTTCGGCTACAATAATTCAAATGAATAGTGTAAGTAAGAAGATTGTAAATAATTTAACTAACTTCTACTTACCTTTTTAAAAGAAAGAAAACAATCGATACTTGAAAGAAATATAAAATTTAAAAAAGAATATAATTCATTAAATGTTTTTAGATTTCGATAATATCTATCGAGAAGATAGATCTTGCCCAAAAATTAAAATAGTTTAGAGTTGAACTTCCAAAATAATGTGCAATATTTAGATATGAAGATAACGAAGAGAATTTAAAATTTTTTTAATCCATAAAATAAAGCTATTAATTAAATTTAAAAACATATACATTTTTTAAAATATATATTAGAAATTATGCTGAAACAAATATTACTTAATCTATGCAAATTTTGATCCGAGGTAACATTTTAACTACACAATAATTTGCATCAATTAACTTTGCAAATCAGGAAATTTAGAATTTTATAAGCATAAAATAATCTGCTGAATATTTCGAAAAAATAGGATCATTTGGAAGAGATTTATTGCTTAAAACTATATGAAATTGAAATGCCCGTCTTTAGTTATAATTTTTAATATATAGCCTGACTACTTTATGACATATGGGGCATTTATACAACTGATATATTTCCATGTATAATTATCTAAATAATTAAATTTTTAAAGGCATAATTCTTTTTAAAATTTTAAAGTTTCGGAATATTTGTTCCGATTATGACATTTTCCTTTAAAAAAATAGTTATCTTATTCACCATATCACAGACGTTGATTCTCTCTTATCATCAGCAGATGGCAGCACAATAGTAGTTATTTATAACTTCTGAATAATATGAATGTGTTGATTTATGCTTATCTGTGCTAAGAAGTTTATTATGTACAATTTCATTTAAAATTTAAAAAAAAAATTCTTCTCAATGGTTTAAGTTATCGATTATATGTTATGAAGGGGAAGAAAAGAAAAGATTAAAAATACGCGAATAAGGATGATAATGATGTTAGCATAATCCCCTTGATCATAGTGTAAAATAAAAGTATTAAATAATTGTATGAAGTAAAAGTATTTTTAATTGAATTTCAGTTACATTTCTATGGTTGCTTGCGGCTTTATGATATCCATAATAATAAAATATCTAAATTCATTATAATAAAGCTCGGATCCTTTTGCTCATCAATACAAGTCAGTTAGGAAAACGAAATTAAACATATCTTTTATTTGACCAGTGGAAGAGAGATTCAAATTTAATTACTCGATGCAATCTTTTTTTCTTCTTCTTTTAATAGAAATTTAAAAATAAAAAAAATAACAGCGAAAATTGAAAACAAACGCTGTTAATACAGATATAAATCTACGGCCGGGATGCAATCTACCTCCTGTAACTGCAGGTCAAGTAACCCGCAGTTAAGAAAACGACGGTCAAAAAATAATGGTGGATTCGCTTTTGAACTGTCGGTCAAAGTTTCCAAACCGGGGGTTTTGGAACTGGGAGTTACGCGTTAGGTCAGAGTCAATGGTGAGTACGGGGGTCAGTGACAAGAGTAACTGAAGCCATGGTTGCCACGTTGAAAATTCATTTTTCTGCATCGTCAAATCGTTCAAGCAAAATTTTGTTTTCTTACAAATGATTCTACTTCTCAAATCATTGTTAGTAATATGATTGTGCTATCTCCTGTAGTTATGTGGATACAATTTCTGCCATTTCGGCTGTTAGTAGCAGAGAGTGTTTAAATTTCGTTCTATGAGCGTTTTGAACCCATTGATTTAAAATTCTGTTCACAGTTAATGCTCTCGGATGAAGCTAGCTATAGTGCTGTATGATGAATTGCAAACCGAGTAGATAATAATCATTCTTCATTCAAAGTCAGGTACGCGCTAAACGTTTTTTATTCATTTATCACTTTTTAATTATTTTTTACACGATACTACATTACGACTTCTTTTCTTGTCGAAAATAGCGTTCAAATGCAAATTGAGTATGACGAAGTTGCTGCCAAATCTCTGCTTTTATGCAAATTTTAGGTATCTTTGCTGCCACCTGCTTTGTATGACTGTGCTGAAAATCTAACCATTTGCTTAGCACACGAAGTTTTATTCGTTCAGAAAATTACAAGCGTGTGACATACCGCCTTTTTAATGTCGGAATGTTAATTGCTAGTAGCGTATACTGCATTCTGTGAACAGCTTTCCGCCGATGCTACATTTCAAAGCAGTTCTCTTTCAACTCTCTAAAATGTTACTGCAATTGTTTTTGAGCTAATTTGTTCATGTTTTCAAAATATGTTTTGTTTTATTTTGTTTTTATTGCTAAAAAGTTTCTCCTCTAAGATTTATTGTGAAAAGTAAGTAGTTGAAAATATTTTCAGCTGATAAAATGATGGAATCTATTTGCCTTCGATGCTTAGAGATGTCTTTGGAAAAGATTTAGAGACGCAGGATTATTTTATTTAAAATCTCCAAAGCGTTGAGTCTCTAGACAAATTTTTATTGAAATATCACTGCTATACACTACTTTTCTATTGAATAACGTAGCAACATCCAAGGTTTTGATACAGGAAAGCCAGCAGCACAAATTTCAGAAAAATTCCGGACTAATGCTCGGATTTTTTTGACTTTTCAATGCTTCGCACCCATCGAATGAATACACGCTTTTTAATCATATCAATAACATTACTTTTCAGACAGGCAATCTATATTCACTCCCTTAAGGTTCATCGAATGCAATTGAATCACTGAAACATATGTAACATAAAAGTTGCATGCTATAAACATGCAGCTTCATATACGCATAAAAGTTGTATGCTGCGAAAGAGGCTAAGTATTAGAGCAATATTTATCTTACATGAGTACCTAATTAGGCCTCGAAACATCATTGACTCCCACAATTCACTGGAATTATATAAGAGGGTGAAAGCAGTTTCGTCAAATATTGTGTTCATCAAAAATGACAATATATCGCGCCAGCATTCCTTAATCATGATAAAATATTTCTGAATAATAAATTATTAAAATGTCATTCATATTTTATTATCAATATTGAGTTTAAATCAATGTAAAAGAGTTTTCTCAAAGAAATCAAATCGTGCTATACCAATATGGGAATTTTTTAAATCTAGTCAAATTTAGAAGTTTTTCTTTTAATTTTTATCTAATAAACAACTTATTAAAACACTTTCGAATATTAAGAAAATTTAAACAGTCAATTAATGATCCACAAAGCTACAGCAATAATTAAACTAAAAACAATTCTTAATCTGTTTGAAAATTAGAAAGCAATCAACGTGAAAGTTTATTTAATTTTTCATTCATAATTACTTGAAACTTTCTTAAATCAATACTTTTGGCCATTTTATAGTTCTGTCTTATAAAAGAGTTTAAGAGAGATAAAATGCAGAAAGGATAATTGGGTTAATGACTCTCATTAAACAAAATAGATGCATTTTTTAGTCAAAACGATAAGAACTTTTCAAATTCATTATTGAAAATTGTTATGAATGCGCAGATGGAATTGTCTTGCAATTAATCTTTTTTGAATCATATTTGTGTGTAAGAATTCACATTTAGTTTTAATCTTCTGTTATCTATTTAGTTTGAGTAAAAAAATATAGGAATTTAGTTATAGCATTAAGTGATATAAAAATCATTGATTGTTTCTCACGCTTTATTTTTATAAATTACACTTTACTGCAAGCTTTTAGTTTTAAATTGCTTGCTTCAAAAAAGTATAAATTATCTTTTTTGAATAAAAATATTTTATAGCTTTTATATAATCTTTTTAATTATTTTTTCAACTCATGAAAATAAAAATTACCCCTAGATAGTTATGTTTTAATCATTCAGTCAAATAAAATGCGTCGTAAAAACCAGTGATTGTTTAAAAATTGGAAATGTTCACTTATTTGAGGCTGCAATTTTCCCTGACTTCTTTAAACTGCTGTTTCTAATAAAGCAAACCATATAATTTTTAGATTTTGGAAAGATAATTTTACTTTCGAAAGTTAAATCTGATTAGTATAAAAATTACTGTATATTTTTTTGCTTCTATTGGAAAAAAATCACCAACAAAAAATATTTTTGCCATTTTTCATGACTTTGCGCAAAAGTCATAAAAATTGCAAAATGTTTTAGATTATGTGTTTGAGATAGCGTAGGCTCGATAACTAATATGACCAAAAGCTAGAAGCAATCCGATAATTAAGAATCAATCTAGTAAGAATATAATTCCAAAATTAATAATCGTTAAAATGTTTGTAAAGCTTGATTTAAATAGTTTTAGTGTAATATATATTTTTACAAAATGCATGCTGAAATATAGCAGTTTATTTAAAAAGGTTTTCAGTCAAAATATAATGTAATACATACTTTTTTAATTTCAACACCTCAAAAAGCTGAAAACAAAATTAGTTAATAATTTCTGATGAGTAGTATCATTCTGCGGAAGCAACTAGGCATGTCAAAAACTAAATTTAAATTTTGAATTAAACTTATACGGTGAAAATAATTTAGCTTGTCTAAAGAGCCTAAACTTATTAAAAAGGTAATATATTTTAAATAAAATCTTTTTTCACAAACTTTTCACAATAAATTGATTCCCAAAAGCTTGGGAGTTCAGTTAGTAGATGGAAAAAATTGCTTAACGTTTAATCCAGTCAATTGTTTACTCGATTTAAATATTAAAAGTAGCTTGACATTTGCTTTCATGTTATTTGATGGAATTTTGCTCATTTTATCGATAATTCAAAATTTATTTAAATAGTTATTAATTTGGTGAAAAGCTAGATATAATTAAGAATTAAAATTATGTTTTTATTTTTTTCCAACTTTAGTTAACAGTGCAACGCAAAAGTCTATGGACTATATGTTTTTTACATCTTTCTTCAACTTCTCGATGTTTAACTTAAATCTTAAGAAAGATTAGTATAAAAACCGTTTATTGGAAGCACAATGCTTGATTTGAAGGGCAAACTAATTCAATTTTAAATTTTAAGAAAAATTTATGGAAGGAGACTTTTACGCGTTACTGTTACCAACATATAAGTATAAATAAAACAAATGATATTTTTTTAGCAATTTGAACGTAATAATGAATGATTTGAAGAAGAATGCACCTTTTACTGATTGCTATTATAAAAGTAATAAATTTGAATTTGAACTTGGAAGTATATTAATGAAAGTCTCATACTTTTACAGGCGATGAACATTACGTCTGTATTACATAATTGTCCATTTCAACTGAGAATTAGTTACAATTGTGTTAAAACTTTATTTCAAGATGACGCCATACTTTTGCTACAAGGGGGAACTATCATGGAAGTGCTATTACATAGTGTTTCAGTCACACGTGGTGGCAAAATTTAGATTTATTTGAGCACAGTATACGTAAAATAATTTTCTAAAAAAATTCTAAGGAAAGTGTAGGGCAGAAAAGGGCAATTTATTTTTTAAAAAGTATTTTTAATATTAACTTTCAAACTGAGTCAGTCATTTACAGTGTTTATTCACCTGTTTATATCAATATGCATTCAAATGAGACAATATATTAGATTATTGCTCGGCTAAATGCATAAATAAAGGTTAACGATTTTTTAATTTTAATTCATCTCCCATGCAAAAAAAAAAAAAAAAANAAAAAAAAAAAAAAAAAAAAAAAAAAAAAAAAAAAAAAACAGTCCCAGAAATAAACTACTTAACCGTCATATGATTTGCTCGCATATCAGTTTCAGGAAATATTTTTTGTCACATTATGTAAAGTTGCAAGCGCAAAATGAAATTATAACCATTGGGAAAATAAATTGAATAAAAAAATATAACAGATAAAATTTTATAAAGATATTAATGGAACTTTTGGCATCCTTCCAATCCAGAAACACATGTATACTAAATCATTAAAGAGATATAACAGCTTTATATTCTTTTTTACTATAAATATCAAAATTAGAAAAATTTTTTAAATTTAAATGTCTCCACATCTTTTTAACGGTATTACTGCAATTTCTTGTAGCCGAAAAATAATGTTTACCAATATATTAATAGCTTTTATACTTTAAAATTTTTTATTTTATGCTATAGTTATATGCAATTTATCTTGTACAATTTTATTTATTTGATTTTTTTGCAAATACCCTCCTGTAGCTGTTGTATTTTACTTTTGCAAAATTACATTCTTTTAATTTAATATTCAATAGCAATATATTATAGAATATTCAATATGATAAAAGTAATTATTTTATCATATTGCATTATACTTTAAAATTTGATACCCTGGTGTTCAAGAGACCCTGTTAGTTATTAGACGACCATATGAAATATTACTTTTTAAAAACTCAAAATGGTTGACAGTAATGTTTAAAACGCTAGTGTTTTTTTTAAAAAAAAAATGGAACAGATGGTGAAGGAAAATTACAGTTAGTTTTTAGAACCTAGAGTAGAATCAAGCAATTTCTTTGGCATGTATAGAATATTTGACATGTTATATGAAAAATGACATTTCATTTTACCATTATAAATTTGTTTAAAAACTGTTAAAATTGATAACGTATTACTATTAATAATTAATGATCCCAGAAAATAGAATTTCAAAAATATTGTTAAGTATGTTTATTGAATATTATATTATTTGCATTGATATTTACCCAACTTTGATAGAATTATTCGTTATTTTATTTATGTCTGTGCTGCTTTTTTGAAATAAATAATGGACACGGTTTGATAAAATTCTATCAAAAGAAAATCTATCGCAAGCAATGATTACATGAGCAATGAAATGGGTGATACACGAAAAGAAAATAAGAAAATGTAGAGGCAAAAAATTATATTATAATTAATGTTGTTATAATGATATTTTAAGCTTACATTTCAATTTTAATTTAATGTAGATAGATCAGGAATAAAAATTCAGGTTTATATTGATGATTATTTGAAATTTGTTGTAAGAAAATAGATAAAATTATTTGTTCGCTAGTTAAAAAATTCTTTATTTCCAAGTTTTGTTTATAATATAGAAATCCGATTTGGTTGAGTTCTACTTATCGCTTGTTAATAAAAGTTTTTTTATATTTCCACTAATTGTCGGTAGAAAATTATTTAAAATTTTTTAAGAATTTAATTTTTGGGATATTTTTTAAAGTAGTAAAAAGAAATGTACAAAACAAACTTACATGAAGCTAATTCGATAGTACACACTTGAGAATCCAAAGGAAATCGGTACAGGTCCATCATACAAGAAAATGTTAATTTTAGCCTAAAAAATGCAAAACTTTAAACCTAAGAAGATGATAAGTAACAAAATCAAAACATGTTTGAAATTTGTAATTAAAAACAAAAGATTTCTTTTCTTTTCAAAATGATTTTTATTTTCAAGAACTCTTAAATATAGTATTCTTAAAAAGATCATTATGTGTATGGTTGCATTGAAATTTAAAGCGATCTTTATATTTTTATTATGACATATTTTTTTAAAAAAAAACTTTAAGCAGCATTTCGTATGTATCACTTTAGAATCAAGTTTTATGAAAAAAAGAAAACACTATAAAAATGTATCGTGACCAGCATTTATAATTACATGCAATTTAAAGTAATCAAGGCAACTCCTATCCTTTGTACCCACGTGAATCATACAAATAAGTATTATTTTAGAGAGAGAGAGAAATCAATTTATAAGTATATGATAATGGTTGAAACAACTTTGTACAAAATTTGAATACATAAAGAAGATTTTATTAATGCTTGTATCCAAAAAATATTCGTAAAAAGTAATTTTTTTAATTGTCTTTGACATTGAATTGCCCTTAAGTTATTATTTTAGACCATCAACTTTTAATATTTGTTTTTAATGGAACATTGTGCATTAATAAATCTTAATAAATAATGAACACGAAAACTTTAGATTTCTAGTAACAGAAATTAAAAAAAATATTTTTAAGGTCCACTGACTCCTTTTGTTTTAGGGATATAAGCACCACTTACTTTTGAAAAGATAATTTTATTAATTAAGGAGAGCCAAAACTAAATACTGCGAAAATTAGCAGTATTATTATTTAATTGATGCTCCGAAAGTCTTTTCACTTGTAGTTGTATTATTTAATTTTTTTTCTAGGAACTAAGCAGTTGAGTTGAATAGTAAAGTCAGTCAATAGTACACTGTTAGAAATTTCTCGGAAAAAAATGGTTATATAACAATCTATTTTACTCTTATTTTAATATATTAAAACAAAACATTCAAATAACTATAACTAAGATGGTATTCAAATTGATAAAATTGTGAGAAAAACAGCTTATTAAATGCTTTCACCAAGTATAGTTAAACAACCAGAACTTTATCACAGTAACTAGGCCTACCTAATTAAGTCATTTAATACCTTGCAGCTGCGTGCATATTAAAGCGGAGAGAGCGAATCTGCAGTCTTATGACCGGTAGAACAGGCCTTCGAGCCCCAAAGTTAATGTTTCCTCCAACATATGAAGAGTTTCCAGTGTCTTACACTCCCTAATTTGTGACCCTGGACTATTAGAATACGATACTCTCATTCACGCATAGATGAATGCATGATAAAGCTGCATAACACAAAAAATGTCAAGTATTTCTCATCTCTGATAATGGGTAAAACAACCAGATAAACTCATTTGATAAAACAGAACTCGATTGCAACCTAACATCAGTGTCCATTAATTATCGAAAAGACTAGCTCCAATGTCCATTAAACTTTCTTTTTACATTCAGGAAACAAATGATGGTTGCAAATTGTTAAAAAAAACTATATAGTTTTGCATTTATGCGTTTTTAACCATGCTTAATAGGCTTTGAAACTGTGAAAGTAAAAAATTTTATTTACTGTAAACTTTGCGCTTAATTGGATGGGCCGACTGCTGCCATTTATCTTACCGTAATTTTAGAATGAAAAGTGTAATAGTGTAATTAAATTCTCGTTAGTTTACACATTTTGCATAGCAAAATCCTTTAAAATTTAAGTATTAATAAGACAAGTAGTTCTCGCTGTAATAATATAAAGCTTTAATTTTTTTCAATACGTAATGAATATTATAAAATGAAAGGGTTTTAAAGAAATTTATCATTCTTAAAAGCTTTCAGTTTAATTTTTTTTAAACTTTATATCACGAAACATTTAACTTTTTATTTTGCAATAAATCATACTATATTTTTGAAATCATACTTCACTGTAACTGTAATGATCATATTACAGGAGGCGTGGAAAATGACATCGCAGTAGTTAGCCATTTCTGCTCTCATTCATAAAAAAAGATATTGCGCGGAACCATCCATAAAAAAAGGAAAACAAATTACTCGTGTCTTTTTCGCTAACAGTAAATTTAAGAGTAAATATACTTGCGGACATCATTTAAGTTTTATGAGGTTTCTTGTAAAACTTAACTTTAGAAAACAATGTTCTTTCAATGCATCCAAAGTCTTGTAAGATAAAATCTATTTCGGTGTGATAAAATGAGATACAGTGGCTTCAGTCGTTGAAGGAGCAAATTTAACAGAAAAAAGACAAAGTTTTCTGTTATTAATCTTACTCTTTTGAAAGCCTCTTGACATATTTTTCTCAAATAAACTATTTGCTAGCAGATTTCACTTTAAAAAGTAACTTTTTTTTATAATTATATTCCATTCGCTTTCATATATATTAACTTCTTTTGTAAAGGAATTTTTTTTTTAGGTTACATTAAAATGGTTTTTTAGTAAGTAATATCTTTTTCAAAAGTTTTAGTTACCATTGTTACCATTATTCCACACAACATAATATTTTATTTGTTGTTTCTTTTGATTGACTGAATAAGATTGACTGGTTTATCATTATTCCTACAAAGCAAAACTGTTACAATGCAAATATAAGATTGAAAAAATTCACGCCTTTACAAAAAATATATAATTTTGTAGTTTTTATTTCAAACCATGTTTTTGAACTTTTTCTTTTCTTTTGTATGTTAAGGTCCTCCAACTGAATTATAAGAAATATGAAACATTTTCAATGTTGTTTGAATGATAGAATAAAAAAGATGCACGCATGTTTGAATGAAAATGGCTGTACTCGTAGTGTTTTAGTTGATGTGGAAATACAGTAAAAATATTTCGGAATACTAAGAATAAGAAATTTCGTGTTTTACTAAGAATTAAAATCTATTAGGTATCAAATACTTAGTTGTAACTTGTATTGTTTGAATAGAATAATTTATATGCAAAGATTTTAACGAAAAATATGGTAAACTGCACTGTTCGAAATTTCTAAAAAATTGGTCAAATATCAACTTATTCATTTGTTATTTTACCATATTCAAACAAAACAGTCAAATAACTATAAATAAGATGGTATTCAGACTGTTAAGTATGAGAAAAGCAGTTTATTTCCGGCTCTTACCTAATACATTTAAACCACTAGAATTTTATTGCACGAACTAGTCCGACCTCATGAAGCCACTTAGTTCGTTGCAGATATGAGTACATATTTTAGCCAAGAGGACTGATCTGTTAATCCCATGACCGACAGAACGGGGGTTTAAGTCTCAGAGTTGACATCACAAAATTTCCTCCATTCCCTTCAACTCATAAAGAGTTTTCAGTAACCTGCACTCTCTAAAAGTTCTTTCTTACAATTTTGTTGTAAATGGTAAAAAAAAATCGTATAGCTTTGCATTCATGATTTTTTAACCATACTAGTTACAAATGGTTTCAAAACCATTAAAATAAACGATGTTCTTTACCTTAAGCTTTACAGTTAATTAGATGGACCAGTTTAATAAAATGTTGCCGGTTATTTTAACATAAATTAAGAATGAAAATTCTGACAGTGTCGGAAGTTAATCTAAATAATAAGATATAGAAATACCTGAGCATGTACAGCAAATATCCACTAGGGTCTATTCGAACTAAGACATTAGGTACTGTCACGTATTGAAATTCAGCATGTTTAGCATTGGCAAAAAATACTTCTGGTTTCCATATACGTTGAACAAGTTTAGGATCATTCAAATCCAAAGGTCTGGACATTTCAGGTTTCTTTAGTCTCTCATCATACCATTTTTGCCTTAAGTACAAATCAACTTCATAATCCTATAGAAAATAAATATTGAGACCATAATGGCGAGAATCAGACCTGTATAAATATTTTTTCATAAAGAGACTATGCTAGTAGGGAAAAAAATGAGCACCTCACTCGACCATCTAAGGCTTGATGATCTCTCTTATTATAGTGTTATGGGATAAGCTCTTCACCCACTTCGGATCGATGACCTCTCTCCAATAGGATGAGCACTACACCCAACTTCCACAGTATGGATGAGAGTTCAACCCTGCTAACAATCTCTTAGTAGAGATGACGTAACATGGTTTGGTCTAAGCAAATGCTTCTTAAAAGGTTAGGGTATTTATTTCTTCACATATATGGTTATTTTTTGAAAAATTTGACACTATTTTGCAATCTGAAAGAAGTTTTAAATGAATTTCTAATTAGAGAAAGTTACAAAAAGTTCTCAAAGTGTCCTCCTTCATTTTTAAATGCATGCTCTTCACGTATACTTGTTTGTACTAAAAATTGCTTCTAATAAATTTTTAGTTAACTATTTTTGACATATACGGCTATTTTTGAAAGAATTGACGATCGCTTCTTAATTTTAATCAAGTTTCAAATGTTTTCCTCATTGTAAAAAATTATAAAATATTCGGAATATATCCTTCATTATGTTAACTATAATAATGCACTTAACGTAGCAGGGTTTTACTAAGCACATATATATCTTTAAAATTTTTGGTAATTTTTTCCCATCTATTGGTATTTTTGATAAAAAATTGACACTTACTTTGTGTTCTGAAACAAGTTTTAAAATATACCCTCATTGGTTATAATCCTCATTATCCACTATATATGTGTGCATTTTACGTGGCACTTACGTAGCACTTACATGTCAACTTTGGTCTAAAAATGCTTCTTAAAAATTTTGGATATTTATTTCTTCACATTTATGGGTATTTTCTAAACATTAGATGCTTACTTGACCATGCCATTATTTGTACTGTGCCACGTTGAGTGCATATATATGGTTAATGTAATAATGGACATTTTGTGATTTTTTTTAAATATTTTTTCACAATGAGTAATTCATTTGAAACTTGTTCCATATTTCAAAGTGAGCGCCACTGCTTTTTTCAAGAAAATACCAGTATGTTTCAAGGAAATAAGTATTCAACATTTTTAGGAGGGATTGTTTACTCACTGTATGAGCATATTTATATGTAACATAATGGAGTTCATCTTGAGAATTTTTTATAATTATTTGAAACAAGGGATTAATTTGAAACTTGCTTCAGATCAAAAAGTTAGCATCAAATTTTAAGAAGTATTTGCTTAGTTCAAATCATGCTACATATAGAGCCATGCTACGTCATTCCTACTAAGAGCTTATAAGTGCTTAATATAATAATAAGAGCTTAAATATTTAAATTCAGCTTTAGGACATAATTATTGCATACGCATAAAATTGATGCAATTTAAAACTCCCTGATTCCAAAACGACTATTAGAACATATATCTTCAAAAAAAAAATTTTTTTTTTTAAAATTTGAGTTTATAATCTCTGATGGAGGGCTGATAAGTGTATCAAAAATTGTTTTAACATTCAGATGTGGAATCAGTACTTCTAAAATAGATTTCTTTTAAAAATTCCACCCAATAAATTGTACAAAAATCTTCAGTCTAAGAAATATTTCAGTAAATAATTTCCTACGTAATTAAAGAATGAGCAAAATTTATATTGAAATGCAATTATGAACATTATAGTTGAGCTTGTATTTTTATAGGCTGTAGAATAGTATTTTGTTAAAAGAAGGCTTAAAATGTTTCTAAAATACTTGCAAATTTTTTTAGTGAAATAAAAGGTGCATAAATAAGTTTAAGACAAACCATAAATCAAAGTTTATGCTTTAATAAAGTTGACATTTTTACCAAAAGTAGTCTTTTATGTGAGAAACTTCAACATTTTAATATTAATAAAAAAAATTTCTTGCTTTTAAACTTAGAATAATAAATTGAAATGGGTCATTTAGAAAAACATCCTTGATTCCCCGTTTCGTTAAGAAATTTTATAATGATCATTTTGTGTCGTATGATTTATTCCATGCACGCTATAAAATGATACATACTTACACTTTAAGTATGTAAAACTTAATATGTGATGATAAATAAACAATTATAGATTTTTTTAACAAAATAACGTAGTTTGAAAAGTATATTTATATTTTTAATTGGGTTAGGAAGGTAATTTGCATCACCTGCTTCTTTAAAAAATTTCATTTTCTTCGCAACAGCCTCCATCAGGGAGACATTAGACTTGAAAGAAGATATCATACTTTCTTTATTAAACATGAAATTTTTCAACTTAGATTTTAAAATAAATTTTTAATAGGAAAAAGCATTTTATATTTTATTAAATTCTGGTTTGTGAAAGTTTCAAAAAATAATAAAAAAAAGTTTTGCTACTGAAACAGGGTGTATCTTTATACTATTATTATATACCTTAGCAATCTAGGCATTTTTTAAATAAGTGCTCGTTTTTTTCGTATTAATAATTATTTGATCACAAAATAAAATGATAATTTGGTACCTTCAGGATAATAAAAAAATTTCGAGATGGTAGTTAAATAGGTACGTCTGAATGATTATATGCCTTTGAATTTGTTGAAAAATTATAATTCTCTACTTCGAGTCTAAAATAAATTTTTATTTATGGTCAAAGAAATTTATTTATGTTTCATTAGCTAACTATATTCATGATTGAATAAAACAATCTAATTTTAAATACACATTTTTGTTTTAAATTTATTTGATGTTTGTATTTTCTAAATTGCACTGTACTAGGAATAAAATAAATGGGATCTGTACGCGTTCATTAGTGTTGTATCATTTTGGAGAATTCAGGTTTTTTAGTAAGTAATATCTTTTTCAAAAGTTTTAGTTACCATTGTTANATATATATACAATAATAATTTGGGAAATAGTTCAATTCTTATGGGGTAGATAAAATGAATAAAAAAAAGAGATACAAACACAGAATTTGTTTTTGGACTCTTCTTGTTTTTGTCTTTATTGCGTTTGCGTGATTTAAATGTCTATTTTGGATATATTATATGCAAATAAGTTGTTTTGACGCTTTGTATTCTTACTGTTTCTATTTTTGGTCATATACACAACAAGTAGAAACATGTTTTAAATACCTTTTTTCGAGTAGGCAGCAGTTCTTAATAATACAAATAGTTGAGCAATAATTATGTATTCAAACAGAGTTATATTATTACGAATCATGTTTGCTTAGTGAGCCTTAATAAATTGCTGTAATTATAAAATTTTTTAGGCGTTACATTATAGGATTATATTATTAAAATTAAGTAATTCATTACTATTTATTTGCTAAACATATGTTAGGGGAAAGTTGACAAGTCTCACGGAAAATACTTTTTTGGCACTCGTTTCATTGCATTTGTTTACATAAATATTTTGTTATTTTCAAATTTCTTTGTTTACGTAAATCTTTATTTTTACTTCTATTTAAATATCATTATTAGTAAAACTGTTTAAGCTTTACTCACATGCCCACACATGCGAAAAATGAGTTAATTAGTTTTAATATCCTGCAGATTTTGAAATAATAAAATCTTCTTTAATATTGAACTGTATACATATTATTTTTATAAATATTGAAGCGAATGTTATTATTGTTATTTAAAGAAATTTAATTTGGAGTTGTAGAATTTGTGTAATGATTTAATTTTGCTTTTCAGTAGGGTTTTTTTTCCAATTTACTTTCCGGAAAAAATAATTTACTGTGTTTATGCATAAAATATTGCAAAAAATGTTTCAAAATTCCCTGAAAACCATGAATTGAAGTTTAGCATTTCAAAGATGTTCAATTTGTAGTTTAAGTTTTGACGTACGAAGGAATACTTTTACAAATAAACTATCCTTAAAGTGAAAGATTTAGCATTTTAAATTAAATAAAACCAATTTTAATTTTTGTCAATATTTCTAATGCAATGCAAATTTATTGCTAATTTGATGCATATTTCTGTAGATAATCTTTGCAGCTTAGTTTTTCCTCTTTCTCGAATTTTCTATTATGATGTGTAAAGCGTCGAAAATTATTTCTTTTAATCTTGTCGAACTTCCTTTATTAAATTCATTTGGCTTAAAGCTATGACATGACACAATCTGATATATTGATTGTAATGTAAGACGCATATTTTTCTTACGCAAAAAAGAAAAATTTATGTTTCCACCAAAAAATACAGAAAACTGCCCGAAGGAAGAAAAATTTGACTCGATGACAGGATTGCAACTTTTATTTCTTATAAACAAATGTCACTAACAGTATTCGTTCCCTAAAGGTTTCAAAAGCCTCAGACACTGTTTAGAAAAGTGTTATTTCTTTTATCAGTTGAGAGTTACAGAAACATCGGTTTGGCTTTTTAGAGCTCTATAACGTTAAACTGATAATCAATAAGTCCGTTGTGATAGAATGTTTTAATAATGGCCTCTGGATAGTAAAATAAAGAATTTATTTATTGTTCGATTGAAGGAGAAACATTGTAATTTCTACTGACTCTTCTTAGGTTAATTTCTTTGCAAAGTTTGATATTGTGTAGTGCTTAAAATAAATAAATGAAAAGCTAAAATGAAATTATAAAAGCTCTTTTAAGTAACTTTTAAGTTAATGATCATATTTTTACACCTTCGGCGAGCTATAAGAGGTGATTTTCCTGGTTGAGGAACCCGCTTGAGCTATACCAAAGATTTAATTTAGTGCTAACAATGACTTAATTTAACAAATAAGACAAAATATACTTAAACATTGTTATATTTACTCCACAATTTAAATATATTTACATCAATTATTAAAATGATCTTTTTTACTAAACACATTTCTTGATGAATTTAGATATTAGACGCTCGAAGCAGTAGGTTGACTCTGAAATCTGGAATCGACGGTTGGTCACAAAGGTCTAAACAGAAGACTAGTTGAAAATTTAGACCTCCTAATGTAAATATTTGCAAAAAAAATTTTCCTACCTTTATCTTTGCTTAATTTTTCACTTTTTTTTCAAATTTAATCTTAATGGGGAAATTTTCAAGCATTAGTTCTTTACTTGAGCACTATAAACAATTATAACAACTAACATTAAAATTTTTTATAACGTTTTGATACCTGTACTAAAAAAATGAATTAAAAGTTTACTCCATATTTCATACAGAAGTAGGAGTATTTCATATTTCATGCAAAGTTTATACAAAATAAAAAAGCGGTGCTAAACATTAAGATATTACAGATAAAATTACGGTATAAAGTACTGAAACTCAGGGTTCCGATATCTTTTATTGTGAAATCCATATTTACAGGAACAAGCTAAGACAAAAATATTCCGATATACCGATGAGATTTTACCGTAAAATGGATTTTACGGTACAATTGGTTTTATTGGTTACAATTGGATGATGAACCCGAAATGCTGGTAATTTATACTGTAATTTAATCCGGAATTCTCTATAGTGCGCGAAGCGAATTATAACCTAAAAGAGGATTTTGGGAATTACATTAAATGAGTTATTGATTATAGTACATTATTACAGTTAATGATCGCAAAATAATTATGTATGAAAATATATATCTAAGTATCTAAAACGACTTTTCTACTGATTTACAGTGACAATAGTTAGAAACATAACAGCAAAAAATGTTTTTTTATTGCAGGATCCTAATTAAAATAAACCACTTATTTTTCAACCAATTTAAAACACTTCGTAAAATTGGTATTTAAAATGCAAATGTTTTTGACGGTGTTTTAAAATAAAAAAATAACAGACATACAAGTTTTTTTTTTTAATTTTTAAAGTTTAGTAACAGTTTCGTTTATTTTTCCTTAATAATAAATTTTCTGATTTAATTTCTATTGGTCTATTTAAAGTATAAAAGTAGAAACACCTTTCACTTTTAAGCTTAAAATGAAGTCAAAAGATTTTAAGTGTCTTGAAAGAGATAGACTTTTTGAAATCACTATGAACTCAAACCCGATTCTATAAAATCGGCTTTAAAGGACTTTAGAAGAAAGTCTTTTCCCATTTACTGTCTGATCCTCGGAATTAGAGGTTTTATCTTTTGTTTTTCTTGCTACTGTTTCTTCCAAACACTTGAATCGTGGTTCTGACTGTTTAGGAAGTCACTTTGTGAATGTGTATAATACATTTGACTGGAATTCTCTTGAACGTCGGTTCACGTCGACGTAAGAAACAACTTTAGTGAAATAAAAGTTTTTATTTTCTTAACGTATTTTGAAAAAGATTCTTTTAATACGGTAGTTAAAACGTACAAATTTTAATCAGCAGTTGGAAGAAAACTTTTTGTTGGTTCAGAGTCTGTTTTGAAGTTAATTAGTTTATAGAATCCTTCGTTACAAAGTTTTATTTACCGTTATGTTTCCAAACATTATTTTCTAATTAAGGGCATTCAAGGTAGCTCAAAAGCAATCTGAAATTCCTTTGAAAATAAAATTGCATTGAAAAGGAGTTGGTTAGTTGAAAGTTTTTAAATGTTTTTGCTTTGTCAGTATTCTGGATTAAATAAATTGCAATCGAAATAAAGCTCATATATTTTCCCGGTCAAAATTTCCACAGTATGGCAAAAGTTACCTTTGAGAACACCGAAAAGTTTTTAGAATTTTTACTGAAGCGCATTAATAATAATGATTTTCATAAAATAAGCAATAAAAATAAGAGACAAAACTCGGTAATTTTATTTTAATATCTTAGAAAATGGCATAAAAACCATTTATTTGGTTAAATTGACTTTTTAATTTTTACTGAATGCGTGGTAATAAGAAATATAATTTTAAAAATCAGAATTTGAGGTAAACTGTTATGGTATGAACGAATAAATTGCCAAATTAATAGTTAAAATACCGTATATTTTGGTTCTTGTTACCAAAATTATATTTTTTACCATAAATGTCATAGCCATGCAATATAGTAACTTTACCAGATTTTCTGTCTCCCTTTATCTACTTAACGACAATATGTAAGAATGTGAAAATGAATGGTAAAGCGAAATGAAAATCTAAACGTTCTTAAATTTTTCTCTCAGATTTAAAAGAAATTTTCATAACATTAAAAAAAAATTTTTTTTTGAAACGGAATGTGATTTTATTGTTGCTTCTAAGTTTCTTTGCAAAATATTTTTTGCTCATAAAATCGATAAAACTACGATGGTTGTAATTAAGGGAGTTGAAATAACGAGAATATTCTTTGAACACGTAATCAATGACCCATTTCTTACACTCTTTGCAATAATTAGCCTATTCCATTAAGGAATTTTCGTTTCTGATAAAACAACTTTAATTTTTGCACGATTAGTCTGTATTATGTATTATTTTGCTGATTTGTTTTTCTAATGATTACTGTTATTGATATTATTTAAGATATATATCAAGATACTACATATTTAATATTAGATACCTCAACACAAATGATTTCATGTATTTTTAGTCAGTTTTAAAAGCTGAATAAAAGAGCTGTAATCCATACTTCTCTTGATATTGCAATTTATAAAAATTTGATGAAAAAGGAAAGAAAAATCTATAAAAATTCGATGGAAAATCTATCTATAAAATTTTTTTCCCGATGTAAAAAACTAATAAAAGCTAATAAAATTCTGGGCATGACCACCTGTGTCCAGTAATAGTTAAAAAGTTTCCTTATCAAAAATTTAATTTTTCAATTTTCGGTAAATAACCTTATTTTTTATGTTCTGTTTGAAATTTTTGAGAACCAAGATGAATACTATCGATATTCAAGGATAAAATATTTTAATGCATATAAATATTATCATAAATTACAATTGTTTTTTTTTCTAAATCATTCATATAAGACAATACTTCTTTTAACTATCATATAAGTAGCTTTTTTAAAATGTAGTTGCCTTCAAGAAGAAAATACATTACACATATTAAATTAGCTTCAAGGTAAATAAAGTTTAGAATTTATGAAACAAGTCATAGGAAATTATATACATGTCTTTTTTGAAATCATAAAGTCGATTTTCAGAAGACTCTAAAAAACTTTTTTCAACAATTTAGTTATAAATGAAGAAAAGCAAGTAATTTTATATTCATATATCTGTCCAAGCAAATAGTTGAAAAAATGTGTTTCTCAATACTTTTCCCGATAATTTTCGAAGCGTGATGAGAAACGAGAGAGAGATTATTGAACGAGTAGATTTCTGTAAAGTTAAATCGTTATACATGTTCGTGTATGTCTACTTAAAGCCCGAAAGTTTTGTTTCTCGTCATTTTATCGAAAAAAATCATGAATTTTTTATGCTTTTCAGTTGCGAAATTAATTAATTTCTCTAAGGTTGATTATCACTGCTTTTTTGAATTTTTAATGGAAATTCTATACATTACACGCCATAAATTACCTGTTGAAAAAACCATAACATATAATAATGTAAATAAATAACGCTCTACCATTAAAACATCATGAAAAACAATTAAAATAAGTAACCATTACATAGTAAAAATTTCCAGATCAAATCAAGGTACAAATCAGTACAAAAAATAAATTTATCATAAAAGCTTTAATACCTATTCAAATGAATATTAAGTTGTATTAATAATTAAAAAAATATTAAACCATTAACACAACTATCTTAACTAAAGCTAAATATTGCAGCTTTGGTAGCTGAAATATTGTTCGATTATCAGTTTGGTGAAAAAAGTTTTCCTGCTTTAAATATACCTTTAAAAACAAACATGCAAATTAAATTAAATTGACAATTTAATTAATAATGCAAAATGAGATGGAAGAAGAATCTAACTTTATTCAAGCATGCAAATGGGATTGTTTTTGTTTGAGAGATGTTACTAAAATAAGGTTTACATTAAATATTTATAAATTAAAATATTTATTTATTAAAATACTTTTAAATTTTTATTTGAAATGAACGAAAAATGGAAGTTTTTCCAAGAATGCGTTCTTTTAGTTAATGATTTTTTTTCTCAAATGTTTTTAGTACGAAATTTGCTTAAATTCTATAAACAATTCTATAATTTCTTCATTTTTTGTATGCAAAAAATTATAAAATATTTAGAACGCTAATATTTTTATTTAGAAAATATAATAAAATATGCTTGCAAATATGATTCAGACTTTTTGTTAAACAATACTATTTGAAAATCGAACAAAAAATAGCGAAAATCAAGATGAGTACTAGGATTGATTTTATTTGCATAAAATAGTAGAAGGATAGAGTTAAAGAAAGAAAATTTGATTTAAAGATATGATGTATTTTAAATAGTTTTTTTTAAAAAAATATAATGTATTTCAAGCCTTTCAAAAATTTGGGACACATCTTTCGCAGAAAAACTCAACTTTTTGGATTTTTAAAACACTTGAGTAAAATTAAAGATCTTAAATAGTTTACCATTGTTGAAGGGTTTATTGATCCGAAACTTCGAATATACATTTCACATGATACTTCAGTCGGCTTCCCTAATGAAGAAAAAATATATATTATATTATGATGCACAGTTAATTATGTTAAACAAAAACACTTTTGATTGATTTTGAACTTAACAATTGCTAACAATTTCGAGACAAAATATATTTTGTTTTCTACCCAAGCAGAAAACATAAGACACACAATTTTTTCTGAACTATATTCTATTTTGATCCAAACATTTGAGAACATAAGTGAAACCATTCTACAATAAGCACATTTTATTTATGCATTTATTTTTCTTAAGAAAAACAGAAATTGAAACTGAATGATACGCTACAGTACGCCGTCATGCGCCGTGATGAGTAGTACGCTACACATACTTTGGACCAGAGTTTTGTTTATTGACTTAATGTTGTGTTAAGACATTAGTTCGTATGATTTTTAATGTTTTCACGATAAAAAAGTTTTTCCTTCAAAAAATTAGTTTTTTTCTTAAATCAAACAAACAATTATTAATCTTTAATTAATAACTTGTGTTTTCTTATCAACATTGCTTTTTGGGTGCAATCTGGGACACGTTTTGTTATCCTCTATTGTTCTTGTAACATTTCCAAATATATTAAAAATATAACAACTTATTTTTTGCCAATTTTCTTACTCGTTTAAAAGATTAGATATTGTTGCAATCTAAAACTTTAGTAAGTTAAAAAAAATTAAAATTATAAGGTTCGCAGATGTCAGGATCATGTTTGCTCAAAATTATGTTCAGTGAGAGTGATGATATTTAATGATCTCTGTAACCTATTAAATTTAAATTATTTTCCTCTTTAAATAATTATAACTAATCGAAAAAACCTTTTCCACCCTTCAGAAATATATAACATTTTCAGTCATTTTCATTATTTGTGAAATGTATCTATTCAGCTCTTAGATTTTTAAAAAAATATATTTTCTATGTAATTTGTCAAATAAATCTTCATGACAATATATAAATTAATCATCTTAAAACAGCAAGTCTCGTAAAAAATACATATTGGAAGATAACATTTTTACCAAAGACTACTTTCTTTCAAACGACTGTCAAACAATAAATGAAATTCGAAAGAACAGTCAATTTTATGAACAATGGAGTGAATGTTCGTTCGAAAGAAATATAGTAACCATTTACTATTTCTGTCATCTGCTCCTGTTTCTATTCGATGCAATCGAAAGAAATTTGCAATTTACATTCACAGACTTATAGAAGGGAAACATCTTGAAGTTTTCAAAATAAAACGATGGTTATGTTGATTAATGAGTTAGTTTTCAACTGTCAAAGCTCTTACTTGATTTTAAAATTTTATTTCTTTTTTTTATTTCGTTTTAAATTTATTCTTTTCTTAAAAGTCCTTTCTTTCAATTGATTAATGTTTGAGTAAAAACTAACTCAGACTGCATATTGAAATATTGATGTTCCTAATGTGGTTCTCAAAGAATCAAATTTAATTTTTGACAAGTGACAAATTCACAAATTTTGCTTACTTGAAGTATTATATTTTAAGTAAATAAAGTGAATGTGTTCTTTCAAATTTAATTCGTATAACTATAACATATTCTTGTTGATAATAACTAATCAAACATATTTTCAAGAATGCTTTTAGACAATAAATAAATAAATATTTATATTTGGTTATGTTTATATAAAAAAAAGTTAACACTAGCATCATGCTAAATTTTTGAAAAATATCAAATATTAAAATTAATAGTTAACCTGTCGACATATGACCAAACATTTTGCGAATTTTTTCATGAACATTTCATTCGTTCTAATGTTGCTATTTCCCACATCCAATATTAAAAATAAAGTTTTGCTCATTCTAGTCATAAATGTTTGATTATTCTAGTGATAAAAACTGTCACCTTTACAATGTTTAATTCTTTCCCACTCCAATGTTAGAATTTTGTACATTAACAGTTTTGTTTATATTTCGCCCACTTAAATGTAGCAATTATTTTTAAATATCTTTCATATGCCAATTTTCCATATTTTTATCCATGCAAGACAGATAATGAAAACTTTGCATCTATTAAATCTTGTTTGATTTAAAATTGATTTTATAACATACACCCTAAGTAATGATTATATTGTGCATACGTATTGTGCAAGAATTGATTAAATATTTGTTTAAGCGTTTCCGTGTAATAATATTTACGTTGTTCTTCAAAAGTGATGCATTCATATAAAGTTTTAAAATATACAAGCTCTAAATCTCTTACGCTGCAATACACTTTGCAATATATTTCATATTGTATACACATATTTTCGTTTATTTACCGTGAGTTAATTATTTGTCAAATAAGCAATAATAAATTAGAACATTAGAAAAATATTCAAGACTCACATGAACTGCTATTATTTACTTTCATTTCCCAGATTTCCTTTATTTGGTTAATGAAAAATAATATTTTCATGTTTTCTAAACAAAATATGATTGATTGGTGATTATTTTTTGTTACTTTTGAGAATAATTTATTTTTAAATATTAAAGACAAATTTTAAATTTGAATTTCTTTGTATTTTAAAAATATTTTAATTTTATAAAGTTTGTTGTTTTTCTCCTTCAAAATTCAATTAGTAAATCCGTTTGTGCTCAAACATCATTCCTCTAAAATGACTTAACTTAAAAATCAAATTTCCAATCCGATAGTTAAACTATTGGACTTAATTATGATAAAGTAATAATGGTTTAATATAATTTTCGAATTACTTTAATTCACTATTTAATTTAGCATTCCAGTTAGAACTATTAAATTGAAAACTGGAGTTTCCAATTCGAACTCAAACTGGCTGAAAGCTGCACTGATTAAATTTAATATCCAATTAAATGAGGTTTAAAGTATTTTAAATCGAAGGTCAAACAAATTAGCCAGAGCTTTGAGTTAAAACTAATACCTGCGAATTGCAAAGGAGTGCATTTGCTTTACGTTATTCTAAAGACAAATTAAATGGATATAAACTTCAGCTAAATTCATTTTCGATTTTATATTAACTTAATTAAATAAATAATTTCAAAAAAGATTTTAAAATAATTGCAAAAATAAATTAAAAGTTAGATATATAGATTCATTACCCTCCAGGATTCATAAGCCTTGAAGATAGAGAACAAGTTTTTGGTGAAATGAATGTAAATGAATTTTTATATTAATGTGAATAAACCGAGAAATCCTTGCTCTAGTTATGCTATTTTTTGCTCTGAAAGAGAAGAAAAGAAAAGAAAACTAAAGAAATAAAAACAAGAATTATGCGATTTAATAGAAAATCTAGGTGTAAGAAGCAAAATTTTTTTCCTTAAATATTCCTAATTTGAATAATTAAAAATAATAGATAATTCTTTTATTAATTTATAGTAATTTAAAACAATTAGTTTTCGAAAGAAAGAGAAAGATCATTGTCATGTACTATATAGAAAGAATAATTATGCGTATTTTTAATTTTTCAATCTTAAGATATATTTTCGAAAGAAATACTCTCAGGTAATTCAGTTTAACACTAAACCATTCTATCTGTATATTGAATAAAAATACAATCTAAATTCGCTGTGACCTTACTAAAGTGTTTATCTGAGCCCTGTTTTTGCTCAAATTTAACCATACTATTGCGCATTGAAGATCATAAAGTACGATAATACGGTTCAAATTAACACTATATTTTGGTTGAGATAAATTTGAACGATATTTGGCTTCCGCATTATGGAACGCATTTTGGACTAATTAACATTTTTTATTATTTCTAAACCATTCATTTCTCACATATGCATTTGCATTCACATATGCATTTTGAATGAGAGTACACTGCAAAAGAACTATTATAAAAACTATGAGAATATGGTAAAATTTACCGTGTTTCGCGCTTCACGGGAGTAAGAAGAAGCTTAGTAATTTTGCCAAAATGCTTTGGTAATGATTTTGGCTAAATCAACTATAAAACATGGTTTTATATTAGGAGATTAAGTAAGTTACCTTAGACAAAATGTTACCTTAGTGTAAAGCATAAAAACCGGTTAAATTTTGTTGCACTTACTTTCAAGTCTTATATTTTTTACTAAATATGAGGTAATAAAAGCTATAATTTTGAAAACCACACCATTACCACACTAACAAAAAAAATATCAAATGACTGGTTTAAATACTGTATATTATGGTTTTGTTAACATGAATTATGCTTTTTTTTACCAGAAGTGCCAATACCATACAGTACAATAATTTTACCAGAATAAATTTTCCTTTCTGAGTAAAACAAAAATTATATATATATATATATATATATATATATATCTTANAAAATCGCTTTTTCATATATATATAATGCAATAGCTGTGAAAAAATCAATATGAAGGAAATAAGTATAATATGAATGCTTAGACGCATATTATACAAATATGTTCACGGATTTGACATATTTTTACTTCTGAAATCGATGAATTTATGAATCTCAATTTTCTCCTTGTCACAGAGTAGTGTTACAAATCAAAAACAGACGAATTAAGGAACTAATATATGAGACTAATATATGAAACTGTTTAAGGTATGAAGAAATTTATTCTCTTTTAAAATTCTTGTTCACGTTTTTTTTTGACGCACATGTTTTGCCTATTAACTTCAAAAAATTCAAAATATTGCTTATATTTTGCAATCTTTCTCTATCTTGAATAGTAATACCCCTCTCACAATTTAAAACTTTATCATATATACTTAAAAATACCGATAAAAAGTACCGGTACTCAGGACGACGATACTTTTTACCGTGAAATCCATTTTTAACATTTAAGATCCACAAAAAATCTGTAAAACAGTAATTTTTACAAAAATAATTACCATAAAATCACTAAATCACTATAATTACATAAATATTACAGTGAAAATTAGGATGCAGTATTTTATGATAGAAATGGAGTTAATGGAAAAATGATTTTTACGAATGGTGCAGTTAAAATGCCGATATTTTATACCGTAATTTGATCCTGAAGTTTTTACATTGTAGAGATAAACATATTTTTCATAAAGAATTAAAGGAGATAAGAGGGGCAATCTATCTCCTTCCCAGTAGGTGTAACCAAAAACAAGACAGGACAGGAAATCTTTTAAATTCTATTTTTTTCAACTACAATCTTTAAGTTCTATAATCTTTTAAGCTCTATTTTTTTCAGCAAGAAACTTTTCTTAGAAATTTACGTTATTAAAATGACCAAAAATATGCTAAGAATCTCTTAGGGTTGTGTCTGTTTTTCTTATATGTGCTTACTAAAAAGCATATAATAAAAAATTATTAGGTCCGATCATTAGATAAAAAGTTATTATGAGAGATAGATTCACAGTTTTTACCAGGGCATGAGACTTTATTTTGTTTTTGAATTTAATAAATCACATGTGGCAACTTAATTTCCCATTTTCAAAATTTTGCATAATATGTTCAGGCTCTTAAGTAAGCATTTCACTGTATAATTTATAAAAATTGAATATTATAACAAATAATGAAACTGCATGAAAGCCGCTTTAAATTGGTTTTGTTTCATGTATTTACGCTTGTATAATTTTTCACGTTAATGCTATTTCCCCATCGCTTCTAAACGCATGAAAAAGACTGAATTTCAATATAGCAATGTATTGTAAAATAAAACATGAGAAAGGGACTTGAAATGGAAATCAGTGTAATTTTATATGTCATGCAATGCTTGGAATTATTAACAAGCAAAAATCACAAAACAGCGTTTTACTAAAGTAAAAAATAAAAGTATTTTAAAAAAAACCTGAACTGATTTAATTTTTCATGACTTTTTATTCCGCAAGTCTTTCTGTTACATTAAGTAATGCAAAATTCATGAGATGCAAACAGTGAGACGGAGAAGTATTTTAGAAATCAGACGGTCTGTATATTTTGAATTCTATATTTCCGCAATTGAGTGTTGAAATGGTATTTGGAAAATATCTGTTTGATACCTAACGCTATTTTTCAAAAATATATTTTGTTATTATCTAAATGGATGCGGTGAGCGGCTTGCAATAAGAATACAATCTTTCAAATTTGTTTACGAGATATTTGAAAAAAAAAATGAAAAGAAACTAAAATAAACCTAAAGAGTTTTTTCGTTAAAATTGAAATGCTATTTCAAGCAGTTTTAGTGCTTTGTTTTCTTAGTGAAATAAACTTTAGTTTAAATATGAAATTTTTAAATGACAGAGTTTTCTTTATGGAACTCATTTGAGTATAAACATACTAAAACATTACTTGCCTAAAAATATGATTTAAACTAATTATAAGTCAATTTGATTTTATGTATAAATTAATCGATCTTACCAAAATTATACTTAATTAACTTTTCTTTTTCTTATAAATTTACAGTGAATGTCTATTACGAACACTTTATAGATTTACTTTCCATCTCAAACGGAAAACTTTGTAAGTTCTAATAAAACCAATATAAAATATTATTAATTTAGTTTGTGTGAGTCCTAATTTTTCAATTTAGGAAAATGCTTTTAAGGTCGAAACATTTTCTGAAGGTCGAAACAATGATCTATTATGAATAATTAAACAGTCATAAACTATGATCATTTTATTTATTTAGTTATTTAGAACAATAAAAAAATTTGTATAGTTCAATTTTGCAGTTTAATAAGTTTCTTAGATTAAAAATATGAATGCTATGACGAAGAAAGAAGAGGATAGTAGCAATTATATATTAGAAATAAAAGAAAATTGGAACACTGGATGCATTGAAAGTCATTAAAATGTTAACATGTTAAGTTACATAATATTTCCCCCCATTATAACAGCCTCCCATCGCAACAGAAAAATGCGCTTGACTTTTTAATTATTTGCTTTTAAATAAATTATCTTTGTCCATAAGTATTTGTTACTTTCAAAAAATTTTAAATTAACTTTTTCGATATTTCAAGAAAAAAAAAGATTAAAAAAGACAAAATTTCAACAAATATCGTAAGTCCTCAAATTGACAGTTATTTTAGAACAAATGTTGACAGTTTAAAAACATGTGTATATTTTTCTTTTCTATTGATTATATTTTAGATAAATAAATTAACATTTCTATATCTTTCAATTAATCTAAAAAAGTAATTAAATAAAATCGCTTCTTTCATTCTATCACAGCGGAAAAATTTTAATTTCATCTATCACAGTCATTATTTTATTCATTAATTGAAACGAAAAATTCGAAGCATCTAAGTAATAATAATATTATTATGGAAGTAATATAAATGAAATTTCTCGTATAAATCACAGTTGTAAAGCTCATTTTTCTCTGGATTATTGGGCCTAGGTAGCGAGGTTAAAGCTATAGTTTTGTAACTGTTTTTTTACAGTTATCATTCTGAATACCTTCATTATTATAGTTATGTGACTGTCTTGAATGAATGTGGCAGAATAAAAGTTAAATAAATTAGCATTTAACATTTTTTTTAAAATTCTAGAACGAAATTGGTCGAATAATTTCTGGGAAATCAAATTTCAAAAAAGTCGTATATTTAAAATTCAATTTCTCATTAATGTTTCAACAAATTTCGTTCAAATTTTGTATTTTGGTAGGGAAATTTAGGTTCTTTGCAATGATATAAAAATGTTTGTTTTTTATATTCCAAAAAGTTTCGGCTTCTATTATATTAAATAATAGAAAATAATAGCTAATAATTAAATAGAGTTTTTCATTTACTCATCTGAGGATAAGGATTTTTTAAAATTGTATGATGAAATTCTTCAAACGCTTAAAAAGTTGTAATAAAGCAAAGGACAAGAAAAAAAAAAAAAGATTATTAAGGTGTGCGAACCTTCGTTCGCTCTCTAGGCCAAACTGTCGGGACCATATTTTCCAAATTGCGGCTAATCTCCATATTTTGAAGATCAGAAATCCAAATCCTTCTTATTATATCATTCATTATATCTTTAAGCACAGAAAGTACTTTTTTTGTCTGATTTCGTAACTTAAGCTAAGATCTTACTAGTGCAAAAACATGATTTTGAGCAAGATATGAATTTGAGTACTTTTAGCTTTCTAAAAAAATTACTTTTGTTTTCACTCTAACTTTTAACAAAGTTATAGCAGTTTTTGTGCAAGATGATAACTGTGGATGGACAGTGATTTTAAGTCTTTTAATGAGTTTATTTCAAATCAGGTTTTTTCATATTTCACACCACCTTAAACAAGATATCTCATTCTGCTTTTAAAATAATTGTCTACAATTTTTTTATCATTGTTTATGATTATAGTACACATGTTTTAATTCACACACTAAGAGAACAATGTAGAATTTCTTCTTTTATGCATGTCTTAAAAAAATCGCTTTTTCAACTACAATGATCCCTAACCCAGTAGTATCTGCACTTGTTTTAAAGATAATAGTTCAAAGCATAGTTGATAGCCTCATAAATAAAGTCTTCAAAGGATTTTTATTTTCAGGCGATGGCATTTTTTTCTCTTTTGCAGTGTTTAGCATCTATTAAAAAAAGTGCCTTATTTTTACCTAAAAATGGCTTTATAAAAAGAAAGTAATAAAAATGATAACTTTTTTGCTAGTTTTATAAGTTCCTGCACAAAATAAAACAAATAAACTAGTTTTCTAAAATTCGATATTATTATTTAAAAAATTTGTTGTTGAAACTAGTCAGATATCTTAAAAGACCGTCTGCATATTTAAAGTCACTCCTTTAAACCATTAAGAGTCCTAGTAACCATCATGCATTAAGAGTACTAGAAATTTCTTCTATCATAGTCATATCACGTTAATTTAATTGAGTCCTAGTATGTGAAGATCCGTTCATTAGATTAATTATTATCCGATCATCAGGTAATTCAGGTTCTTACGTTATATTTGTTTATTTTTTATACACAGCACATGATGCTGGCACTCTATTTCTTGCTGTTAAAAGCATTTTAAGACACGCAATGCATCCACCTTTATAATCAAACATTTAAATTTGAGAATATCGAAAAACCTGTTTTTTTATCAATAAAAAACACTGAATGATAGTTTTGAACAATACTTTCATTTAACAATGAATGTGATTTTTATATAAGGGTAATTCTCTAGAAAAGAAATCATTCGTTTTATTCTATCGCTTAAGATTGAGTGTTAAATTAGAGAATCGTCTTTTATCTTACAAGACACCAAGACTCGATTAATGGAAATCAATGGCAATTTCTTTTGCAATATCACTAAGCCAGCTGATATCTTGCTATTTAAAGATTATGTTTATATTAGTATAACAATTTTCTATCCTTTTAATATACAAAAAAGGCATGGTGGGAAATATCAAATCTTTCACTTTCGTAGTTTTTTATTAAAAAAAAATAATAAACTTATCTGTAAATTTCAGACGCAATTGAGAATCAAAACATGATATGTATGTATATATATATATATATATATATAAAGAGAGAGAGAGAGAGAGAGAGAGAGATTATAGTAAAGTTGGATAAAACGTAGTAAGATTTTGATTAAGTTTTAATGGGATTATAATATTAAGAATTCTTTTTATAAATATAGCTCATAACAAGATTCAGAACTCCTTCTTTTGAAATATAAGTTATGGGTACTTGGATACCACCTGGTGTAATTTTGAAACAACTTGTACTGAATTAAAATATCTCTATAATGAGAACTAGATTTTTAATGAGAAAAGATTTTCAACTTATAAAAAGACGTATATTAAATGATATTTTTAAATAATGCAAAGCCTTAAAAATATTTCTTTAATAAATTTTTTTGGTGAAGTCTAGCATGTATGGCATCAAGAATATAATAAAAATGATACGTATTCTAATTATTGACGGTTTTCATTGTTAATTATACCCAAATTATTGTCCTATTCATAAAATATAAAATATTTATGATTAATTTTTAGACTCAAACTTAATAATAATTTTTATCAAGTAGGGAAAATTATCAAAGGTGATATGAAATAAGACAGGCACATTTAAACATTTTCTCAAAATATAACAGAAATTATAAATTAAAATATATATAAAAAAAAACAAAAGCACTATGAGGCATTAAAAATGACAATATGTACAGTGCACAAAAAAAAGAGAAAAAACAAGGACTTTACCTAGATAGCTCTTGATCTAATGATCGGATTTTTACGTACTAGGACTCAATCTCAATTTTCGAAGAGTGTCTCTTTAGAAATGCTAATATGATAGTTTTGTCATAAAAATGATCCTTAATGTTCATTCCATTTTTTTCGTATTTCGCCATATCTAGAACTTTTTATGAAAACTGAAACAATTTGCCTCAAAATTATAAAATTTGTTCATCCGAAGATGACTCCATGCAGAAATAATTTTTAGTCATCACTTATAAATTTTCATTATTTTAGTTTTTAAAAGTCGAAAACACTTTTTTCGAAATTTAGATAACTCTCCTAACCAAACTATTGGGACCATATTTTCCAGATTTTTGCTACACCCTATATTTTAGGGTAAGAAATCCAGATACGTCCAAAAAAAGTTGTGCATTACACATTTATTCTGAGTACTAAAAAATCACATTTTAATTTATGAACCAAGTAAAGGAAGAATAAAAATGCTTCTGAAAATTTCAAATACGGAGAAGATGAGGAGCACTTTAATCTTCTCATAACCACAATACAATTTAACGTAACCTTTGATCTTAGCAAATGATTAATAGAACTAATTAATGTTTAAGATTTGGCATTCAATTCCTTCTTCTTTTTGCTGTCTTCTTAACACAGTAAACCTTTTCATTGATTTTCCTATAGAAGAAATATTGAGTTTGGCATTCAATTCCTTTTTCTATTTGCTGTCTTCTTAACACAGTAAACCTTTTCACTGATTTTCTTATGGAAGAAATATTGTGGAGATGGGAGTCTTGCTTATAAAAATTCCAAGTGTCAAGGTTTGCTCCTTGGTTTTTCATATCTTGAGCCTATTACCAGATTTTTCTTTTTACTAAAAGCCGATGGTATCAAAAGATGAGTGGACATAGTTTCAACAAGACAGAAAAAAAATAAACATAAAAAAATGACTTTTAAAGTATGAAGTGAAATATTCCTTGTTGTTTTGTTTAGTTTCAATATTTAATTTTACTCACCCTAACACATACAAAGATTAGTTTAAAGTGTTTTGAATGCCAACTTGGACGCAATTTAATGAATTACAAACGCAAAGCTGGCACCTTCTGATTTATTACTGGGTTGCGGATGGTAAGACTTAAAATTGGCTTTAAAATTGTGATTTTTAGGAAGGAATTTGAATAGGTTTTATTTCAATAAAGTCTTAAACTAAGCATATATTTTTCTGAATTTCACAGTATTATTCTTTTCAGTTACATCGTTTCAAATCTGTCTTATTCAAATTTTTCAAACATTGAGATTGATGTTGAAATTAGTTTACACGCATCTCTTTAGTTTCGAAATTTGATTAAATTTATAGAAATACAAAGATTATCGAATTTCTTCTATGTATCTTCATTATCTTTCTTAACTGATCACCTAGAAAATAACACCTAGATAGAAGTTGAAACTGCCGTATTACCTTTTGTAAACTTCTCTCCAGGGTATAGCATAATTTATAACTTGAACAAGAAAATAAGCTAAAGCTAAATAATGGCAAGCGAGTAAAATAAAAGTGTCAACATTTTCTCATACTTGGCTACATCGTGGGTAAATAAATCTGTACAAGTATATTTTGTCTTACATTTTTAGGTAATCTAATATAAAAAATAATTTAGATTATTTACAAAAGGGGCAATAAGATGTATAAACCAAGTTATTAAAAAACTATGATAAAATTTTAAAAAATACAAAATAATGTTAGGAAAGATTATTCTAAATACTATTTGAAAAATAGATATTTTATAATCGGAAAAATGTATACAGTGTAATGTACACCCCATTAATTACTTCATAAATGCAAATTGATATTAACAATAAAACCAACTTTTTTCCTTTCTAGAACTTTATACTTAAATTAAATGCTTAAAAACTCATAAAACTTACTCTTTATAAGTTCAGAGCAGAGAGATTAAGAAGAAAATCAAATATGTTTATTAAAATGTGCTAACAAAATCTAACAAATTAAAATAAAATATACATTTGTAATTTAAACAAAACACTAATAATTTTCTGAAATAAATTTTTTAAACCTTATTTTAAGCAAATGAAATCAATAAGAAGCGATATTAAAAATTAAGAGAAGCCACTTTAATGAACAGCTTTTTAAGGGAAACTTACCTGCACTATCGCTTGAGGAAGAAAAGTATATCAACAACCTTCCACAGTTTGACCGGAGACAAATAAGTTCTATAAGGCTGTTCGGGAGGTAACATCGTTTTTTAAAATGTAAATGGAAAGTGATTTTCTTATAGTGAATATTTTAGTGAATCATATACTGTCTAATATCTTTCATCCTCGCTCCGGGTGTAGCGTGATTCTAAACTCATAAAACTTATGTTCCTTGATGGCAAAATAATGATCCAAGTGATTTTTGACCTCCTAATTTGAAAAAGAAGTTTTACAGTCTGAAATGTTTTGTGAAGACTGGAACATTGTTGTAGATAACCAATTGTTTGTCCCCTGCAAAGGTGAAGTTCAAAAATGGATAATTTTCCTGACGTTTGAGAAGTAAATCACAGACATCAAAGCGACGGGAAAAATTTCTTTCCTTAAGAACACGAGAAACCCATATGCCGCGTTTTAAGATTTAACACCTTTGCTTTTCAACTGACCATTTATGGTGGAAGTCGATAAAACTCTCAGTTATCTCAGGAGTTGCTAGTCACCGGCTTGCATCAATTAATGCTTTTATTGGGTCTTCATCAGCATAAACTGGTGTGGTGAATCTTTGTGCAAATTTTGCCAAATCAAAAAGTTACAAACCAATTTTGATACTGGTATACTGCCAAAAGTCTACATACACATCGTACATTTTTCTTCTTACATGAACAGTATTTTACCCTTTTCGATAGTAAAAAAGTCAAATATTCCATTTTTTCACTTTACGTATTTAAAAGGGCATCAACCAAAAACCACTGAGTAGAATCAAATGAAATTTTTTCACAAGCAAACGTTGCTATTTAAGTTGTCAAAATATATAATAACTATGTGGCTTAAGTGTGAAGTGGACTAAAATATAATAAGTCCTCTCTTGGAAAAAGAATAAAATTGATTTTCCAACATCTTAATAATTATAATTTGGTGTTTGATAGTTTCGCGTCATCACGAAGCCACCATGAAAATTCGAACCTGGGCTAACGAATGCCTTACTCCATTTTCCACCACAGTTTTATTTAATAGCAACGAAACATGCTATTGTTTAATGAACTTACCTTCAGTAACAATGGTTTTTAATGGTAATTACAATGGTAACTCAATGTTAATTATAAAAGAAACAAAATATAGCAAGCAGAATAATCTAATAAAAATAATTCCCTTACCTTCGTGACTTGTAGGTAAAGCTCTTCTATCATAATTTTTGAGAAGAGAATCCAGTAAGTTCAAATCATCAATAGTACTGTTCGGTCTAAAATAAAAAAATTTTGATATTCAAATGTACTTACTTCGGTTTATTTTTATAATACAACATGAAATAAATTTTTTCAATGTATATTTATAGCTAAAAATTATCGCTACTGTTTGTAATGGAAATGCTAAATACTTACCATCTAAAATAATCAGTTGAGCTATTGAAAGCAAACGCAAGTATGAATCACTATTTTGATATTTAAATCGCACTGATTAAAAGAAAACAAGCAGTTTTAATCTGAAAATAATATAGTATAGAACGGAGAATGATTTGTAATAATTATTTATTATTATAATTTGGTAAAGTGAAGTAGTAGAAAAATGGGATTAGTTTCAGATGGATGCTTAGCTGAAATTTTTTTGCTTTTTCTAAATGATTAACTTTTGCAAATGCATCTAAAACTGCATATTTATAAGTTATATATTTATTCAAAATGAATAATCTTTTCCTAGATTCTATATTTAATCAGAAGAAAAAATCCTTTAAATAATGTATGAAGCACTTAGGAACAATTAAAAATGGGCAAACTCATGAATAATCGAAATTAAATATTGAAACAGCACTTGAAAAACACTTCTTCATTGAACTTCCAACGAAAAAATGAATATAAAAAGTCATGTTTTTTAATAGTGATTATCACATTAAATATCAAAATGGACAAAGAATTTATGCGGAGGCAAAGATATTCATGAATTTAGATCGGTGGCAAAGATATTTATGATATTTGTCTAATTTTAAAACTCCACAAATTTATACTAAAATTTAAGTTTTATCTTATAACAATAAGTTTTACGTTTAAAATATAATTTTAATTGTTTAATTTTTTGGAAGTTGACTAATAAATTTTTTGGTTTTTTTTGGAAAATAGCGAGTAAACATTTTATCAGCTTAATGTAATACTTTAGAATAGAAAAATAATTAAACTTTAGCATGAAGGGCGTTATGTTTAAATTATTGGTACTTATACGAATAATGCATTTTGAATAAATTCTGAATCAGAATGTTTTAAAATAAAACTATATGATTATAAAATAATATGCTAGTTATGATTTAATTTTTTATCATATAGATGTTATCAATTATATTATTATCATTTATAATGTAAAAAAAACATTATAACTAATTAAGCGATAATTACTGAAAACTTTCAAACATTTTCCAATTTAAAATGAGAAAGGTTGTGGTTTAAACACAGAAGTAATTCATTTAATTTTGAATGTAATGAGGTTAATAAAAGCTTGGAAAAAGCTGAGTTATTCTCGTTTTCAAAATTATTTAGTGTTCTTCCTGTGGCTTAATGCCAAAAATATTAATAAAAAATGAGGTGTTTCTTTTCAAAAAATAAATGATTCATTATTCGTAATTATTTATTTGAGACTTTGACTCGTAGAGGAGATTTAATTTGTTTTTAATTATTTTATTTATGATCGCTAAATTCAAATTATTTGAAATGATGACAAATAAAATGAATACTTCTGCTAAGATTATGAAATTAATTTGAACGTTAAGAATAAAATAAAAATGTTTTGTTCTTATATCTTGAGTTCCACAAACTAAATTATAAAGTTAGCTAAATTATGAAGGAATGGCGAGTCAGAATCTTATTAAAATAATAATTTCGTTTTCATTTTGCACTAATGACAAGCGTAAGTGTAGGCCATTTTATGGTACCCCGAAACTATTTGCAGATGCAACTGTAATCAAGGCAACAGAAATTGTTTAATTACAATTCTACATTAATTAACTTGCAAATGCAATTCGATTAAGGGAAAGTATAACATATTTTAATTAAACTTAGATATTTTTTATTTTTTAGTAATGCAGAAATTACGAACATTAATTACTCAAAAGCTTATTTACAGCACATGTTGGAATTTCAGTTTACTAGTAAATGTTTGTTCACATACTTGCACTAAATAGATGCATGCATAATAGTTGTAAGTTCTTTCTTAAGCGCATTGATTTGTTTTCTTTATTTTTTTCAAGTTAGTGTTTTTTGTCAAAGCCTGAATAAGTCATATCTGAACATAACAACCCTTTAATCTTCTGATTTCCCTCTGTTTAAAAATATATAGAAAAATAGTTAATTAGCAATTTATTTTATTGTCATTTTACCATATTCAAATAAAACAGTCAAATAACCGTTAAAATGGCATCCAAACAGTTAACTGTCAGAAGAAGAAAAAAAAAAAACAGTTTATTAACTGCTTTCACCTAACGCGGTTAAACAACCAAAAATTTATTGCACCAACTAGATTCACCTAATGAAGCCACTTGGTTCCTTGCAGCTGGGTACATGTTATAGTCAGTCTCAATCTAGCTAATCTGTCAATCTGGCTAATCTGTCAATCTCATGTCCTACAAAACGGGGGTTTGAGTCCCATCTTTGACACCACAATATTTCCCCTGTTCCCTTCAATACATGAAAAGTTCCTAGTCCCCCAATTTGTGACTCTAGACGATTAGACTACGATACTCACTCACGCATAGAAGCACTGTCTGCTTAACACAAAAAAGCATAGCATTTCTCACCTCTTACGATAAATAACCAGATAAACTAATCAAACCACATTCCGCAGTTCATTTGATAAAACTCAACTCGCCACAACCTAACTCCCATGTCCATTACCTGACGAAAAACCTAGCCCCAATGCCAGTTAAATTTCTTTTTTTTGTAGTTTTGAAACCATGCTAGTTGTCAATGGTCAAAAAACCGTAGAGTTTTGTATTCATGTTTTTTTAACCATACTAGTTGCAAACGGTTTGTTTCAAAACCATAAAGGTAGAATATATTCTTTACCGTAAACTTTAAGGCTAATTGTACGGATAGACGGCTGCTGGTTATTTTACCGCAATTTTAGAATGAAAAATCTAACAGTACAACTTTACTTAAAGCGTTATATTTGCAGTTTCTTTTGATTGGTTCAATAAGATTGAGCGGATAATTATTATTTTTACAAAAAGATACGTCTCAATGCCAGTATTTTTCTTAAGACTGAATGAAGGCATTCATAGAACGAAAATAAAATATATATAATTTTTTAGCTTTATTGCAAATCTTGTTTTTGAACCTTTTTCCCATTGTATGTTAAGGTTCTCAAACGCAATATATTTTTAATGATAAAGCGTAGTGTTTTTCCATTATATCACGAATGCAAACTTGATGCAAGCTTAATGCCAATATCAGTGCATGTAAACAATCATTGTTGTAAATAAGCAAGTTATCATGTTTTACTTGCTAATTATTTATAACCCTTGTTGAGGTCTTATGATAAAAGTTATCACTAATTTTTTTTTTTGTTGATAAAAGTTGTTACTACAAAATTCCGATTCAGCTGGGGAAAAAAATTATTCAGAAAATGCATGTTTTTTTGTAACTAAACTTTAAACTAAAAGATATATAAATAACTAATTTACTTATCAATGTGTAATTTATAATCTTTAAAGAACAGATATGTTTTAAGTTTGTTTTATTTAATTCATTATTTTATTTTATTTTATTCTATTTCTGAAAAAACAACAGTTTAGTCTTAAGTATTTTTAAGGTCTGGAAGTCTTTCTTAAGCGATTTTTTTCGTACGTTAAATAATCCCTGCGAGAAATATTAACATATTTTTCTTTGATAAATAGAGAGCTTGTAGGTTTCTTATAATATTAATAACAAAAACGATTTATGCAACATAAAAGTCAAATATTTAAGTTAAACTGAAAATTACGGAGTTCAAAGATAAGGTAAAAACATCTTTTGATTAATTAACTGCAGAAGAAGTGTTAATTAAAATTAATTCATGTTTGCTAAATCAGTGAATACTTTTTTTAAAAAAAATGTAAGTTTGATTAACGTTTAAGATTGCTCTATTTATTTTCTAAGTGATATTAGCAAATAAAAGAAGGTACATTATTTTTACTCGCAGTTTTTTTAGCTCACAACTTTATAGTTTTATTCTTTTGAATAATTTATGAGATATCTGACAATCACCTTTTAACATTTGCCTGGTCCATGAATACTGATATTGTGTATAAAATTTCTAGAATAATTTAAATAAAAAACATATTCATGCATTATCAACCGTGTTTCAGTATTTTATCCCTTTGGTGAGGATTTTTTATTAATCATTTTCTTTTCATGCTTTTTTTCATTATTTTTTTTAATTTAGGTCAAAATGAGTGATAAATATTCTATTTAGAATCTTAACAGTTTATGGGTATTAAATTAAAAATGAAGCACCGGTATCTTTTTCTTCGCTAAAAGTAAAATCTTCCAAGCACGATTTACTTCCGAACAGTAATTTTTCAAATTTGCTATTATCTACAGTTACATATATCGAAGAGAAAAAGTTTAAACTTCTCCAACTAACCTCAAAACTTAACTTCAAAACATTTTTCGTAAAATACAATAATACAATTCGATAATCTAACAGAATTTTTTAGTAACTATTAGACTCTTTTTCATAATTGTAATGTACCAAAATGTATTTTTACTTCCAATCAGAGTGTCAAGAAATATTTGAAAGAGACACTGGTATCCCATCCTTGTCAAAGAGTTACATGAAAAAACGTGTTTAGTTACCAATGACGCATGCTCTTTTTTATTCTTGGGGAATAATAATATCAATTGCTATCGCGGAACAGTTTATAGTAAGACAATAAAACCAATAAATCAAACCCCTTATTAACAGTTTCGATCATACATCAATGTTTTTACATATTTATTAGTTTTAAATGCCCATTAACGACTTGAATTCTTTTTTAATAATACGCAGTAAAAAAATTGCAAAATCTAATTTTGACTCCACAAAAATATTTCAACAAATATCAGACAACATCATTTTAATAGCACGTGTCCGATCAATCGAGAAGCATTTATTTAATTTTCGAAAGTACGAAACTGAATTGCACTAACGCCGATTCAGTTTCAGAAGATTCCGAAATATTCAAAAATGTTTTTGAAAACTACATTCACCGTAGCTGCCGCATATATTCAGTGACGTTTCCGGTTTTTTTGACAGTGCAGTTTCAATTACATGCTCTTTGAAAATAAATGGCTGCAATAGGAGAATTCTGCAATTTTATATACAGATCGATAAAACAAATAAAAAGATGAAAATAATACTTACGAAAAAATAAATAAAAATTCAATTCTTAAAAAAAAGAACAATTAGTCCAAAATAAGTTATTTTTCGACAACAACAAACCGTGAAGCATTTATAATGCTATCAACAAAGCAAAATATAGATCATAGAAATTTTTTGCGAGAGTTGAGAAAAAAACCTAAAAAATGCATGTAAAAGTTATAAGGCTTAAAAAATTTCAGAAAATTATTAAAAATTAGTAGGATTAAAAGAATAGGAGTAATAGTAGGTACATCGAAGGAGTAACGATCCACCCTGAACATCAACTGAATACTACAGGAAAAAATCCAGGCTCTCAAAAGTAGACACACAAATAAAATTACTCAAAGCAAAAGACATGACTAAAATACCTTTTGCAGCTCTAGATGTAGATTCAAATGGTGACATTTTTAACCTTGTGAAAGAAGAAAGCCTGGTAAACGGATGTGATACAGAAAATACTGGAAGAGCATAAGTGTGACAGAAAAACTTTACTTAATTTTATCTTATTGAATTTTTCTAAATGCAATTTAGGACAAATAGTAGAGGATTTTTCAAAGGACTTACTTGCATGATTTAAATTGAAGGAATGAAAATTTGCCCTTAGAAATCTATCCCTCAATTGCGATGACCAACAGCATATAAAAAACTTGCTTGACATTTATTTATTAATTGCTGAAAAAGTTTCTGCTAACCAATATGCTAAATATGTAAAAATACAAATTATACTTGCTTTTAAAATATAAAGATTTTTTAGATGCTCAACTAGCTCTAATTTATTTAACACAATTAATATAAAATTACTTCAAAATTATAAATTTTAGCTACCGTAATTTTCGCTAGTCTTTTTTTATAAAACTTCAAAGCGTTATTCATATTATTCTATAACGCAGCTTTTAAAATTTTAAAGTGTATTGCACATTACTATTTACTCTTGTTGTCGTAGGCCATTAAAGCTTTGAGGGTGCAATTGTTCTTGTTTTCCAGTGGCGCCATTTCTGGAAAAGAATTTGCCCTACCCTTATATCATACCTATTTATAGGGCAGACCCATTCATACATTCATTCATTCATCCACTGATCGTAATTTGCCCTGAACCAGAAAACGATCAATCTTTAATTAAGAACCCAACGAGGTATCATTTGTTATGGGAAAATGGATGACTTTGTGACTAGACAGATTTAATGTGCCCCAGTCTCCATTAACTACACGAGGAGTCTTCAGCCGGATGGATTCGAACCCCCGTTCTTATGAGTCCAGCGCCCTGCCGACAAGGCTATCCCAGTAGATTAATGTTTACTAATTCAAAAATATAGTTCCTATTTAATTTCGGTCTAATGAGTAAAAATACTAATTGAAAGTAAAATATTAATTACGTTTTTAAATTTAATAAATTTTTCTACGATAGCTCAATAGAAAAGGCACTGGAGTTTGATCCTAAAAGTCAGATTGAAGCCACTAGGGTTTAGATCACTGGGTACCAACTTGCCTGGAAAGTAAATGTGGTTTTAGCGCTATCTTGATCACATTTCCAACATCATACTGTTAGTCACAAAATCGTTGAACTTTCACAAACCCCTCATCCCACAGCGATTTGTTGTAGAATCGCTTATCTTTTTAATTTGTGCTTATTTGTTTTATTGAATTTTATGCTGTCGTTAAATTAATTTTTTTAAAACGTCGTTTCAAATAAATTGCATTTATTTATAAAATCCTTTTATAATGACTTGCTTTAGCCTTCGTACTATTATGTTAGAAATTTCTACATTATAAATCAGATATAGAGAAACATTAAAAAATATCTTTAAACAAAGACCAATACTTTATAAAAAGAAAAAAAAACTAGGTCAATAGAACATTTCTTTTCTCGTCACAAGTTAATACAACTACAAGAATACAAAACTCGAATGTAGTCGAACAAGTAAGGGAATTTTCTCTCCCTCTTTTCGAATTCTTATTATCGGAAAAAGTTCAAAATACAAAGGCTTAAAGACGATCGAAAACTGGGAATTCTTCTAAAAATACAAAACGATAATGATAATATTCGAAGCAAAAGACTAAATATAAAAAATCAATATTTTGAGTAATATATTGAGATTTATTAGTAAGCAAATAAATTTATTAATACAAAATCAACAGTTATAAACGCTACTTCTTTAACAAAGAAGAAGTAAACTAAAGTGTAATTTATCAATCACGCCAAATAAATCCTTTATCAGAATTTAAATAACAACATAAATAATATTTAGTCTAAACTTTTCTTAAATGATGTTTGACTGTCAATTTCGTTTCGGTTATTGAAGGAAATATATATATATATATATATATATATATATATAAAATTCTAGCTTCGTATAATATACATAATGGAATTTTATGAAGTATCAGAGACTTATGCAAATGGATCCAAAGCTTCTAAAGAGCAGAAAATTTACAAAATATTAGCTTGTAAAAAAGAAAAGATTAGGATGGGTATGAAAGTCATGCATTTTTTGATAGAAATTCAGCAGGAGTGTTTTTAGTATGCGATGGAGCAGCATCTTAAAAATAGCAATATTCGTCAATATTTATAGTTTCGAGACTCATGAAAAGCAGTTTCAGTAGAATATCTTTTCGATAGACGATAGTACAAGTTGGAAGTTCTACTAAAACTATTCTGCGAATTCTACTTTTTTTGGAAAACTAGCATAGGTTTTCCGTTTCAAAAAAAGCTCTCCAAACCATTATTAAAAATAGTTTCGAAGTCTGGGCATTGATTTTGTTTCATACGATAGATCTTAATCGATACTGACTACAATAGATTATTTTATTTTTAATAATAATGGCTTTTAAAATTAATTCAAAGACAAAAGTGGGTGTTTTGAAAAAAAAATTTCTTCTTTTATTTACGAAATTTTGAAATTGTAAAGCATATAGCTTATTGCATTTCAAGAACTATATTGTTTTAAATGACACTTTTCAACTTCTTTTGAATAAAATCATTCCACTAGTTTCTTGAGTTATAAACATTTCAAAATAAAGCTTATTCTTAAAATTTTTTTACTAATGAAATTTTTAAACAAATTCATTGTTTGCGTGTGTACTTTACGTTCTATCAGTAAATAACTTAAAGGAAAGTAAACTGTAAAAATGGAAAGATAAAAAAATGGACATTACTGAGTGCGTTGAGTATTTTTTTCTTGTTTTGCATTTTATTTCCCACAAAGATTTAACCTAATACAAGACGATTGAACTATTTAGTTTTTAATGTTATATCTAAATAAAAAAAATGAAATTCTTTTTTGCTCACTGATTTAAGTTTTCTTCAGTCCATTGTTGTTTCCAATGAAGTACTCTTGGCATGACAAAAACATAAAAGAAATGCTTGTTTCGTAAAAAGTGATTGAAAAGAAATCCACTCTAAATTAAACTCTGATAATAGTGTCAATAAAGTTTTAAGATATAAAAACTGTTTTAAAGACATTTAAAAATGCAAGTTAGCTTTTAAAAACAATTGATTTTTTTATCATCAATTTAAATGAAGTTCTATTCTGCGTTTTCTTTTATTGCTTAATGATCCAAGACAAATATTTAACAAAAGAGAACTTTTAAAACATCTTCCGCTCTTAGCTCCATGGCTGGTCGAAAAGGAAATTGCTTGCGAAATTGAACCAAAAGAAAAAACTTTATAACAAACAATGTTTTTTTATGTCTTTGAAATAAATTTAATTAGATAATTATTTTAATCGCTTGCATTTAAACTCTATATCAAAAAAGGTATACTTTAAGTTTCTGTTTTGTTCTACTGCAATATGTTTTCTTTAATCTGAGAAGCCATTAATAAAATCAGGAACTGAATTGCTATTTCTTAGAGCATATATAATCATAATGGTCTTACAGCATGTTTAACAATATAAATTTAAGAAGTACTAAGCTAAATTATTGCTTTATTGTCTGAAACCAATTTATTGTGCATGAAACGCCGATTCAAATTTATCAATAGAACTTTTTAAAGGTATAAACTCACAAGCGAATTTATTACTCATTATATTTATTTTATTCACTATATTTATTTTACTTATGTTCATTGCATTCATTTTATTCAATACTGATGTTTTAAAAATTTTTGGAAATATTTGCATTTATACCTGATTTGAGCAGGTTACGTTGAAGCTTATTGATGAAAGTCTTTTAATAAGTTTTGAAATTATAATAACCTAGTGAAATTGGATTTTTTGCTTAAAATCATACCCAGAAAGCTGGAACTGATATTTTCTTAATTAGGGCATATCAAATAAGAATGGTATGAGTTTCTGATGGTTTCTGAAGTGAGTGAAATGAACTTATGAAAGCCAAAAAAACTGGGAAATTTTAAACATTATTTTTATTTTTGCCTTATTACATTTAAACGATTACTCAAACAAAAAATGTTGAGTGCACCAAAACTAAAAAACAGTAACTTTCGCATTCAATGTTGTATTTAGGCATTAAATTTTATTGAAGAGTTTAGTCAGAATTACTTGTCGCGAAATAAGCTAAATTCACTGCTTTTGATGAAAAAAGAGTTGCCCTCATTTTTAACCGTTTATGATTCAAAATTGCAACTCTAATTTTCAAAAAAAATGCATATGGTATGAAAGTTATTGAGAATCAAACTATTCAAAAATTAATGCTTTTTTTTTATTGTTAATTTTGCCAGGGAAGGCATGGCATTAAAAGGTGCAGAGCAGGGCCACCGTTAGTTAATAGGCTGTTTTTACAATGGAAAAAAATTAAATTGTTAGTGAAACTGTGAAAAAACTTGAACTTTTATTTTACTTTGTTTAATATTACATAGCTGTCAAACTAATGTTCCCGAGACGCTTTCTAGTGACACGATAAAACTTTCGAAAATCTTTTCAAAACATAATTGCCAAATCATTTTTGTATTGGAATAAAACCAAGTCTGAGTGCTTCAAAACAAAATTTTGTATCAGAGTAAAACCATATCCATTTTAAGATTCATATGAACATTCGATGAGAAATTTAATGCTTTTTAACTTCAAAATTCTGTGTCAGATGCATCGCTTAGATGTTGTAAGGGAAAAAAAAGAAAAATAATGCTAAAATTTTGGCTATTTTTTGACTCTAAAAAGCTTAGGTTGGTAAGTAGTTACTTTATTTACATTGCACTAGAGTTGCACAATGGATTATTAATGGTCTGGAAGCATCTCTGAGGACGATCCAAATATATGAAACCACACTTTTGATCTTCTGCAGAGAGAATGGCTCCCCCGTTTCGTTAGCCCGACGACCTGAGTTCGAAGTTCAATAGAGAAGAACTTTTCAATAGAGCAGTTTAATGATGATCGATAATGCACACCCGGGGTCACTACACAGGCTGGTCAAAGTGGTCAATCACCCGCTTACTGACCGTAGCCAGTGTGAGGTTTGACATCGGTGTTCCACTGAGAACCGTAGTCTTTACGATCAGTCCACTGCGGACACTCCTAACTTAAGCTCATGTCAGAAACCATCGCAAAATCATGTTAGTATTTGAGGAGTTCTAAGTGAATCATTTTCAACTTTTTGTGAGTTAGTTCGAGACGGCGCTTTTTCAATCTAATTTGTCTGAACTTTGAGAATACACACATAGTTTAAAATTATTTAAGTCTTTCCAATCTTCAGAATGTGTGCTGCCATCTATTTACTAAACATCAATCTATTTCATTAAAGAATAAAAACTGATCAGAGAAATATGAGAAAGTCACTAGTAAATTTTTTGTCACTTGAAGAATTCTGCTCGTAATTTACTGTCGAGCGTATACATTTATAGACTATCTTCCTTTACGCTGCTACCCTACTTACGCTTTACGCTACTACTGTCTGCGGGACACGACTCTATTGTACTATCCCTGCACTAGACTAGAGACTTATTAATATTTCAATGTTAAGTAAAAATATTCATTTTCCAATTAATTTAATGTTATTTAATTATAGAATATTTAATGTGGTCTTATTCATTTATATATTTTTCCATATTTGCTACAAAGAAGAAAATATTTAAAATAATACCTCATATTTTGCAACGAGGTTTTATTTTTAAAATAGCATCACTCAAATGCATTTGAGAGCTTTTGAGAATTATGTTTCAGAAGATTAAAAAAAATTGTTTCTGAAACATAAAACTGAATTTAAGAAGAACACAGAACGCATAAAAATTGTTAGGGTTAGTTCAATTAAAAACTCATACGTTTCAATCATTTTCGAACTTATATTTTAACTTTCAAAGTAAGAACCCATATGTTTTGTACTTAAATTATTTAATACAGATATTTAGCTGAATTTTGAAATGATTTATAAAACAAATCTCCGTAAATTACGTTTTTAGTACTAAAAATATTCTGAAACCTTCAAGGTTAAAAATGCAATTTGATTTACTTCTACGGTATTTTTTTAACGAAAATAAGCATTATATTGTTTTACCACTGCGGTCATTTTGCAAAAGATAAGTTCAAAAACACATTTTCTAACTAATACGCTATTTTAATATTCTTTCACTAAATCAGTTTATTTAGAAATACATTTTAATTCAAGTCGGCCGCTATTACCAAGTTACGTTTCTATCGCAAAAGGTTTTCGAAACTCTTTAATTTTACGAGTTTTATTCCATTAAAGAAAACAATACCATAAATTTAATTGTTATTTGAAAGAGTTTTAAGTACACTTTAAGTTACTCTTCCTTTACAATCAACTTGCTCCTTTTTACTTGAGATTTATTAGCTTTTTTTATACTGATCTCTGGTTTTAAAACGAATTTTCCCATAGGGAAAGAAATTAACGAATCTTAAATAAAAAAAAGCGATAAACTGTAGAGTAAAAAATTTTGATATAGATTTTAGAAATTATTAAGTTTGAGGATTAAGAGTTTTTACCCATTCTATAAATATGAAAGGGATTTATTTAGTGTACTAGTGTGAAAATTAATTAATATTTGACTTCTTTAAAAAATATCTATACATAATTTTGTAATATAAATTTAACTTTCATTGAAAGCATATGAACTTAAAAAAATAATAGATTCCTTTTCATTGCTTGAATATTTGAAAGTTGCTAACTAAATTCATGCATTTTTACTAAAATATTTTAGAATACGGAATGGAAGTTCACATATTAAGCAAGAATTTCGATGAATTTGTTAATTTCTATTAAAATTCTTTCAATAATTAAATTTTTTAACATTGTTTCACTTAAAATGCCATTTATGCATTAATAAGGCTTGCTCAGGCTTGTAAAATTACGCTTTGCTGATATTTAAAAAAAAATATTGGCTGCAAATATATATATTTGATGAAACAAATATGTAACACAGTAGTGAAGGAATATTGATTGAGAATCGCTTTGTGTTAAGTTTTCAGCAAGCAATGTATTGTGTTTAGTTACAGAACATTTGCCTACTGCAAACACTTTCCATCGATATCACCAATTGCATCTGTATATTTAACTCTGAGCAACCATGGTTAGAATGTTAAATTTCGAATAAAATCTTACATACAATCTAAAGACACATCAAGAATAAAAATTGTTTCATTGAATTAGTTGTTAAGCAATTTATTTTATTGTATATTTATGGAAAATATAAGTAATATATATTAATGCGTTGGTGTAAGATAGAAGTACCGAGTGTCAATGCTAATTCAGTTTACCGATGGAAATTTGTATTTTGAATATATAATTTAATCATATTACATGCAAGCAGAGTTTCGAGCTTAAAAATTCAAAAATAAAAAGAAGTTGGTTAATCATGAAATAGCAAGTTTTGACTTAAAATATATTATATTTCTCTACAAAAACATCTAAAAGTAATGTTTTCTATATCCACATATTTTCAGTAGTATAATGCTTCAGTATTTACAGGTAATTATAATAAACCTTTTACATTATCACCTGATGCAAAATCATCTCTTGTTAAAAATTAAAACTTTTTAACAAACGATGCTAAGAAAAATTACCGCAAAATAATTAAAAATACGACGACGGTAATGAAATTCCATGTTCTATACTAGATTTCTCAAATATGTATTGCGAATTACCAGACATACATGCTCATCCGTAGCAATTTGAACTTAACGAGCATTCTTATTAAAATAACATGTCCTTTAAAACCTCTTCAGTACAAGCAGTACACAGAGAAAACTATTCTGGTAAAATTACCATACTGTGTTTTAATAACATTTCTGGTAAAAAAACACATAATTCTGGTTAATTAAAACAAAATATACGGTGTTTGAACCTTTCATATGGAAATGGTTTACAGAAAATTCAGATTTTCAAAATTATCGTTCCTATAACCACACATTTAGAAAAAAATACATAACTAAAAAGTATATTTAACCGAAAAGAGTCAGACACATGGTAACTTTTACTACATTCTGGTGGTTTTGATCATACTTTTTCCCCCCGTGCATGGTTTAATATTCCCTAAAGGGAAAAATTTAATCTTACTAAGAGAGTTTACTTCCCTAAAAAATGGTTAAATGAACTCAAAAAATATAAAATAAAAGAATACCAGAGATGCTTAGTTAACTGTACTCAAAAAATTAACCCATCGGATATATGGCTAACTTTTTACAAGCACATTAGGGCTTACAAGCAATCTTAGAATTTTAAGAATAAAAATGTTTTAATTGGGTCACACTTTTACATCCACAGTAGTTTATTCATTTCAATCGGTGTATGCTATAGTTTAAATGAAATACTTCCCAGTAGAAAATTTTTTAAAAGTCAATTTTGTAATATTATTATTTGAAAGCTAAAATAAATTAAGTTCCTTTCATGTATGAAATAAAGATGACAAGAAACATTGACATTTCAAACTTCAAAATTAAATATTATCTGAACACACTATCATATAACTTATAAAAATAAGAAAGGATATGAAGTTTTGAAAGAAAATGCATTTGATGTTTTGAAACTCTTGAATATGTTGCTTTAAAATTATACGTCAAAAACCTTTAAGGTAAAGGAAATATTTAATAACTATTTTATGAGTCTCGCTTCTTTATTACTTTTTTATCTTGCAAATTTATTTCACGAAATGAATTTTGATCTATAAAATTTGTTGACTTTTTAAACTTCATATATTTTTACGAAGAAATATATAGTTAAAAAGACTTTTCATGAATAGCAAGTTTACTATCTTCTTTTAAAAGAGAATATTTCAAAGAAATTTTAAATAACTTTGAATAAAAGTAAACGAGTTATCATATTTCTTTTCCTAGATTAAAGATTATAATATTTATGCTTAACAGAAGATGAAGCTATGTACGCAAAAGAGTTTACATAAATTCATTTAGAAGGAACAATGTATTACTCTTTTTAAATCAACTCAATTCATAACTTAAATTAAAGATAAGCCTCTCAAGGCTGTCTTATGTGCAACTTAAATTTATTTATGCAATTTAGGAATTCTGCATGGATTTTGTTATGCTGGTTATTGTAATAGGGAAAAGATACTCATAATAAGTAAGCATCCTATTAAGAAGCCTATATTTATATTCCTAATTTTGTTGTTAGGAATATTGCAACTTTTCTGGATATCATATTTATTCAAAGAAATTTTATTTGAATTTAATTATACGATTTATAAATATTTCATAGAGTTTGTCATGCTTATTATCTTAATGAAGAAAAATATATTTAAAATAAGTACCCTATGAAATAGGCTAACTTTATATTTCTAATTTTCTTTTCTATTTCTAGGACTAAATTATAAAACGTGAAATAATAAGATCTTTAAAACAAATTTATTAAATGTTTCATCGTATCACTAAAGAATACCATGGTACATAAATAAGGTTCCGCAGTAACCCTTTATACAACTAGGGAAATTTTGAACCCCACTAATAATATTTCCATGTAGCATTAAAACAGAACAAAATATCACATAATTATCATATATACAAATCGTTCAAAATATATATCCCTGTAACATGACTTATCATTTATCATTAATAATTGTTAGAACATGATTACTTTAAGATGAATGGAAAAAATATACTTCAAAGTATAAAATAGCCATTGCAAAAAGTGGCACAAATTTTCACTTATATTTTGTCATTATTTATTAATTTGGTATACAAATGGAGAATTGTCCAAATCATTCAATTGCGATAAATATAGCTATTTTTTAAGCTATTTGAACGAAATTTTTGGCAGTATTGTAATAGTTAGTGTATCCATGAGTAAATAGTGATCGTATCGGTAAGATATTGCATGTATTACCCTGAATTTATATTTTTTAATCGAAAAATGAGTCGATAAAATCTAATATTTGTAGAATGACTATATAACATTATTTCAACAAAAAAACCCATGATTGAATATTAAAAAAAAGCTAATTTTATTTTCCCAGATATTTTAAGCATATAAAAATTCACGAGATGTTAACTAATTACAAAACATAAAATTTATAGTTAAAAACTTTGAGAGTAGCTTAAAAAGATCAAGTATGTTTGTTAAATATATTTGATACGCTCGAAGATAATTGAAAGATAATAACGGATGAGAGCAAACGACTTAATAATAAGTTCTTCGAAAGAATTCGAAGTCACAATAATTTTTATAAATTACAATTGACTTACTCCTAGTAAAAAAGAACATTGCTATATTTATTGTTTTAACATAGTATGTTCTTGCAAAAATGACACTTTGATATTAAAATTTGCGGGCCAGGGTTTGCTTGTTTTACAAGCGACAATGAGTAGCTAATGTTTCTATATTTGTTATATCGGTTCAAAATTTGTTTAATTAAGTTTTAGCATATTTAATTTACTTTAACATAACTTTAGTAATTCATGGATTATTTAATTAATTTTGAAAATTGTTATTTTAGAGTTTGCTCGTGAGAATATAAAACAGAATTAATGGCGTAAAATCACGCATAGAAAATTAAATAATTCTTTTAGCAGTTTTGTTTCAAAAAATCTCGAAAAGGAAGTTGTATTCCTACGCTAAATTCAGGAAAGTTCGAAATTTTTAAGTCAAAAGTTTAGTCTGAAAGGTTAATTTAATCCGAATTATTTCATTGAGAAAAAAGTATTGTAAAACTTATTAGAATAAGGCAAAATGTACCATGTTTTGGACTCTATAAAGCACCAAAAAGTTCAGTAATTTTCACCGAAGTATTTTGATATTGATTCACGTAAAACTGACAATAAGATATGGTTTCTATAATAAGTGATACAGTTTTGTAAATGAGGTAAAATTTTGTAATTTTATTGTGATAATTAGAGCATGGCATGAAAACTATTTAGTCGGTTAAATTTACTTCTGATTTTTCTATTTTTTGCTTACGGCAATTCGAACTATAAATGTGCAAACAAGATTTTCTTGTGAACCGTTGCCACATAAACGTAAAATTTACTAAAGGAATGGTTTTCAATAAAAATATTTTAAATCATTCTTGAAAAATTTCCCGTTCATGTAAGTTTATTTGAATTCGTTGCTCGCCTTATAGATTTCGTTTTATGTTTTATTCTGCGTTTTCTTTACATTTTATTTTCTGTTTTTCCTTTACATTTTATTATTTTTGTTTTTGCGTGTTATTTTTACTTAATGTGTTCTATTTTATTTGTTATAAATTTTTTGTAATTTTTTTAGTGCTCCTCAAACTGTTATATTGATGTATTTTTGATTTGGCTATATTGATACAATATTAGAAAGCCCTCGTTTTTGCGGATATAATCGTGTGAGCTGATGAAAAGATTATATCTTTTATATTCCAGATTTTTATTATTTTTTTTCTTTTGTCGGATTTTTTTCTTTTTTTCCTTTTTTTTTCGAATTTGGATTATTTTTATTATTATTATTTTTATTTTTCCCTTTGCTCATTGCTCTGTAATTGTTTCGTGTTTTCTCTACATTTTGAACTTGCTGTGGAATTTCTCTACCCACGTTACAGTTTTTTAAATGAAGCAAAGAAAAGTTCATATTTAAATTCCCACACCATAATTAAGCAAGATCAAGTATCTCATAAATGCAACAAAAAATTCGTTCCCAGTTTAATTTTCAAAAATGTACCAAGAGAAGCTCTTTACTATAAAATTCACTCTCATTTGTTAAAACTACTGCAGTTTGAAATTCACATGCTTTTATATAATTATTTCACCATGAAGATGTCCCAGTTGAAATTCAATTTTTATGTCAATGGATAAAATCTAAAATATTTACTCCATATAAGCTGGTAGATTTTTTCTATATGGACACGAAAAAAAAGGTAGTGACTGTTTGAGAATTTTTTTTATCCTGATTAGATTGCATTGAAATAAATTTTTGAATAACTTACAGACATTTACCAAACCAACCAAAAAATGTAAAGATACTTTTGGACTAATTATTAATCAATAATTTTATGTTTCAAGCCATTTGAACAGAGCTTAATTTGCAAGTATAAATTATGTATTGTAAGTATAAATTATTTACTGTAAATTATGTGCAAACATGTCTGTTGTGCATTTATTTTAATATGTTAAAATATTTTTTTTATGATTTTATTTTTTTATAATAAAGTAATGGTAATCATAGTAATAAAGTATAATCTTCAATTTTCATTGTTTTTTAAGTAAGTCTTCTAGAACTCAAACCATAATTTATCTAACTGTCACAGAAAAAGTTATTAAAGTTTAGATGAATATCTTTAGATTTTATTTCTGTCAGCAACTGCGAGCATATTTCAGACTAAACCTACCAAATACAAGAGTAAAAGTATAATTTATTACTTGGACAGATTTCTTTCAAGACCAGACGAGAAGACTTTTCAGAAAAAAATTTAGGAATGAAGCGGATATGATCTCTATAAAATGATAAATGAAACGAATGCATCCCTCAAACATTAAATTAATCGGTTCTTTTAACATTCAAGCATCTCTGGCACTCAATATTGAGTAAGGCTAAATTGAACTTCTAAAACTTCAGTTATTTTTGGTATTTTCATGAAAAATAAGAATTGAAAAGTATTTTGTATCATTTTTTAAATGAAAATATCTGAATATAATCAGTTAGGTATAAAATAATATTTTTTTAATATTTTAATTGAATCAAGCAAACTATATAATTTTTTGTCATAACTATGTCTTTGGTAAAGCGCAGCAAAAACTGAATAATTTTATTACAAAGTTCATGATAAGAGATAAAAAAATCGATACAGTACAGTATCGCTTGTACGTGAGCTGAGCTCAAGATTAAAAAAAAAATGGAACGCCCTGAATAGTACTTAACCTAATGATTAGATTTTCATAAATTTATGCTAATTATGCTAATTATTTCGTGTGAGCCACGGTAAAACAGTTAATAGAGCGCTCTCCGCCCAATGAAGTGTTTCAGGTTCGAATCCCAGCTTTCGCTGAACGATAGGAATTCTGTTTCCGGCTCACACCAGTCAAAAAGCTGACATAAAATATCCTCAGTGATAGACGAATAATGGGTTAAAATCCCCTTGCATCAGGCTAACCATGGTAGGTTTTCGTGGTTTTCTTCTTCCTGCAAGTTAACGACTGACGCGCACGTACCATCAACAAGTTCCTTCAACAACTCCACGAGGGTTAGTTAGTACCAATGATCGATTTAGGAATTCCTTTGTCTTCTGAATTGGGTTTAAAATTGCAACGCAACTTAGTTGAACATTGAAAATCGTAAACTAAGAAATTGGGACAGCTGTTCAATAAAACAATTTAGTATAGATTATTTTCTGAACTATGCAGTTTTAGACAAAACGTACATTACGTGATAAAAACCCAAGCCAGTACAGTACATAAATAATAATTATTTTGCTGTTTAATGTAATGATGATTGAAACTTTTTAAATTGTAAAGCACACAAATTCTCTTAGCTTAAATTCTGGCAAAAATTTTTGTTCTTTTTAAACGATAAAAAGTTTTACATCAAGTGCGTACGTTTTGCATAATTATGCATATTTTGTTAAAATTTGATTCAATTTTTAACAAGAGAAATATAAAGTTTAACATATACACATGGATCTACATAGGTTAAAAATTTCTTTGAGCTTGGATCAATTTTTAAGAAGCAGAGTGTTATGGAATAGAAAGAAACGTAACAGAAAATTACATATTAAAGTTTGCTGCAATTTTGGAGCAAGACTACAATCTATAAGCTTCTTTTCGGAAAAATGCTCAAACTTGTTTTTAAAAATTCTGGATCAAATTGCAGTGCAAAGTGTCAGCACTTTCAGTAAGTCGTCCGTAGAATCTATTTCACCGAAAAATCTACTTTTAACGTAAAATCCATATTACCGTAATTCTTACAGTAATATTAATTTAATTATAGTGATTATGATTTTGTTCCTTAACATATTCCGGTAAAAATGGATTTTACAGTATGAAGGATTAATATCCTGAGTTCTGATACTTTTTATCGTAATTTGATCTAGAATATTTTTCAGTGTGCATTTTCCTGAAGAAAATTTAAAATCATATGTGATCTCAAAAATAAAACAATAGAATATAAAAATGTAAATCTATAACTATCATTATTTAATAATTTAGTTTTTACATGAATTTTATACATTTTTCTTGCAGTTTGAAATATTTTGAAAAGTAAAGGAAATATAAATTTGTCACTATCTCCTTTTACACAAATCTAGCTGTTATTCTGCTTTCAGTAATACGAACCAAAGGAAACGAAAACTGAGGAATGTTTCTGAAAGAATTAGTTTTCCTATCATGGACAGATAGATTTAATGCAACAGATAAAGGTAATGGTTTTTATATTGAAACCAGTACCAATGATCATTTCCAGGTTGTTTCTGAAGGCTAGGTTTCTAAAGAGATATTGATTTTTCTTCAAACTCTCTAGAAATATTTTCTTTGAAGCTAGAAATAATCAATTACTGATTGATAAATATTCCTTAATTTGTTTCGATTTCAAGAAATTTATTAAATTTATGAAAATTTGTATTGACAATTGAAATAAATAAAGAAAGTTAAAATTTTGAAACCGCTTAAAAACACCCGGTAAAATTTATTTTTATTTTTCTCGTATACCTTTTATCATTTGAAACAAAAAATTATTATTTTAACAGTGCTAATAATTAGTCTAAAGTACAAATTTCAAAACTATTGCAAAAGTAATGTAAGTAAAATGTATCAATACTTTAAATTTTCTAAATACTTTTTGCTAAAAATGAAGAAATAGAACAAGCTGATTTTCATTTAAAATTTAGTGTTTCAATGATCAAATATGTACTATTGTGAAATATTTTAGAAAATCCAATGGATTGAGGTTTCTATCTCTATTATGAATTCGACGCTTTTCAGAAAATGCGACTAATCAAAAAAAAATCACTCAAAAGCTTTATTAATTTATTGCTTCATGATATCTTCGAAATTTATTGCATGAACCAAAAAATTAAGGTTATTTATATATTATTTAAATACGAGACAACATACGATTTTTTTTCTAGCCATTTATTGCTAATCTTTGATTTCTTACCCTAGATCCCATAAAAAATATAAATATAAAACATTAAACTTAGTTATTATAAAGCTTTAAATAAAACTCAATGTTATAGTTATACACTTTATATAATATAATATACCTTATGTAAAACTTAATTATAATGTTATAAAATATAAAACTTTTATATCATCACTAGCAGCATGATTTTAAATAACAATTACAAATATTGGAAATTGAAAAGAGAAAAAATAGGAAATGAAATTGAATAAAAACAGTTCCCAACAAATAAGCATTTAAAAATGTCATAATTTTAAACCATTTATTCTTAGAAATTAAATTAGAGATTAAACTCAAAGCACTGAGAATATTTAAAGGCAGCAAAAGACTCACGTTTAAAAATTATTTTTATTTTTAAAAAATGCCTCAAGATTATATTTTGAAAAAATTTCAAAATTCTGCAGTTATATTTAAGATGGAAAATACAATATAAAAAGAGCTATAAAAATAAACGAAGAATATACATTATTAAAAAACTTATGAATCTTGTGGTTAAAAAATTATAAATTATATTTAAGAAATTCAATTATAAATTTTGTTTATAATTGAATCGTTTATAAATTTCGTTCATTCGTAGAAAATTAATTACTCAAAATTGAATTTTCGAAAAGAAAAAGGAATATTAAACGCTAGTTGTAAACGTAGAATAATATGCGAAAAAAATAGAAACTGAAAGAAAAAGCGCCTTAATTATTTATCAGTTACGCTCTTTAAATATTTCAAATTTTAAAATAATTTAGCGTTATACAGTTAGATTAGCTTCTTGAGTCTGAATAATTGCTTTTTAATATTGTTAAATTATAAATGAATGGTTACGTTAATTTATTTTCTTTGTTGGTTAAAGTATGTAAAAGAGGCAATTAAATATATCCGATCGCAAATTATTATAATCAAATTGCTTTTCACAAATATAATCGACGCCTGATTTTTTTCTTCAAAGTCTCCGAGTTAATAATTTTTTTTCAATTTTCTTTCAGCACTTTAAGTAACTACGCAAAAAATAAGTTATATAAATAGTCAAAAAACGCTATTCACAAGAGGCTTTTTATGTAAGTTTAGAGAGTTAAAAAACACTAATTGATTTTTAATTCTAATTAATTTACATTGTCTTCAATATCTTGATTAAAATTAATTCTATTCAAGCTGTCTCATTAAGCAAATGGAAAATTCCTACAAATTACAAACGTGTTAAATACATTGCTGTTACAAGGACACATTTTTTTACTCGTTTTTTATTCGAAACGAATTCTTCACAATACCAAACTTTGGCAAATGTCTTTCGGAAGAAATCTACATCACTGGCATTTCTTTTATCGTGTTCATTCTTTTTACTTTTTTTATGGAAGAATGTTCTTTTGGAACTCTTGGAATCTGACTTTCTGTGCTTTCTTCTATTTCCCCCATCTTCTTTGAAGTAGCCCAAACCAGGTTTATTCCACTATCAGGAAAATAGCTTCTTACATTTAGTTTACTTCTTTGAGTTTTCTAGTTCCCTAAAACTTTTGATTACATCTAAAATACAATTGACTGCAGCTTTGAGAAAATACATCAAAATATAAGTAGCCTTAAGTAAAAATATGAGAAAAAATGAAATATAAATTTTATATCTTTTAAGTTGGCTAATGTGATTTTTTTTAAATAAATGTTTTTTTTCTCATAACGAAGCAAGTTGTAACAGGTTTTGTTATTGAGATCCACAAATAAAAAATAAATCATTATAATTTGGAGTTTTGTGATAATAGTGGTAAAAAATTAATGTCGCTTTATAATACAAAACTCTGCTTTGGAAAAATATGTTTTATTGTAACCGAAGCCTTAAATGGAACTACACTGTAAAAATTCCGGAGTAGATTATGGTAAAATGTACTGGCACCCTGAATTCAGCATCTAAGAAATCCATCTAAAGTTAAAATTTTATACTGTAATTTTTAACATTATTATTTATTTAATTACAGTAATTATTATATTCAGTTATGCGGTAATTATTTAATTAATTTAATTCAGTTACGTCACAGTAAATATTTCTGTAAAATTTGAGTAAGTAAAATTTTTTGTTCAGTTAAATTTTACTGTAAAATATTCCGGCTCTCTAAGTGCCGGTACTTTACAGCTTAATTTATCCGACTTTTTACAGTATAATATACATTAATATAATATACATTAATATACATTACAGTGATATATACTATACAAAAATATAATATACATTTTTATGATGTTTAGTTCGGCTATTTCTAGTTTCTTTCAAAACTTGATTTCTTTTTGAAATTAACTGCATTTCAAATGCTATTTTTGTGTTGGACGACATGAAATGCTTTTTACACTAAACATGATAATTTCAAGTTTCATAAACTTTAAATACTACTAATATTTTTACTTTAGAGAATGAAGATGAGCTTTTTACATAAAATAGCCCAGTATACTCTATAAGCAAGTTAAAAGCTATTGAAATTCCTCTTAAATACATGATTTCAGAATGTAAGTGTATTTCCATCCACAATTTTTGTTGCTGTAAATGTTTCCTCAACGAACTTTTAGAAGTGCTTCTGCAAAAAAATAATGCGTCAGCTTCTAAGTTGATGCATTTAGTTTGCTTACTTTTACAATATCACAATAATGGAATTTTTGCATAAATTAAATGCATATTTAAAAAATAGAAATATCATTGTACTATCCGAAATATTATTAACTGTATGTTTTTCTCAAATATTAAAAAAAAAGAGCTACTTAAATTGTTTCTTACTTTCATATTTTTAAGTACGAGCAATAAAAATAAATAAGTAAAAAAATACCTCATAATTAGTTAATTATACCTTGCATACATAAAAAAACTTAAAATGGTTCAATGAGTTTAAAATGGATGAAATAAATCAATCAAAAAAATCAATGAGCTCAAAATGGTTGCTGTTAAAATTTAATGTGATTATTTTATTTGAAAACTCTTAGCTGTTGATGAATATGTCTGACTAAATGATTTTCGACAATAGTGGCGAACCGAAATGGGGGTTTTAACACAAGATTGTCTCAGAAAATAAGAGACCGCCTTAATTGAGTATTGGGATATTTTTTCTACAAACCTTTTTGATTAAAACTACCAATTGTTAGCCTTGCAGATATTTTCACACTCTGCCTAACATGTTGTAACCATGATAAAAGCAAAATATCGGGAACAAAATGACTTAAAAGAACCTAAATGGACGTATAATTATTTGGTTCTATAATCCATATCTTCTTCAGTGTCTAAACGCGAAAAGAAAGCTCGTTTAAGATTTTTGCTCCTACCCTGCTGATCTCTTATAGCAAAATTCTTATCGCGTTACTTTTCTTCCGTCATTTTGTGTTTAGACAATGGGGAAGGTTTTTGTTTATAGAACCGAAACTATATTATGTTCATTTTTGTAGCTTTATTTGTGCTTTATTCGTGTTAATTTGCTTTATTCACTCATGGCATAAGGTATGTCCTACGTCATTTGGATGTTTTAAGTATATTCATATACTTTTAAAAGAAACAAAATCAATGTCTAAGAATAATAATATATAACTTCGCAACAACTATAAATAAGTGATACACTGAAAGATATTTTCGTTTAGCTATTTCATTATATGATAAAATTGAACAAGGACTAAAATGCACTCCGATATTGTACATCATAGCATGAAATTGAAGTTGCATCAAATTTGCACGATATTATGGTTCAACGTGCTGCAAAATTTCTGACTGTGTTGTCCAGTCCAAATCAATGCATGTACTGATTCCCTCAAATAATTTTAATATCGATGGCGTAGTTAATAAAAAAATAACATTAATTATGCATACATTATACTATTCTCAATACATTTCTTATACTTATTGTGAATTACATTTTCAAGCTTTTTTAACTGTAGCTATTTAAGATTATTTTTTAGATTTAAAAATATGTATTGGAATAACACAGAAGAGTATAAATTTGTAACATGAAGCACTCTAAGAGTTTCAAATAAAAATTACTTTTTATTAAGATTGTGGGAACGAGAAATAGCGTTCCTACATTTTTACGGAACCAAAGACAGCATTAAAACAATCACAAGATAAAATTAAACACTTTTATTTTCCTGGAAAATGATAGAGTCACAAAAGCTGCGTGACTAACTTAAAAACAAATTAAAATTCAAAATAGTGTATAACAGAGTAGTAGTGGTTTTGTGGTTTAACAGATGCATATATATACTGGAGAAAATGTGCGATGAATAATTATGACTTCAGTATCCTGCAGTCAGTTGCAGTTAATTTCTGACAGCAGAAGGAATATCAGGATGAGAGGTCGCAGGTTCGGTATTCCAATCCGCAGGTCTGATCTAGTGAACTCTACAAGATCATCAATTGGCTTTTTTATGTTCATTCAATGAAATAAAGAAAAATATCTTAATCATTAACAAGTCTGTGGTTTCTTTTTAAAAAATACAATCTTGTCTAAACTTGAACAAAAGCTTCAGTTTAAGATATTTAATGAGAAGGATTTTCAGATATGTCTTACTTTCATCTTAATTAACTTTTCACAGTGAAGTTAAAATGTTTCTAGTTTAATCAGAACGTTAGGCTCGTAAAAAAAAGTTAAAATTGATAAAAAAAAGTCGAAAGGAAATCAATACCAGCTTTACATTTAAAAAAATAATCAAGAAGCAGTTTTTATAGTATTGAATAACATTAATTAAAACAATGTGAATTTAATAGAATTAAAATGATAAAATAAATTCCTTTTTTAATTTTGGAACTAAATACCTTTGGTATGCAATTTGTTTCTTTCAAGAAAACTAAATAATTTTTTTTTTACAAACAGAGCTTCAACATCCGTAAGCAACTATACTTTTATACAAACTTAAAATTTTAGTGCTTTAGAGCTAAGACATGTAATTTAATTCAACGTAATATAAAAATAATAAATATTTCTTTCATTAGCTTTATATGTTGAAAAATTGTAATTATTGAAATATTACTTTTATTTAGCTAATTCTCTAGCTAGTAGCAACTGCGGTCATTACGAAACATTGCCACTAAGAAATAAATAACTCTGAAATATAAAACTAAGTATATAAGATGAAATAAAAACGCTTTTAAAGGATATTTTTTTTAAGATTTAAATACAAAGTAAAGTATGAAGCATTTATTGATCATTATTTACTTTTCGTAATTTTATTTCTCTAGAGAATGACTTATAAAAACTCAGGAAATAAATGTTAAGAAAATATTGAAATTTCCTTTTTTTACTTTCTTAAGAATATTAGGTAAACAGTTTCGTATTTTAGTTTTGTTTTGATACTTATAACAAATTATGACTGAAATTTCAAGAATTTTCAAATAGAAAAACATAACAAATTTATTTAAATAATTCACTTTAGAGAAACGTTTAAAAGATAATTCTAAACAGAAACTATTACATTAAAAAAATCAATTTGAAAAGCATTTATGAAGTGGTCTTTTATAATTAAGTAATTTTTTTTAACATTTCATAATATCTGCAAAACAAATGTTTACACATTTTTTTCCAAACAATAAGTACAATCGATTATATGGGCCAGGTTTTAAAAAGGGAATTGCTCAGATATTTTTATACTACTTTTTTAAATTTCTTAATATATGTGTAAGTAGCTTTTAATAATAGCTTTTTATCTTACAGCACAATTTTATTCGTTTTCCCTAATATGACTTATTTATCGATTGGATGTTCTGAAATTGCGATAGTAGGTTGCGTATCTAAATGAAATTTTCTATATAAAATTTTTATTAAAGCTTCTGTGACTAATCAATATTTTTAAAGTAAATCAGCAAAATTTCTCTAATTAAAACAATAGAACATATTTTAATAATTATAAGAATAGAAAATATAATTATTAGTCGTAACGGGGCTAAAGTTTATAGAAACTTTATAAATACGTAGTTAAAAAGGAATAAAATAAATACATAAATGCGCCGACCAGTTGGCCGAGTGGTTAGCGTGTCTGACTGCGGAGCCATTGGCCGCGGGTTCGAATCCTGCTCAGGGCGTGGATGCTTCTTTCTCTTTCTATGCTCTATGTCCTTAGTGTGAATGTGACCCGCCCAGTAAACGGGTCTGTGGTTGTGTGACGTGGGCGACGCTACTTCGCCACAGGTGCCCACTGGGTAACGAGAAGAGAGTAGCAGTTCTGGCATTTCTGTGGCCAATGGGAGAAACCCCAAGTGCCCGCCATTAAAAACGAAAAAAGTAAATAAATGCATAAATGCAGCTAGCTTGATGGTAGAAAAAATCAAGTAATTCTGCCCTAGTTGGAGTTTACAAAATAAATAAAATAAAATTTAAGAAAACAATAAGAAAAAATAAACGCATTAAATTGAGTTTTCCTTACTTAAAATAAAAGACATAAATTAATTTTTTCCTAATTCTTGAATTTGATTGATACACGGTAAAAAATTAATGATTTTTTTTCTTACTACATGTGATTAACTAAAAAAAAATTTTTTTTTCTCTCGTCCACGAGCAATTGTCTTTTGAGTCAAGTATTAACTTTAGTGTCTTGATTATTTATTACCGAGATCTCTAAAAGAAAATTCTCATCTTAACCAGTTTCTGTTCTAGGGTGTATCGTGAAACTGTAAGTACCGTGTTGCAACTTGACGTAACTGAAAAAGCACATTCTCTTAATAACGTGATAGAAGAACTAATAAAACAGGTTAACAAGATTTTAAAACATTATTTAAAATTGTGCGAGTAACGAATTAGGGAGCAAACCACATCCCCTGTCCAGTGACGCACTTAACGGTGTAATGGGTACCTGAGCAGAGCGATTGTAACAGTTAAGTTGATTGAAATGAGTGATGAAATGAGCGAGAGATGATAATGACTAATAAAATGAGTGATAGATAAAGAGAGGAACGGATTCGTTTCAATTTAAAATGAGAACTATGTCCAACACAATGGAAACTAACGGATAAAGTTAAACCACAAGTTTGCAAATTAAATCACAAGATAACGCAAGTAGGGTAAACATATTTTTCATACTTTTTTATTATTTTGTATTAATTTAGGAAAAAATAAGCGAAAAATATAATATTTAGTATTTTAATAATTCATGGTTATGAAATATGTCATGAAACACAGGTGTCGTTTTCTGCGTTAGTGGTAAAATCTTTCAAACACGACTCACTTCCAAACAATATCGTTTTTCTTCATATTTGCACTTATTTACTGTTATTTAGATCCAATAGAAACAGTTATTCATCGTTGAAATTCCTTGATTTTATCAAATCAGTTATTGAGAAATTCTTAAATAAGAAGGAACAGAAAAATAAAACTGCTTTTTTGGGATTTTATATTTTAGTAAAAATTTTTGTGCCCTCTTAAAGCATTGGTTTATGAAAATTTTGAACCATAGTACGAGGCTAATTTGCTGTTAAATCAGATCTTTAATTTAACTATTTTTCCCTGAAGTTTACTCATAGCTACTTGCAATCAAATTTAAGAATTACAATCGTTTGGTTCAACTAAGCACCATATTAATGCTGAATGCAATCTAGAACACTATAGTCCCTACCCGAATTATTTGACCGACTGTAAGCTTCTATGTAAAATCTTAATTATCAGGTGATACTATACTATTCTTTGGCCAAGCTATACAACTTTGTTGCTTTTACGCGACTAAAACCGGTTAGCACTTGTTTGCGTTCGTGCATCAATTGGTTAAATTAGGCGATATATAATATAAATTCGACGATTGGATAAATTAGACGATATATTATATAAATGTAGAATATTGTTTTGCACGAGTTTGTATGCAATACTTCTATATTGGGGGCCGGGATAGCCTGGTCGGTAGGGCGTTGGGCCCATATCCAAGAGGTCGTGGGTTCGATCCTCGCCGGCCGAAGACTCCCCGTGTAGTAAATGGTGACTGATGCGCGTTAAATCTGTCGAGTCTCAAAGTCCTCCATGTTCCCACAACAAATCAATACCTCTGGGGGTACTGATAAAGGAGTTTCCTTGTCTTCTGGATTGGTTCAAAATTACAAGGCTACGGAGTTGAACGTTAGTAGTCGTAAACCCATGAACTTGGGTCGGCTGTTCAACGACGGTTATAAAATAAAATACTTCTATATTCAAACATACATGCAATGGATTTTTATTTTGGAGGTTTTTTATATACTTGTAATTATTTTTAACGTATTGTATTACAAAGTTAACCAAATGATACACGAGCATAAGCAAGTGTAAACTGATTTCAGTCACGTAAAAGCATTAATGCTGTATAGTATCACCTGGTGAAGAAAATTTTACATGGAATCTTATAGTGCGTCTACAGGGACTGTATTATGATTCAAAAGACTATAAATTTATAACAGTTTCGAATAACTTAAAACTGAAAAAAATACTTTTATAGAATGATTCAATTCACCGGTTATAAAATGGTTGTTTTAAAACTGTTAGTTACGAGCAACAAAAATAAAAATTCTCATTGGATTTAGTTGCATCGCATTCATGAAATATGTCTAAGTAACCTTTCTTTTAAGTAGCTCAAAATTTATCCTCCAGAACGTCTTAAAATAAAACTTCGAAATAAATCGTTTGTGAAACTGAAAAGAATCTAAAAATATTTTTTGCATAGCACTCTTTAATCAAAACATAACTAGATTTTGAGAAATATGCGTGGAACTTGTTATCTTCTTGTCATTTTATTTTGAAAGAGAAATGCAATAATGGTACTGAAATCATTTGTCTTCGTCACTATCTCTGAACACTGCATTCTTTATTTCAAAAATTTCGGTGTTTTAGAATGTGTAGCTGATGATTTTATTCTTTTTTGACTGCTAGAGTAGAACAGTTAAGTAGAGTATTTCAATAAAATTAGGCTAGGCAGTTTTTATTTTAATAACAGATGAATGATTGATAGAATCGAATATATGAAACTCATAATTTTTAGTGATATATGATATTACTTCTGCATATTTAAAAAATAATTCGCTTAATTATATATTATTTGATAAATATGAATACATTTTTCATCAAAATTTTATTTTTCTACAATAGTGCTTCAAATGGTTAAAATGATTACTCATACCAGAATATAGCTAGGGTGTATCATAGAATCGAATGATATCCTTAAAAATAGATGACCCAGATTCGAATCCCGATGTTAGTCGATGAATTTGTACTCTATCCTCTCCATTTGTGCTATTCACAGTGCTGAGAATCGTAAAGTACCTTAAGTGGTAGACATATTATGAGTTCGAATTCCCTGCCACTGTTCTAACTGTTGAAGATTTCTGTAGTTTCCTTCTCTGTGTTACATAAATAAAAGTTATTTCCATAAAAAAAGTCCCCCATGAAAAGGAGTTTGTTCTTGTGCTTGATGCGTAAGCTCACTTGGGTTTGAATTCAAAATTTGTAAGCAATGGAGTTAAACAATTAACAGTAAATCCATTATAGATAGACTGTTGAACATCGTCAAAAGTGTATTCATTCATTCAATATCTTAAACATAATTGGCTAGTATCAGTTAAGAAATATCTGTATAAATAATTTTTATCTGAAAAAATAATTTTAATTTAATATTAATTGCATAGCAGAAACATACTAATAAGCATATTTAAAAAGATTTATTACTATTGAAGTACTTTTTAAATTCAGTTAATTGCAAAATCAGGGCAAAAGAATATTATATAATAAAATGCAACCATTTAACAGTAAAGTAATTCAGAGTCACCCAGTAAGAAGCTAACGAGTTCATGTCTCCAAAGTTTCAAGACCAACATCATAATTTTGCCAATGTGGTCAGAATTTAACATATGCTGATTTGATTTCTCAGATTAACTGGTATCAACCGATTTGAAGCTAGGTGAGCTTAAAATCACCATAACGCCCTGAACCTCCAGCATGATTTCTTTGCTCAGTGCCTTAACTGTCATCGTGGCCAACTAGAAAATGAAAATATTTCACCAGATCCAATATATTAAAAGAAGTTATGCAGAAAGGAAAGTTTAAATATGTATATAAAAATCAATCTTACTCAAACATGAAATAAAATATTTTGTTCTAGTAAACAAGTAAAGTATTCCCGGAGGACCACGTTGTAAGACAAGAGGTCATGGAAGTTGAAGCAACACAATTTCATGACCAACGGAATGATTGTGGAAATGTAGTCAACGTAGCATTGTTCATAGGTCGCTTTTACTTCTCAGGCAAATTAACACTCAAGCCACTGCTGAAGATCGAAACTCAGTCCTTCACTTTGTTCACTTTACTAGTTCAGTGCCTTCACCAAAGCAAGTCAAAATTATATTTATAAATCTAAATTGTTTAATGCATATTACGATGCATATTATTTAAAACATCCCGTTTTGCAACTTTAACGTCATATCATGTCAATCCAGGTTAAAAAAAACATATAGAATACGAGGTAACAATAATGTAGCCTAACGTTTTAAAACTTGACAATAATTTTAGAACAAAGTACTCAAAAATACTATAAGACAAATAATGCCATGAATTCCTTTTTTTTTCCTTTTGAAATTTTATTCCTCTTTTTTTTTTTTTAAACAAAAATTCATTTTTTTCCATTTGTCTTTGGTTTTCGAATGTGAGGCATTTTCAATATTCACTTTCTCTTCTGACAGCAAAATACTCGTTTAAAAAGAACTAGATTTTATGACTTTTTCTCTTCTAGTTTAGTGTTAGCAGCAATCTCTACAAAAATTTCTTTTATTTTAAACAATAAATCTTAGCTGCAACACCATAGAAGTAGGTTACCCAAAGCAATTTAGATATTTTTTTTCTTTATTGTTCAACGGTCGATTTTAAGCCTGCTTCATTTTGCAGTCGTATGCTTAGCTTAAGAGTTTTGAGACATGGCTCAGGAATTTACTTTCTTTTCAAACAATAAAAAAGTAAGTAATGTTGAATAATGCTTTCTTTCCTCTCCATTTAGTACTTGCTGAACAATATTCTCTACATATTTTTTCCTTTGTATGCATGGTACCTTAAGATATGTTTGACTTAAATATTATTTCGCATCTTTTCTTTTGCAATGCACAACTATAATATTACCTCCAGAGACCATTTTAAGAGTTATATTTTCTTTGTAAAAGGGCATTTTAGATCTGATTTGATGCGTATAAAATACTCGAGAAAAATTTATTCGCTTATCTGTTGCGTGTTTTACAAAATCCCCATAAAAAAGTACAAACTAAATCAAAAGCAACTGGTTGTTTTGCAAATACTTCAAGATGCTTGATGAAGCAATTTTATTTGATTTGCTGATTTATGTATATAAAAATATATTTTTTAATCAAGAAATGAAGCTAAATTTGCATAATCAGGTCCATTATTGTCAGATTTTGTAAACGTGGAGAGAGGTTTGTATTAGTTAAGATTAAACTTTCAAAACTCTATAAGTTAGCACAATTGCACGAAAGTGTCCTAAGATTTATATAAAAATATCATTCCCAATAGAAAGTTTTGATAGTTGGTGGTAAATTAGCCAAATTAAGTAGCTAATGAGCTTACAAACAATAACAAGCTTCCAATGTTTCTGGTTACAAACAGGCTTCGGATGCTCTTTATTTCTAAACATAGAAACGCTGATACTTATCACTTTAGTATATACTGAACTAAAGATAAAGATGTAAAAAGCTAATTTGGCAAAAAATAAATACCATTTAATTTCAAGTGACAGTGGGGTTGTGTTTAAACAATTTGAGCAGACGGAGATTTTTAGAAATATTGTGTTTTAAGTTCAGCAAAATATACTAAATTAATATTTTATGTTTGAAAATTAGAAAGATTACATCAAAGAGAAATTTTAGCTTTAAGGAAAGTAAGAAAATTTTCTTTTCATGTTTAAGTTTGTAAAATATTTTTCTGAGTATGAATTTACTAAATATTATTCTTTTTGACCTTGCGTCTAGAACTGATTTTCGTTTTTCACAAAAACTGCTAATAAAATCGTTCACAAGAGAGTTTTAAAAATGTAGGATCAAAACTATAAAAAAGTGACTTTTTTAATTTTTACTTGAGTAAAAATATTTGTTTAAATTATTTTTTTAAATTTAGTCTGCATTCAATATTGTTTTGTTATTAGCATTTAAATTAAAATTTCTAATTTAAAATTCCATATTACTTTTCGTATTAATTGTTTAAAAATATGTATCACGATTAAAAACAGCAAATTCAATTATTTGAAGAAAAAAAATATAAGTGGAATATTTAAAACATACTTATCCAAATATCATGAAGTTATGTTTTTCATCTTTTGAGATAAATCATTTCATGGTTTAAAGATTGCGAAAAAATTCAGTTATGGAGGAAAATTTTTTTTTAAAGCTTTATTTGAATCTCAATGGGAGGAAAAGAAACGAAATAAAGTCTTATCTCGAATTCAAAATAAGCTATCAACATATTTTCTTACCACTTTAAAAATAATTAACAGAAATATTTTTCATTAAGAATAAACTATGGGAATGATTTTTTTAAAAATATTTGTGTCTCATAACAACCAAAATTTCCCAGACACTTTATTTTGAACATAGTAAATTGTTAAATAAATGGTAACTATTTTTCTGCACAGAAATGGTTATATGTTTTGAAAAAAGCAATAGTTATACTGAATGCAAAAAATAAAGAAAGATAAATTGCATTTCAGTTTAAATCTACAAGGCATCTATGCCTTCATATATTCAAAATTATAAATATAGAACTATTCAAATGTTTTAATTTTATATAAAATTGACATAAACTATTATTTTCTGATGTGTATCAAAAATATTTCACTAGTGTAATCATATTAACAGCTGTTTTTTGAAGAAGATTGCTTAATAATTTCTTAAAATATTAACCATCTATGTAATCAATCATTCTCTATTGCCCGAAAGCTGCTAGAAAACATCAAAATCGCTACAATGTATCATAGATGACAGGTATTAAAAATTTACATTAAAATACTATAAAAAACGCATATTTAATTAATGCAATATTGGTAAACCATTTAAAACTGCAACTTACTGACCCAGATATTTGATGTAAAATTTTATTTCAAATTAAGTATATTATGTGGTTTAAATTTAACTCAAAAATGTCATTTTAAATGAATTATGAAGAATAAAATCATCGAATTTTATCCTCATCATAAATTTTTATTTTTAATTAATCTTTTCATAATTTTTATGGCTTTTATGAAAAATATACTCTTTTATATTTTAGATTTAAATTAATGGTTTAAGACATTTTAGCAATTACTTTACACTTTTCTTCATTTATTTAGAGGGATATTTAGTGTTATTAGATTAAATTGAAATAACTTACTAAAAACAATAATATACATTATAGTATACTCCAAATTTTTTCACAGAAGATAAATATTATCTAAAAAAAATGTTTCAAATTGGAAACATTGAAATAAAAAACTCAGATACCTACAAAATTAACTAAGAAGGTATTTTCTGGAACTATCCATTGTATTTTTGCTTCAGTTTCGTTTGCTTTATTTTTTGTTCATTTTGTTCACTAAACAAATATAAAAATATGGCGAATCATTTCAATCACCAAACTTTATAAACATTCCAGTATATTTCAAATATAATGCTCAAACCAAAACTTCAAAACATAGAAACATTGAGATTCACTTTAAAAATAAAGAGAATAATTTCAAAATGACAATTTTTTTGTGCATTTTTAAAATTATAAAATTACTAATTAGTATACTATTTTTCCTTAAAAAATTCCCTTAATTGAAATCGATTTTTACTTTCTGCATAAAATCTTCTTTGAAATGTAATGTTTCTGAAAAAGCGCTGCCAACAGAAGGTGAATAAAAATAATCTACATGAAAGGTGTAACATACATTTGGGCTCACTGGGAATTTCCAGGGATGCGGAAAAATGTCATGAATAATATTATGCTTTCAATTGGCATTTTTGAAGGGTTAAAATAAAAATTGAATTTAGAAAATCGCACTAAGTAGATTGCTTAAATTAAGCTTAAATATTTTGCATGAAAATAATAGTTTTTAAACGAGTTTTCTATTAATATTGACTTCAATTTGAGCAAAATAGTTTGGAAACTCACATTATCATTTTCAGGGCGTTCTTTGCTTTTAAATTTCAGTCATCTGTAGAAAGGAAGGAAGTAGAAGGGAAAAAAACGTATTTTCCTCTTAAATTCATGCTGAGAATCTCAATTCAGAAGGAATTGGATAGAATACAGGAAAAAATGTGTAGATTATATAAGATTCTCTGATACTGAAAGAGATATATTGGATCTCTTTTTAAAAGTATTTCAGAGATTGTTTGGTCTAAAAAAAACATTTCAGATTTTTCAAATTCTATAAATTTTTCTTCAGCTTTTGCCTTTAAAATAAAGTACTACACAATTGAATTTTTTTACTCCTTGAATGATGATTTTTTCTTTAAAAGTGCACTGCATTTTTATTTCTACAATTTACATAAAATAATTGAATTAAGCTTATTGTATAATGTTTAAAGGAAAATTTATGATTGGAAAAACTGTGGTTAATATATTTTAATACTTCTAAAGAATTAAAACTTTATTAGTATCACACTTGATATTAATAACATAACTTGATATCAATTACACTTGAAATTAAATTCGCATTTTATTAAATATTATATTATCATCATTCTGTGATTGACCTAATCTTACATAATAATCGAACAAGCCTTACGGTTCAAATTTTGAGCCTTTTTCTCATCGCTTAAAAAAAGGCATAATTTCTTTTATCACTTAGGAAAAATTCTAAAAATTATGGTTTTTTCTTTTCAAATCCACAAACAGAATCATTTTACAAATTCATTATCTTCAAATGAAATAGTCCTAAATCCTTCTCCACTTAATTAGAACTTATGTAAATTTAGGTTACAAAGTCATAAAAGAAGTGAATAAAATATTATTCCTTCCTTCTTAACTAAATAATAATTTCCGTAAAATTACGTGACCAATTCATAGAAAAACTAAGTAAATAATACAGTATTCGTTACTTCTCTGCTCAAATATAATATACGTTAATGAATTTTAAGTCATAGAAAGAAGAAGTGAGCATATAGTGTTCGTTCTCGAGTATATAATTTCTGCAAATTTACATTACAGAAAAAAAAATAAAGTTATTAATAAATTGCTTGCAGCTCTGCAGTAATCCCCGCTATTCACTATTATGTTTCAGATACAGTAAAATTTTTTAAAATAGTGGTTATGAAGATTTCTTTTCCAGTTGTTTTGTATGATTTAGCAGCAGGTTTCAGAAGTATTACATTTGCATCCAAGGTAAGATGTAAATAGAGTACATGGAAATTTAAAATTAATTTTGTTTTTTTTATTACGTTAGAAATGTAATTTTTTTCCAGGTTAGGTATGATCAATTTTAAAAGCAATTTTTTTTAATTTCTAACTCGTAATGTACACTGAAACTTTATAATCACAGTTTTGAATCTTACATTGTATCGTAGTCTTTTGAGTTCCGAGTTCAGGATGTCTTTTCCTTCAACCTAAGTTTTTTTGCTTTCTCATGTCACCATTTATTTTTTTTAACAGGTAAAATTTAGCCTAAGGCAAGTATTGAAGATTTCTGAAATTCCAGTACTATTTCTTGCAAATATAAATCACAACTTCTTTTATAAATTTCAACGAAGTATTTTGAAAGTTAATTATTAAATGCTTTAAAGTTAGGAAAAAAATCCTATTAACATTGTTATTTAAGAGTAATTTATCTGGTCTTATCAATGCAATATTGTATGTCTGCTGAAAGCACCGAAAAAAAAAAACACTTTTGGATTTATGAACATTTTAGAGATTTGATATACAGAACACATGGAAAAAACTATGCTCAAATATTAATTTATCCAGAAAATATCATTTCTAATGTTAAAAAGTAGTAGATTATATTTGTACATGATTGAATTTTCTACATGAAATGATTTTTCTACATTAGAAAAATCATTTCTAATGTAGAAAAAATCCTTTCTAATGTTAAGAAAAGTATTACTTACAAACATTTTTATGGATACATAAAGTTCTTTAATTGGCTTCATTTTTGCATTTTTTCTCAGTTGCTCTAGATTTAAATTGCTTTCGGTGCTAGATTTTTGAAATGCTGCCAAAACTTAGATACAGCTTAGTGGAATTACATACCTTATTCATTGAATAAAACTTTATTTCGTAAGAGGATAACGATTATTTTAAAAAGAGCAACTTTTAAATTAAACTAGTAGAAAAAAAGTTATCTCTTAAAGCTATTGGGAGCAAATGTTTATGAAATATTTGGGTTTTACGCTCAGGAAAAGCTGTCTCTGTTTCAATCTCTTTTTTTTTTGTTTGTTAATTATGCAAATTTATTACCTACAGCAGAGTGCAATTAGCTATATTTTAATACTAATTCACAAGTTTTTTTTTTTATATAATTCTTCATTGTTATAAAAATTACAATTCAATCATACCAACTTATAAGTAAATAATTTAATTTCCCCCAAAATATTAAAAAATGTTAAATGATAAAAAAGTTAATTTAAAAAGATGTGCAAGCAATGAGTTGTTTGAAGAGAACAACTAATATGCACGGACTAATTATGGTAACTTAGTCTAAGGGAAGACATACAGTCTAAGAGAAGACACAAGAAATCCTATCAAAATAATTTCAGTCTTCTATTTTATATGCCTTGTGTTTCCTGATAAGCATATTAATGATTATCACAGTATTAAACCCTCCGAACACTTGTTCAGTATAACAATAACTAAAAGTATGTTTGATCTCATTGTTCGAAATTCAATGCTGATTACGTTTTTATTTATCTGAAGACATTTTGCCTGTTTTTTTGCAAACTATTTAGTAAATCAGGATTTAAATTTGTTGTCATTTTATACAAGGTATAAAAAATGAACTTTATTTCATGAAACCTAGATATAAAACATTATTTGTATTTTTTATTTTAAGAAAGCAATATAATAATTCCATTGATTTTTGTTGTTGATAAAAATGACCCGTTTCTGTTAATCAATTATAATTCAAGCTTTCAATATAGGGAAAAGTTCAACAGTACTTTAAGGGATGATCGTTAATGACGAATATTGAAGTCGTAAAAAGTCCATTAAGATTGAATCATGGAATGATAAGATCTGATTATTAGATCAAAGGTTATTCGGGGTGGTCCGTTTTTTTTTATTTTGCACACTGTGCATCCCCAATTGAAGTCAGAAGCTTTAAACAGGTGATTGATACCCAACTAATAATGAAAAAAAAAATTATAACAAACCAAGAAAATGTTAAGTTCAGCTTCAGTTATGAAATAATTTTAGCTTAGTATGAATTAGGCTAAGAAATTTTTAATTTTATCAGTTCATATTTTATTCTAATATTTCTTTTCACCATTAGTTTGAGTAGAAGTAATTTTGTTAGGGAAAAAGGAAAAAAAGAGATAAAAAATGATAAAAGTAAATTTAATTGCATTGGACTTTTCGCTCACAGGAAGGACCTGCATGTATAAATTTAAGGTCAACTCTATTAATTTTGCAGAACTATATGCCAACTATATTTCATATAATATGCGGTGCTTATATAAATGATGATTCCACCTACAAATTTCAAATTTTCAATTCTTAATTCAAAATTAGAATGAATTTTACAGCTAGGAAAATTATACAATAATCATATTTATTTAGGAGGCAATTTGTGAAGAAATAAATACTTCATTTCCATGTCCTTGCAATTTTTCATGTTGGATTATATATTGGAACATTGTTGTCTCGTAATATAATTAGGAACGAATAATTAAGCAATAACTTCCATATCTTATAGTCTTTTCAACGAGGCAATATTTTTTACAAATATACAGAGTATAAATAGTCACAGAAACAAGGCAAATGTATGCATATAAAATATGAAACATTGGTTGAAAAAAAATGCTTACTTTCTAAATATACATATCCAAGAACTAACTAAATGTTTCTAACCATTACACTATTTGAAAGATAATAGCAAAATTTTATTATGGGTATATATCATTTATTATTATTTTAGCGTCTCTTATTATCAAGCCTTAAAACGATTATGTTCTGAATTTAATTTAAATATTCTCAAGAAACAGCGAAAAATGTTTAATATACAAACTAACGTGTAAAACTTACTCTAAAAATATCGAAAAATTACGTGATGTATTTAAAGAAAGCTATCTGTTATTTTCTACATGTGGACTATGAAGAATGTATAATTCAGATTAGTATACTTTTATTTGCGTAAGTCACACGAAGAAAAATATTCTGATAAAATTACAGTACGGTACAATAATAAAATTTCGAATAAAGAAAAAAAACATACTTTTGGTTAATAAATTAATACGGTATTTAAACCATTCATTTATTCAATTAGTTATTTTTTTTGTTTAGAAAGTAGCTGTTTACCGGTTACTCAGCTTTTCAAAATTATAGCTCGTATTAGCTCTTTAGTAAAAAATACAAAAGAAAATTTAACCGAAAAAATAGTTTCTAGGTATCATAATGAAAGTAGGCATTATAATCATCATCATCTAAGGCAAGGTAGGTATCAAAATCATCGAAGGTATCATAATTAAATTACCAAATTCTGCCACATAAATCAAATTTTATCACATATTATAAAACCAAATTTTATTGTCAATTTCACCAAAATCATTTCCAAAGAGCTTCGGTAAGAACTACCGAGTTTTTTGGTATTTTGGCCAGAGAAACGGAAAATTTTACTATATTCCGGCAGTCTTGACTATACTTCCTTCTCAAAGCTTAATTCATATAAACCACATTCTCCAGATATTTAATTTATGAAATGATAGGTAAATAGTTTCTTATTAAAAAAATAGTTTAATATTTAATAATAATTAATAATAATTTCTTTGCTTGCATAGTTATAATTCAGATGTACCATATTCTCTAGATATCATTTCGTTTATGAGATAATTAAAAGGGTTGTTAAAAATGAATAAATAATGAACTAAAGTAATATAAAATATTAATGAAATATTAAATGCTATTTTTAACATTAAACTTTTCCAAACTTTTTTAATAATTTACTTGCAGTAAATCTACATCATAAAATATAAGAAAGCATTTGAAAATATAAGTAAAACATTTTAAACTATTCCTTGCATTAAATTTTTCAAACTCATTTATAGTATCCATGTTATAAATCTACTCTTCTTTATTTCTTTTAGCTGATTACAGTATCCATAAAACAAAAAAAAGTAAAATACAGAAGTATTGTTTAACTTCCAAAGCACTTTTTATCGAATTTCATGGTTTAGTATTTTCTAACTTTTCAAAAAGGTGAATCTCTCTAATAATTTTATCACTGTTAAAAGCAAAATAATTTTCAGTATTAAAAGCAGCAGTTGAAAATTTATCCACTTAAAACTTGAATAAAAGAGTTGGGTTTTATCTTTTCAATGGGAGAGTTCTATTTTAAGTGTTATTGAAATAGAGATTATGCTCACAATAAACCGATATTTGAGACGAGAATCGTCGTTTTGGAAGCACTTTAAAATATTGCTGAGTGGTCAGCTTTGATTTATAGCCAAAATAAATAAAGTAGCTTATCCAATTGCACCGAGATAAAATGTTATTTAGGAATTAAATTTTACGAACCCATTTAAACCATATATGAGTATTTTGAATAACTGTTTGAAATAGAATAAATGTTTGAGTTCGAAAAGGAATGAAAACTAAAATGAAAATAGATACTTTTATATTTGGTGTCAACAAGAACTTTTATAGATTTAATCAAATACCACACATAATCTTATTGTCTAATAGCTTATAGTGCATTCTATTTTTTACCTCTTAATTTAATACTTAACTAAAAACTTATTTATAAATCAAAATATTTAAAACAATTAATATTTTTTGCTAATATTATGTCTTGAGGTATTCGTTTTTTTAAAAAAATGAATACGCATATTAATTGATTAATTTAATTAATTATATGTGTTAATAAACAAATAAATTAAAATCTAAAATATCACACTAACAGCATTTAATATTTATTTTTTTAGTTTCATTACTTAAAATGACTTGTAATAAAACAAATTAAGTCTATAAAAACATTTGAATGAGAAATGATATTAAAATTACTTTACTTCCCAACAAAAATATATCTCATCATTAGGATTGCATCCTTTTATTATTAATAACTTCAAATTATTCCAATAAATATTTCAATTTGTACATGCTTTTAGTTTGTATTAGGTCAGTCCTAACATTTTTTTAAGAATCAGTTCAACATTGAACCATATCAACTGTTCCTAGAAACGTAATGGAGATGAAACATGCTATAACTTGTACACTGCAATTTTATTGAACCACTTAAGATGAAACAAAGTATCGTTTAATCAAGTTTCAGATTTACGATGATATGATTCAATAACCGTATTAAAAGTTGCAGCAAATTTAAACACTATTTCGGCTCATTGCGTCTGTTTTTTTCTCTCTTATAATTAGAGTTTTTAAAGTGGATTCAAGTACCAAGTGAGTACAATACCAAGTGGCCAATTTCTTATCTGTGGCCGTGAGTTTTTGTTGACTTTGTGGAGTATTTAGACAAGCTTCTCGTCCCATTGGGTGCTACGTTTTTTTTCTTCTTTTCTTTTTACCTGTTCCTGTTTCGCATCAGAGAAAAGTCTTGTTGAAGCACCGTGAGAATGGAAAGCCAGAGTTTGATCTAGAATGGTCTACTTTGAAATAACTTAAGATGAGGAGGTCTCGAGAACTTGGATAATAGAATGTATTTAATTACTACATCGATTTAAACCTATCGGACGGACTTCTGAATGGATTTATGTTCTTGTCAAATGCGTTTCTTAAAATAGTAGTATCGATAATTGGTGAATTTTTACATATTGTTCCTCAATGGCTCTGTATTGCTGACACCAATAGATGTTCATTGTGGTGTTTTATAGAGTTTGTCTTATTTTTCAGCCATAAAATCGGGTTTAAATGGGCTATTCTGGGTATTTGTGCAAAATTGTATTATCTCTATTGAAATTTATTGGTTACTTTGATAATACGTAAACTAAGTCATAATCCACAACACAATACGCTCTAAAACATCTGATAGTGTAATGTTTAGGTTTTATCATATCACCAAGATAATGTATATAGGTAAAAATGGATATTTTTTTCATCTCTATTGCTTAAAAGTAGTATTGCAAGATTCAATCTTCAATATCAATGTACGTACTTATTTGCAAGGAATGTTTATGTGTGAAAAATCATTTTTCCTATTGCGTATTGGCCTAATAAGTATTTTTATTAAATTTGTAATCTTATTAAAGAAAAATAATTAGAATTATTATTTTTCTTCCTTCTTCTTATTTTTCCAATAATTATAATTATTATTATTCTCAATTATAATTATGGATAAGTAATTCATACTTTTCTTACTTAAAAGTAAATTAATCGTGTAAATATCAAATTGAGAAAAGGTGAACAAAATAACTTGCAATTCAATAAATGTTTGAATAAAAAGCATCTAAAGACAATACAATTTAAAAAAACAATTGGAGGAAAAAAATGTAAGTCCGTTTTAACGATGTTCCATTTCTGGAATATTGGCGTTTAACAGGGTTTTTTTTAGTGATCATTTCAAATGTGTTCCACTAGTTTGTGCCTTCGATCCTAACAATATAGTATCCACTTTGAAGTTCATGGAAATGTAAAATATCATCAAAGGAAAATATATCACTAGGTTAAACTTTTTTAAAACAACCTCATTCATATGAATCTGCCGCCGCCATGCGTGTAAACAATCGGAGCAAGCAAGCACGTTTAGTCATGAAGAAAGCGCACCAGTTCCAGCGGATCAAAAATTGAAGAAGTTCAGTAATAATTTGCTAATTGAAATGAATAACAGAACATTTATTCTGTTTATTCTCAGTGAACGCATTTTTATAGAATTTAATAAAAATGTGCAATTTTTTTCTTTCTTTTTTATAATCTTAAATAATTTTTTCCTTCTAAAGCAAAGGAATGTTACTACTAGGAATGCTTTTTATAATTCACATAAATATTTATGAGAAGAGCAAGAATTTGAAAAAACAAACAAATTAACTCAAATAACTAAATATAATTGATGAAAAATAGTTTTTTTAAATGAATTTTTCAACTTTTTACTTATTTATTTTATTTAAGAAAAAAATATATTATGACAATCAGTTATTTATTCATTTTACAAAAAAAAAATCAATTTTTTGTTTATTTTCTTTTTTAACTATCTTGTATTAGGTTTCTAGTTGTTTTCTAACAGTTATTTGTATACAATTAAGGGTTCCATGCTCTTTGTAATAATAAATATATATTTAAAATAAATGTATAGATTTAATAAATCTAAATAAAAATATTTAATAAAATGCATACAGACAATAAATAAATATATATATTTTATCTAGTTATCATAAAATATACTTTTAATTTAAAAACTGGTTGTGAATAAAATGTACTTTATTTCTTAACTTCACGTGCAGTAAAAGAAAAAAAGTTTCTGATAATTGCTTTCGAAGATAATGACAAAATTGTAACAAAGACAACAATTGTGATTAAATAATGACAACATTGTTCTAGCCATTCTTCACTTTTTTATTGATTTTTTTTGCTAATGTACCTGCACATTAATTAATAATGAAAGCTAACGTGAATATTTTGTTAAATCTTGTTGTCTAAATGAAGCTTTGAAAATCACCGCCATCAAACTTAATGCTGGATACTGCAAGGATCTCGAAAATTAATTAAATTGAACAATAAAGCGCATACTTTAAATAAAAACCTAAGTACGTTTGCTAATTTTTCACGAAAATGCTCTTAGGTTACATTGTGATTTGGAGGAGAAGCAAACTATGCTCTTTATGAACAGGTCTTTGAAATTTATTCTTAAACGTTAAATAATTTAAGATGTTAAACATTTGATTTCTAAAGCTGTACGAGAGCTGTGGCTGACTTTTTTATGAGTTTCTAATCAGTAGCGTAGCAAACTTTTAGAGCACCAGGGCAAACACACTAATTGCAGCCCTTATATCTCTTGATACCTAATACTTTTAACAGGTAATGAAATATCTTTTTAACTAAAAACTATTTTGGGAGCCACGGGGCATTGCTATGTTTGCCCAACTGTTAAGACACCCCAGTTTCTTATGACACAATGGCAATTCAATCAGCACTTATTCTTTACCGCATCTTTGGAAATGAAACCATAAGGCATTTTCATTTGTTTAAAATGGTTTATAAGTTTAATAGTAGAAAAGTGAGATATCAAATGCTATTTTTATTATAAAGTTAACACAACAGCTGGTTAATGGGTTTGCAACGAACTAAATGAGAATCAAAAATATGATTTAGGCAGCGCCGTCGCACTAGAGATCGCTGTTGACGACTGTCTGAGAAACATCGCAAAGGATAAGAGCGAAAGTTTTTTTTAATTGTTTTTCGTATAGTTTTTTAGATTTTATTTTCAATTGAAAAATTCCTTAAACGATAACTAGTTTAATAATCGAATAAGCATAACATTCAAATTAGAGTAATCACTGCCCATATTAACACGAGTGAAAAAAATCTAAAGAACCATTCAAACTGTATAAAAAATATTTTCTTTTATGATGTTTTGGTTATGAGAATGAGAAAATGATTGGTGAAATATATTTTCCGACGAAAAACTTATTAATCAAGTTTTTGCTTGAATCTCCATCAAATTCGCATTTGTTATTTTGCTCGCAAATAGCGTGAATGGCCCTATTTACCAAGCAGGAAAAAAACCACGTGGGTTAAATTTTCACTTGTTACGTAGCCTTTTGTCTTTATAAGCACTAAATACATGATTTATAAAACAATAATGGTGACGTAAAAATATTCATGACTTTTATTATAAAAATAAGTTGGATGTTGTTCAACACATTGTGATTTAAACGAATAGACGAAGGCCTGTCATATTATAATTTTATATTTTTATATTATATCCGTCGTTGAACAGCTAACCCAGTTTTTCAGTATACGACTACTAATGCTCAACTCCGTAGCCTTGTAATTTTTAACCAATCCAGAAGAGAAGGAAACTCCTGGATCAGTACCTCCAAAAGTATAATTTGTTATGAGAATATGGAGGATTTTGTGACTCAGCAGATTTAACGCGCATCAGTCACCATTTACTACGGGGGGAGTCTTCGGCTGGTGGGGATCGAACCCATTAACTCTTGGACATTGGCCCAGTGACCTACCATCCAGGCTATCCCGGCCCTTCATATTATGATTTTTTAATATCCGTCGTTAAACACTCGACCCAATTTTGGGTTTACGAACGTGCATTAGTCACCATTTACTAAACGGAGAGTCTTCGGCCGGTACGGATCAGCACTCTACAAACCAGACTATCCCGGCCCCTTCATATTATGATTTAAGAGAAAAGCATTTATTTATAAACTATAAAACTATCAATATAGGGGCTGGTGCATTTGACACTTTGGTAGTGTTTGCTGATAACGCAAGTGAAAAAAAGTTAGATAAATCTTCACGTATTACAAGCCCTTTAACTTGAAAAATGTAGCTATATGATTAATAAATAAATTTTGGTGATGTAAAAAATATTTATGGATTTACGTTATAAAAAAAATCAGGATGTCGACGCGCACGTGGCCATTCATGAAAATCAATAAGGGTTGACCATGTTATGATTTCAGAGAAAATCATAAATTTTTTTATTTAACCATTTAAATTTTACATTAAGCTGTAAAATTTTATGTATGATTGTAAAACATTGAACGTTAAAAAGCGCCATTTGTAAGATAGTTACAAATCTGCCCAACATCACTAGTTGGGAATTTTCATGTTGGGCCAGCATAGCATACCCAACATAGTATGATATTTCTCTTACATTGGGCCAACATAGCATACTCAACTTAATATAATGGATTTTTAGAGAGAGAATGGGCCAACAAGAAAACTCCATCATGATCCAATATAATTATTTCCTGGTTACCATTATAATTTCTGTCACCAACCATCATGCTTTATGTTGGGACTATCAAATCTGCCCAACATCCCAAGTTAGAAATTGGCACCTTTTCATGTTTGGCCAACATAGCATACTCAACATAGCATGGCGAATTTCTAAAACGGACCAATACAGGACACCCAACATAATATATTGTAATTTTAGATTGGGCCAACCTAGCATACCGAATGTAGTATGATGGATTTTTATATTGGGCCAACACAGCATACCTAATGTAATATGATGGATTTTTGAAATTGGCAAACATAGCATACCTATCGTAGTAGGATGGATTTATGGATTTTTATAATGGGCCAACAAAATCCTTCATGTTCCAATATAATTTACTTGTGCCCATTTTAATTCTCCATCAAAAACCATCATGCTTTTTGTTGGTAAAATCAAGATTACGCTACACCTCAAGTTGTTCAAAAACACATGGCGATTCAAACAAATAAACGAGGGTTTGTCTCATTGCAATTTAAGAAAAAAGCAGGCTATTTAAATTAAACTATTTAAATTTTATATTAAGCCACAACATTTTATGCATGGTTGTAAGCCATTTACAGCATTTAAACATTGAAAAACAACACTTCTAAGATTGACTGTTTGATGTAAGATTTGAAAGATCGTAAAACATCATTTTACATCATAAAATGATGGAAATTATTGACCCAAAAATTTCCAACATAACATGTTAGTTGATCATCATATCGTAAAATATAATCTTTCAAGATAAGATGATAGAAGTTTGTTGGCCAATCAAAATCCATTACGGCGTGATGGGAATTGTTGGATGTTGATTACCATCAAATAGAGTTGGGTCAACATGAAACCAACATAAATCATCAAAATATATTGATGGACCCGTCAATAATTTTGTCTTGGGGATATGGAACTAAGAGAAAAAACTTTGTTAAATGATTAAAAAAAGGGACGCACTTTTATCTCATTCGATAACAAAAAATTCAAAGTAGCAAAATAAATCACAGAAATGAAAAGCTATTAATAACAAGAATCTACTCAACAGCATTGTTGGAAACACATTGAAAAACCACTTTGATCTTAAATTTTTAACTGTATCACTGTCAAATAACGCAAAAAAAGTATAACAGCTCCTTGAAAGCCATCATCTAATCAAAAAGATTTTTTTCAATAATTAGAATTTCAGCAAAAGAGGGTTAGAATTTTGCATATCTTGCATTACTTTCCAGGTATTCTGTCACTGTCACTCTGTTATCAACCACCTGCAAATTCATGTCAAAAGACATGAATTTGCATGTTGCTTATTGCCTCTTCTTCCATTCAAACATCATTTAGCTTGAAATAGTGTCCCTCATTGTACATCATTATACCCTAATTATACCCTATACATCATTAAGCTTGAAATACCCTTTGAATAAAATAGGCATAATATAACTCATGGAAATACTTGAAATCTAAAAATAAAACTCTTGAATAGTCAATATTCTAAAATTTGAACATTTAGTTTAAAATCAATATTTATTTATTTTAAATTTTTAATTTGATGCCTGACAGAGGGTTATACCATCCCTTTAGAAGTGGCAAAAGTACTGCATAGTTTAGAAGTATTGTAGTCGTATTATAAACATAAGATTTTTTGTTAAGTTATACTACAAGTAGTATAAAAATGTACAAATTACATCAAATTTCTAAAATTTATAAGAAATTAAAAATAATGAAATGAAATCAAAATAAATGCAAAAATACTAACGTTAAATGAATGTACGAAAATTAATGTTGTTTGGGCTTTATTTGCGCATTGGATTCAAATTCAACGCCCATGCTCCATTTTTGAAACAGTAGCATGTAAACGGTATTAAATAAAATCAAATAAAAAAATATGAGTTTATTTCTTCAATTAGTTTAATTATTTTATAAATAATTAGAAATATTTTTTAATAAAATGGTAATAATAATGCGATGAATAAGTATTATTTATTTTTACATCAATATCTTAGGCGTGTAAAGACATTAATCTTTCTCAATTTTGAAAAAAAGTTTTATTTCGGAGGGAAATTTTGCATCAAACTATTTATTATAATTTAAAGTTTAGATTAACAAACATATTAATCTCAGTTTAATTCTAGATACGGAAACATTAGAAATCAACAAATGAAAAGTTATGGTAAAATGGTTCAGGATTTTAAACTAATACTTCTAGTTTCATTTATTTTTATTTTTTAAAACTCTTTTGATATCAGAATGTTTAAAGTATTTTAAAGTATTTTGGTAAAAGGAGTTAAAATTATTATTCTGAAGCCATAACAAATGGTTTAAGTTATGACAACGGAATATTTATATTGCAATTTGCTTTATAAGTATGAATATATTGTATAAAAATACTATTACTTTCCGGCATTATTTTTTAAAATTAACTTTTACGAATAATAAATATTTTTAAAGTATGTTGCTTATCGACCAATTTTTGTTGTTTTAAAATATAATTTTAAACAATTTTCTCAGTATTACATTTTTGTTGGTTACTAAGAGCCGTTCTAAACTGAGATCGTATTTGAAACCAAACGAACTTAAATGTTTCTTCAGAAATTGAAGAAAAAAAAATATTTCAGTTAATCCCATTGCCCGTTGGCGTCAAGGGTAATGAGCTGGCATACATTATTACAAAAACAGGAACTAATATTCAACAAAATGTTACTCCGAATAATCTAGATGCGTTTTTAACAAAATTAAGGAAATTAATAAAATTATAATTCAGCTAATCTCATTACACGTTAGAATCAAAAATAATGAACCGGCATACTTTCTTCCAAAAACCGAAACTAACATTTCACAAGAAAATAAACAAGTTACAACCGGATTCCCTAGATACGTTTGTAACAAATTTAATTAAATGAATGGCAGCAACATGTCTAAACTATGAAATGGCAAGTCCTGTATGAAGAAAAATTATCACTGTACTGCATCGTAAAGACATTTCTATTAAAAAAAACAATATGCATAAATTTGCTTCTTCTTCTTCTCATTGGCACGACAGCCCAGGATGGGCCTTGGCCTTCTCATCAAGCCTATGCAAAGACATTCTTCCCTTAGCCAAGGTTCTCCAGTTCATAATCCTTAAAACTTGTAGGTCCTTTTCAAGGCAGTCTAAAAATCTTAGGTTTGGTCGTCCTCTTTTTCTTGTACCTGTTGGCCTGGCACAGAAAACTTTTTTGGTTGTCCTGCTATCCTCCATTCTTATAATGTGGCCTGCCCATTTAATCCTTTGAATTTTGATAAATTTAATGACATCAGGTTCTTTATATGCTTTGTAAAGTTCCGTGTTTGATCTTCTAAACCAGGTACCGTTTTTACTTATTCCACCAAAAATGCTTCGCAGTATTTTTCTCTCAAATCTAGCTATCATATTTTCATCTCCACGGGTCATTGTCCAGGTCTCACATGCGTATGTAAGCACTGATCGTATAAGACATTTATAGAGTAACACTTTTGTTTTTCTTTTTATTAGGCTTGACTTAAGATATTTTCTTAGACCATAAAAACACTTATTGGCCATCGTGATTCTCGTGTGTATTTATTGTGCAGGGTCATTTTTGTTGTTAATCTTAGACCTCAAATAGATGAAGCTATCAACGGCTTCGAATTTGTATGCTTCAATTTCAAACTGTGTTTCTTCATAGCCAGCTTTTGTGCAGGGCATATATTTAGTCTTATTTTCATTGATTCTTAATCCCATCTTTATGACTTCCTTCTCCAGACATGAAAAGGATTGTGTTCGTACTGTCTACGTTCTAGCGATAATATCTAAATGATCAGCAAAAGCCAATAATTGAACTGATTTGTTGAAAATATTTCCTCGGGTGTTGATATTTGAGTCCCTTACTATTTTTCCTAATGCCATATTAGAGAGGAGACATGCCAAGGCATCTCCCTGTCGTACACAATTTTTAATTTCTATTTAATGGGAAAGACTAATCTGCATCTTGACCATGATTTTGGCTTCACACAGTGTCAAGCTAATCAGCTTCACCAGTTTCTCCGGTATATTAAATTCTACATAAATTTGCTAATAAAGCCAACATATGCGGTATTTAAACCATTCATATGGTAACGGTTTACGCTCATATGGTAACGATTCACCAGAAATCCCGGTATTTAAAACTAGTTCGTATTACCATACATCTAGTAAAAATATGAAAATAAAATGTAAATTTCACTGAATGAACGATTTTTATGCAGTGGTTTTTATGTCTAAGAAATTATGACAAACTCAGCAAATTTTAACACATATTTTAAAACAATATTTTATAGGTAATTTTACTAAAATCTACTAAAGTGCTCCGATGAAAATTGCTGCTTGCATTTTAGTGTTTTTAAAGAGTCAGAAACATGGTAGTTTTGACCATACTTTTTTTCTCAAAGTTGGTAAACATGCAAGATAGCTGTAATTTGCTCAACTATTCCCAAAAACACAGCTCAATTCAAAATCCCTACCCAAAAAATCAAAAATAAAACTTGAAAAAACGCTCATCAACAAAGTACGATATTAAAGACGCAAGAAAAGGAAGTTTTCTTTTTAGTTTATTTATTATAATTTATTCTTAAAACACTTGCGACACAATTTTTTTCTCTATAACTCTTTTCCTTCAATGCTTTTTACAGATCTTTTTTTAAAATAAGATCAAATTTAAGAACAATGAATTAAAAATGATTAAAATAGTTAATTAGACATTAATCTGTTTTGTAACACTTTTTTAAACTAAATGATAGTAAGTTTAACAATTAATATTATTGGGTGTAACCACGTAGAAGTTAAATATTACAATAACTAGATGCAATGACTGTAGCTAAACAGGTCAAAGTAATGACTGGATTAATAACTTGGGGAGGAGGGCAAGAAAAGTGAAATGGTCACTATATGAAATGGTTAAATTTTTACGATATATTTTTAATTTGCAAAATATTTGAGCAGAAAATACTTTCGCATATAACTTTGTTTAATTGAAACTTATTTGTCTTTGTGTTACAGGGCGGAAAAATAGCAAATAGTTTACATGGTTAAATCGAAGTCAATGGAATTCCATTCATCATCGTGATTTGAACCAGCAGCATTTACGTCAGCTTTCGTGAACCAATTGATGAAAAATTTTAATATATTTCTTCAATTGAATACACTCAAGTCTAATGATAGATCAAGGAACTCCTTGAAGGCTTCACTCTTTTGCAAGTTCTAAAAAATTTTTTTGAAAAATAATCTGTTGCATTAAATTATCTTCTACAAAACAATTTGAATATTTTGTCATTTTATTTTAATTAATGTGAAGTAGCGGATTGAAACTTCGAATCGTTTTGTGTCCAAACAAATTTGTATAAATAGCTTAAATCACAATTTCTGGCACAAATATCCAAATCAAAGCAAAAATTCCGTCCACGCCCACATACCCAAATCTCCCAAAAATGCAGCTCAACTCGAAAACCTAACCAAAAGAGTCAAAAATAAAACTAGTCAATAACGCCCATCAACAAAATACCATACTAAAGACGCAAGAAAAGGAAGTTTTCTTTTAATTTCACTCATTATAATTCATTCTCAAAAAAAATTGTTAAAGAAATATTAACGCTGATAGGTACTGAGGAAATGAGGCCTGGTGAGAATTTATCAACAAAGCGCTTGTTCAAATCGTTACGTGTAATTATACAGAACAATTCAAAAACTCTTAGTAAGAAAGAATCGTTAATGATTATTTCAGCAAGACAAGAATGAATATTGATGTAATAAACAAAAGAAAATAATGAACGTACAAGTGAAACAAAGAAGAAGAAAAAGAAGGGATCGTATGCTGAGTTATTAAAGAAATAAAAATGAAAACTTTTTCTAGAAAAGATTTTCATTTAATTTTAAAAATATAAACCGTCCTTGTTCATCGTTCCAGAGGGCAAAACTCACAAGAAAGGTCCCCCAAGTGTGATAATCGTGCAGAATATTTTCTTTTTCAAATAGTTTTTTTGGCTATCAGACCATATTATTTTGCATAGTTCGAAATAAATATTGAATTATCAATTATTGAAAATTACCATTTTTTACTTCACAATATTTTTGTTTCAAATGGCTAAATTTAAAATATTAAATTATAAATTTAGAATAATGTTATTGTTTGAATCAATAAATTTCTGTCATGTATAAATTTCTGTTTTACTGTATTTATAGATTAATTGCAGATCTACACAAAGCCACTGCATTTGTGTAGATCTGCAATTTATAAGCATTTTTAAAAGTAGCTATCAATTTGCTGAATTAAAATTCAAAAACAATAAATTATTCGAAATAGTTTTTATAAGTATCTTAATCTTGATTTTTTTCCAACTGTATTATTTTTAACTCGTTTTGCAAAATTTCTGCAATTCTTTAGAAGTAATTTCACCAAATTCAAAATTTCAATAATATACATTCCTGATATTAATGCGAAAAAGACATAATATTTTTTGTATGTTATTTCATCAAATCAAAAACACAAACTGTATAAAAGAACTCATTATGAGTTGCTAGTGACGCTTAGGGTATTTTTATTGTTAGAAGTTTTAAGAAATCGCTCAACCTTTTAATAACTAAACGTGCAACCAGCTAAATAATTGCGTTTCATGGTCTACTTCGGAGTGATTTAAAATAAAAATTTTACTTTAAATGAAAAACAATTTTTGAGGCATTCAATATAAACTTCTTGAAAATTATTGTTTCAAGGTATTACAACGGCACACTATGAATTTCAGGAGTTGTAAAACAGGGCATATCAAAATAAACATGTTGTTATGAATACATATAGCTCTAGTCTACCAGCTTTATTTCAAATTTTCTTTTTTGGAAAAATATCTCTACTTTGCATTATTGAAAGAATTTAGAGCATCCTAAGTATAAGGGTAAGATTTCGGAAATAAGGCATTCAGATTCGGAAATTAATTAGTTTTGGCTATCTGCTCTAATCTGATCACGATATTCTTTTCCCAAAGTTTGGAGCATATTTAATGTGCATAGTAATTTTATTAATGCGTATCATTGTTGTTTCTGTTTCTTAATGACGCTACAACAAATAGTTTTGATGTAAATGTTAAAAATTGAAGAGTCAACTCAGAAGCAGTTATACGATTCTTTTAAAATATAGCTCTAATTTTGTGTTTTAAATTTCCTCCAATATGAATTTTTCGCATAAAAATTTTGACAAAACGCACAAATATATGAGAAAATAATTATGATTGAAATAAAAGTGAGTTACATATGCATTCGCGAGTTTTATTTCCTAATTACTTGTGTTTTTATCTCTTAAAGAATTTAATTGCTACAATTATCAAAATTGCACATAATGTGCTTTCTACTTATCTATGTTTGTGTTAAATTTCTTTTTTGTTGAACAGTTTGGTATCTAACGAAGTTTGATTGTTTTCAGACTCAAATTTATTACAATTCTTAAAAACATTATAACAGAAGCAAAAAGCATTTATCATCTAAGTAATTAAGTTTAAGTAAAAGTTTTTGAATAACCAATATTTTTTTTAATGTTTTCATTATTTTAAGGAATTGTTTAGATAAATTAAAAAAGTGGAAACTTTAAAATTTAAAAGTAAGTTTATCAAGCATGTTCTGATGGAAAAATATTTTGTTTCGTTCATTTTTAACTAAAATGACACCCTGAATAATTCTGAGGTTATTCTTTGTCCTTAAAAAATAATAAATAATAGTAACAATGATAAGAAATAGTAACTGCATATTATCATATAAAAAAGATAGATATTTTAATCATTTTTGTTGATTTTTTTAAATCAGTCATTGAAATTTTTGAAGTAAAAATTTAGTTTTAGTTAAAACTTATACAGACTAATAAACTACTTCTTTAACAAAAAATCTTATAAATGCTTAAAGGATCTGTTTTCTTTTAAACTACTGTGGAAGATATAGATATTTGTGTAAATTTGAGAAATATATTTAATATGCTATATAATATGTTAAAAATTAGTAGATTGGGAGGAAAAAGTGTAATATTTCTGAACTAATTTTAAGTTATTCCAGAATAACCTGTTACTTTTGAAAAGAAAGATAAAACTGTTTAAATTAATATTGAAATACTATTTCTTTGACTAAAACAAGTTGTAATGACAATAATAAATGAATATTTTTAAGGACGTTTTCAAATATTGCTAATTTTAATTATCTACTATATGGTTACTTTTTAGAAATGCAGCCAATAATTTGGTTATGAAACAAATAAAAACTAATTTACAGAATATAAAAGATGATATTTTTATAAAACTGTTTAAGTGTATTAAACTGTGATGTAAGGCAAAGCAATATGTCAATCTAAATTATCTAAGATTTCAATTATATGATTCACAATAATGTTTTAACATGTTAGTGACATATTTTAAAAATGTACTGCATTTAATTAATTGTTTAACTTTCTAACCTTGCTTAATGCCTAAGTTGATTTTACATAAAATAATATTTTTATAGCAATTGGTATAAACAATATTCCCTTTAAAAACCATATTTCAAAAATATTTCGAAGTATAATTTTTCGTAAGGTATTTAACTATTGGTAAATCAAAAAAATGGATACAAATACTTTCAAAACATTTAGTTTTTAATTAACGGAACTTGTGAAACAAATAAAAAAAAAAGATGAAGGGAGAAAAGCAGTTTATGTCCATGGAAGCTGATTGTGAGAAAAAACAACGTATGTGCGCTGGCAGAAATTGTTTTTTTATAGTACGGCACTTCTTCACTGTCTAATAACTTTCGGGGAGAATTGATTTTCCCGGTTATTGCTTTGTCAAAACTTTGTAATCTCATTGGGCAACAGATAGCGATCCTTTTTTCCTTTTTGTACAATTTAACATACACTATTCATTTCCTAGATCTTCAAAGTTTTTTTTCCACTACCCATTACTGCAGTTTTACTGTATTTATAGATTAATTATTTCAGATTTATATTTTTTACTTTATTTAAAATCAATATTTAATTTTTGCAATATCACACTAAAATATTCAGCATTAATGTTCTGAATTTAAATGAAAAGTGTTTAAAATACATTTTTTTGAATCATTAAAAATTATTTAAAATTTGCAGACAATAAATAAAGGATACACAGTTTTCAATATATATTAAGGTTTCTAATTATTACAATGTAACAACTTAAAATATATATTTAAAGCAAAAGTTAACAATAGATCTCTTTTCAGTACACAATTTGCCATGGTAAAGAAGAAAAAAAATATACAGCATTTCTTCGAGCATTTTTTTATATATATATACAACCTAAGACCATTAAAATTTAATGACAGATATTCTTAAGAAGCTTTCGTGCAAGCATCATTTTTCTACGTAAAAGCTTAAATTTTTTGATCCTCGACAGTTTTGGTCATTAGACCTATTTATTAAAACTGCTCTAAAAGTTTTTTTTTTAATCTTAATTATTTTCGTGGCTAAAAACCCAGATCTTAATCTCCGTAAATAAGCTTCTAATGAATTCTTTAGAGTGCAACATAAAAGAAAGATATTGAGCTTACTACCGCATAAAAGCTTAATAGTGAAAATGCCTTTTTCTTGTCGTAAGTCTTATCTATGTGTATTATGCCTGGAAACATAAATTGCAATACAAGATACCGGAGAGGCACTGAGCGTGTAATAGTAATTTAGAAACTATGTCACACTGAAGAATATCTGGACACCTCCCGTCGAGGAGCCAATAAAGTTAACCAAACCAAATAATGTGAATAAATATATAACGGAGAAGCTGCCGGAATTATATAAACCCGTTAAAGCAACTCTTATTTTGCTACGATAATAAAAAAAAACTGTTATAATATGCATTAAAACTTTTTTTAACATATAGCATTGAAAATTCCAGATAATTTGTAAAATCATAAAACATCTGCAGATTTCCTTCAGAAAAAAAAAATAATTTGCCACTTATTTTTTTCTGTGACAAAGAAAAGTACATTTTATTATTTTGTCAAAAATTCATTTAATAAAAATAAAAATAATTCTTGAAATTATTAAGGCATATTTTTACACTTAAAAGAACGAAATAGAGAGCCATAAAATATTTACAAAAAAATATTTCGAACATCTTAAAACAATTACAATTCTTCAATTATCGAAATTCCTTTCAAAATGTATTTATTTTGAACTTGTAACGTAAAAAAAAGTCACTTAGACTATTCTGGGAAATGTAACTAAAATAATGTAAAATTAAGTTCTTTTTATTACTAGTTTTTTTAGCAAAATATAACTTATCTAGGTAAAAGTAAGTTATATAACTAAATATAACTAGAATGCATTAAAATTTCAGAATTATTTGTAGGTGAATCTATCATATTTTTTTTCAAAAATTCTTGTCCAAAACTAATATCAAATATTGTTTATATGATGTGTTTTACATTCTACTTCATATCAAGCAATTGCTTCATAGCCTATTATTGACTTAAATGCTATTAATATATCATGTTACGCAATTGAAGGTCTTCCATCTTAGAACATAATCGGCTTTTTTTATAACATGGAGAAATTTTAAAAAAAATAGTTAAATTTTTTTTTCTAAGTGCTAATAAAAACTATTTTTTCATAAGTTACTTCTTTTCTGGTAAATTTTAAAATTTCATTGCAGACATGTTTGACTTCTTTCTCTGCTCGAATTTTAGATATAATGTAATCATGGAAATTTAAAAAAGTTATGTGATAGTAGACAGAAAACTCTTGGTTTAATTGTAAGGAAAATTTGTTAAAGTCATCTGACGTAATTGTTCATCAACGTAGTCCTTATATAATTTAACTCTTGTCCTCTGATAAGCATTCTTTTTATTTTAGAGTCATTAAACCAGGCGTGAAAAAAGGAGTTGTTTATTCAGCAAAAGTATTTGTGTGACTAATGTCTTTACGAATTATCCACAATAGTTAATAGCATATTTCAGTTAAGACTCTTGAACATTAAGATTTCATGTTAGTATACAGATACTAATTCGATCCCTAGATCCCAACTTATTGATGGGTTATTTTTTGCGGTCTGTCCTAATTCATCTTTTCAAATGTCGTCCATAATAAATATCACCCAATTACCATGATAAACAATAATATACATTACATTTCCGTATCTTAGAGTATAAATATTTTAATTTGAAACGAATAATATATCCACTTATAATAATCAATTGCCAGATTGCGTGTTATTCTATGATAATTATTTAATTATGAAAACGAAAATGAAACATTGAAACTACCGTGTTGACACTAATTACTTCCGCAAAGTTTTAAATATCAATCCCTTTTAAGATTTACTAATGATAAGAAAGGAAAACTAAAATAGAATTTAAATCCTTTTACTCCAAGTAATTGCTTCACGCAAAATATACGTCAGTAAACAACGCAATTTTAAACTTGTCAATGTGCTTAAAATATGCATGATGTAACTAAAATTATTATGATACAATTCTTTGCATTTTTTTGGTTAGTTTATTATTGAAATACAAACATTACTTGTCTAATTTATGCAAAGAAAATTTTCTTTGACACTTTTGAAAGATTAATTAAACTGCACTGATTCAAAACATAACATTTATTTAATGGGGATGAAATATCATTCTTAATCCTTGATACTTACTTAAAATATGCCTTTGAAATAATATTGAGAGACAGGATGTTTGAGATCTTTTACTATATTGTAGAAATAGACACGTCATTTGAAAATAATAACTTTATGGAGTGCTTTGCTTTAACAAACATTTCAATCGGGATTAGAATGCTTAGATTTACCTCCATACAAATATTCACAACGCATTTTAAAAGTGATATATGAGGCATTTTCAAGAAGTAAAGCAAAAATGTGAGACAAGGCTCCCAAAAACTAAGATATAGAAATGAGATATGTCAGATTCATAAGAAAATAAGACAGATTCGTAAAAAAAAATCCTTTAGAAAGAAATTCATAAAAAAGTATACAAAATAAACGGGAGGAGTTTTGATGCACAACATGAATAAATAGCTTTTGTAAAAGTAAATGACATTAAAGTTTAAAACTAAATTGCTGACGTAGTTTATATTTTACATTTCAAAAATTGTAGGAGTCAGACTCTACAAGGAAGCAAAAAATTATTTTTTCTTTTAAAAATTGCTTTTTTTGCTCCTTTTTGTCAATATTCGAAATAGTTTTTTAATTAGTAAGGAACATTTTATTTAAAACACAAGAGGCAAAATTAAGAGTTATTATTGAAGTCAATTTGAAGTTATTTTGAAGTTATCATTTGGTTGATTTATGAAAAAAAATCGTTTCATTAAAATAAGTGTTTAGAAAAGTTTATCAATTTAATACCCTATCTGTAAATAACACTGAGGAAACTTTATTTGTTGCATATATATATTTACATATTTACTTAATCTCTCCTAATTTTAGCGCGGGGATTTCAAATCTGGAATTAGTTTTGTTGCTAAAGCTATAGATATTTTAAAAAAAACATTTTTAGTTTAAATTTTGGTGAAATGTACAAGAATGAAAACGTTATACATAGCAGGGATAATGTAAATGTCGTGACACACTTCTTGGGGAATAAAGAAACATTATTAGGGAAGAAAATTGCATACGAACTATTAAAAATCTCATGCAACAGAGGAAAAAAATATTCCCGGGGTAATTAGGCAAGGGAATTGTTCGGCTTTTTCGAAATCTACAGGTACCTTAGACTATTTAAGAGTCTACCCTGCTTTGGTTTTCAGAAACAAAACATTAACTAGAAATTATTCGCTGAGGAAAAACATGCTATGATTCTTTTTTTACTATACAGTGACCTCAGTAAATGAAAATAAGATAAGGACTTGTGACAACGGCCTGAGAAATATTTTTTATTTAAACGCTGACAATTGCGAAATTAGCATCACTTCATAAAATTAGATCACCGCAGTTCGTACTTTAATTAAAGGAACTTAGAAAATATACAGCTGCTATTTTGCACATAAAATTCATATTTGTATTATCTTGTTAAAACTTTAAAATGTATATTATTTGCCCAATACAACTTTTCTGATCCTCTCCTTTTCTTATCAAAGAATTTACCTTTATTTTCCTAAAATAGCACCTTTAGCTGCTTTTGCTATTCTTTAATATTGGAAACCAACAAAATCCTGAGGTCCTTTTATTGTTAAATGGTGAGTGCAAAACTGAATTGCACAAAAAATGAAGAATAGTTTATTTTTATAAAAAAAGTTTTACTCTCAAAGTATATAATATATATAAGCATATGCTATTATATAAGCATATATATATATATATACCATATATATATATAAGCATAAGAAGTCCATAGATTTGTATTAGTTTTTAAATGTTTGATTTTTTAAATGAATAAATAAACGAGAACAAAAACATTGTATCTGATGAAGTTACAAAATTTGGATTTTAAAATAATAAAAAAATGTGTAACAAAATTATTATTTTTAGCATACGTTTAAATATATTACTTATTTGGTACGTATTATTGTTTCTCTTCTCAAAAAATTCTACGTATGCGAGATTTGTTTAAAATCAGTAATGAGAGCAATATTGCGTAATACGATCTATAAATAATATGAAAAGCAGACTTTTGAAATATTGCATACTGCATTCAATAGTTTATCGTTACATAACTTTTTCATTATTTAAATCATGCAAGTTATTACGTAACTCTGATTATAATAAAAAAGTTAGAAATATATATTAGATTGTATTTCTATAAATAAGTTAATTTGTGAAAAAACTTATACGATCTATCCTACTCTTAAATTTTATTTTATAATTATGAGAGTCCTAAGGTAACCAAGATTCCAAAAGTTCTGATAGTTTAACTTTGAACAGAAATAGATATTTTCATTTAATTTCAAAGTATACTTTCAATTCTGTTCTATAGATCATGTTTTAAGTTTGTTAATAAACAATTAGATTATTTGAGATATTCCAGATATATTTTTAGTACAAATGCATTTTTAAATATTATTTACTTATGCAGGTAAGGTAATTAAACTTTGATATAAACAGTAAGCATAATAAGTAAGCATCATTACATATTTTTATTTTAAAAATTAATCCTAATTTGTAAATATAGGAGAACCAATGTAATATAAGTTTTAAATTCAAATGCATGTCTCTAAATTTAAAATATAGATATCAAAGGTTTTTAGAAGCATTTAATTACATTTTGTATGAGATGAAGCATAAAATTAAAGTTGTGTTTTCTTAGAATGGAACGAAAATTGGAATAGAGAAAATAATTACTTTTTTAGATTCAATACGTTTGCAAAAAAAGTTAGAAAGTAAAATTTTAAGTTTAATTTCAAAAATAGAAAAATACCGAGGTAAAAATTAATGACGACTGACAACTCATATTTTCATGCAATTAGAAAAATAGTATTTTTAGCGCCATTGAATATATAAGTACAAACCAAGCAAATAATAAATTTTAGTATAATAAATTGAATAAAAAATTTCATTATAAAATTGTAACCACATCCTTACGTTCAATGTTAAATGTTTCCATGAACTATTTACTCAACAACATTATCTATTTACTCAACAACATTAGTCACTAATTTTTGCGAGCACAGCATTGTGTAACTACACTCACATTAGAACACATACCCATTAAAAATTGTAGAACTCTCTGGCTCGTTACTCATTGACTGTATCAAATATTTATCACATAATGACAGACATTTTTAACGCATTTTACACCAATTTTTTCATTGTTTTCTTGTTATAAAATAGAAATAAATTAGAATTCGCCATAAAATTTTACCGTTTCTCTGGTGGAATTGCCAATTTTTCATTTCTAAGCCGGTTGCATGCTAATATCATAAAGGGATCTAAAAAGAACAGCGAAGGCAGTTCAGGGGGTTGGCGAGCATTAGCGAGTAGGAAATTGAACTCCTTTGTGGAAAAATAATAAATTTGTCAGTGTCGATCTAGTTAAGGGTGTGAGTGAATAAAATAAAAGAAAGCAACGCAGGAAAAAGGTGATCTATTTCCGAGTAATACACTCTAATATCTATTACGGAAATTTTGACCTCTGTGGAATAACTTCATTTTATCCGTTTATTGCATAACCTAATAAAGTTTTTTATAACGCTATTGAAGACCTCAAGAAGTTAAGAAATGTAATTAATTTGGACAAAAATAATTATTCAACATTATTACACATTCATATCATGATGAAAGGGATAAACAACATTTCAATTTAAAAGTAGGTACATACATCGCTTGAAGAACTTAAATAATAAGAAACAAAAAATTGAATATTTCAGATACGTTTAATTATTAAATCTAGAATTTTTCATGTCAAAAACATTAAAAATTTTGAATTGATATAAATTTGATTAAAGATTTAGAAAAATTGCGCATATGGATTTGTGCATGCTTTTGCTAAAAAGTTTCATTACAAAGCATAAGTTGATTTATGGAATTGCAGAATGCAAGACGATACTCTTAATATTGCATAAAACAAATTAGCAAAGAAAAGAGAACAGAAGCGGAATAACTAGCCTACACCAAAATTACATATTCCAGTAACTATAAATTATTTTAACTTCGCAATGGAGCTGTTAATTCAAGGGTGCATTGATATTTATGTGCCCATAAGTTCTCATAACTAAATTTTCTCTAAGTAAAGCCTACAGATTTTCCAACAATTTCCTTCGATCCAGTAGATTTGATTTATGAGTTCCGATACCATTGCAAGTCGTTTTAAAGCGGGGAAATTTAAGCAACTTGGTTTTCAAAACTTAGAACATAAAAGTGCTTAAAAGGGAATGTCACGAACCTGTTACTATCAATGAATATAAAAAGGTAAAGCATATTTCGTGTTTAGAATCCTAATAATATTTCTTCTCAAATGTAATCCAAGGAACTTGAGAAAATAGGAAAAACTTCTAGACAAGATTTGAATTTTTTGAAAATGGTTGAATAGTTTCCGTGATTTTTCACGTGATAGCCTCAGACTTTCCTACTTTTCAACATGTCAATCAGGGCTTTCTATCTGACAAAATAAAGATTATTTCTGCGTGACAAGCTCACCATTTTCTTCCTTTTTTCTTTTACGCAGTAAACTGAAAATAAATTGAAGTTATTATTTTTTCTAGAAAAGAGACTTTAGACAAATTGTGCGGATTTTAAAGTATTTTAAAAGTAAATATTTGGAAAGAGAGGTTTTATGCTAAACTTTATGAATGACTGCAAAGAATTGTTTATTCATTTAATTTGCATATTTATTTCCCGTCTTGAGGCGTTTGATCTATTTGATACGATTAAGTGATATTTCTCAAGAGCGGAAATAAATATATACATTTTACTCGCTCGACAGCTGCATATAAACATGAAAACTAAACTAAAAATATTTTTTGTGATGAATTTACACCAGTTAACAAATACAAATAGCATCATTTTATGTGAAACGGAAATTTTTATAATTCTTTTACATAGATACTGAAATAGTATTTTTTTCTTTAATTACTTAAATCATTTAATAATACTGATATTTTTTTTGCGTAATTATCAAGAGGAATTTATGAAGTTTGTATTTTGGATTGAAGGTTTTTTTTCAAGTTTTTTTTTTCCAATGCATTCAATTTTTATTAATATATCATTGTCATAAGTAAGAGATTTTTCTTATAAATAAAGCAGAATTTTTACTTTTTTGATGGTAATATTGAGTGTAAAAATAAAGTCATTTGTTTAAATATTTTTCTACTTGATATATATTGTTCAAATGAAATATTTCTGTTTAAAAGTAAATAAGCTAAAAAAAACACTTTTAAATGAAAAAAAATGAAAGAAAATAATTATACATACTCCATCCTTGTATTTTTTAATAAAATTTTTTAGGCAAAGTTTGAAATTTTTAGACACCAGGACAAATTTTCAAAATTAAAAAGATACCTTTTGATTGCGAAAATCACTTAAAGAATGATTTGTATTCGACAGATAATGTTATCACGTATTTTTAATCTTTTAAAATTATGCAACATCAACGTACGAATCTAAGAAAACTTACGTATGTGGGAATGTGCATTACGTATATAGAAATAAATTTGCTTTGATTAATTTGTTTATTTGTTAGATAGAGTTATTAATTTCTTTTATTTGATTAAGTTATTGATTTTAATTGCTTTCAAAGTACAAATCAATTTAAGAACTATTTACTCAGGCTAAGAGGTTTTTTAGACTATATAAAAAAATATTAACGCATTCTTTAATAAACTAGTTTTAAAGATAAAGTAATATCATAAATATTAGATTGCAAGGAGCGTATCAATGTTTAATTATAAGAACTCAGTATTAAAACTATTTTTATTACAGGTAGGTACTTAGACCCAAATCTTACTATAAACGACAGTCAATTTCTTGAATATTTGTTGAAAACTTTTCAACTTCCAAGCTGTTTATTTTTAATGCATAATATTCTGAAAGAATCTAATGTTGTAGCGAGATAAGCCTCCTGCTCGCTGCCGCTCTCCATTCCTAATCATTGCTGTGCAATAATTGTTGTTTCTTAGCATAGAACAGTTTTTTCTATTGAAATTGAAATTGATCACTTAAAATATATGTATTCAAAGAATTTTGTTTATTTTACGCTAATGTTCTTCTTCTCTGATGCTTCTTTAAAGTTCATTTAGCAAATATTTTGACGGTAATTTATAATAATATATTAATATAATTTACACCAAAAAAATAAATATTTTAAAACAGTTAATAAGTTTAGATGCCAATAAATAGATTTATCTTAAAATGTAGCGTAATTAAGTAATTTTATGAAATTGCGCTATAATAGCAAACAATTCTTTTATCCTGTGAAAAAGGGTTTCTTAAAATTGGGCAAAAATGTGTCAGAAACAAATATTTTCGAATTTGAAACCTCATGTATTCATTATTGAATTTAAGTATGCTTTCATGCTCAAAATGTCTAATAATGCTCAATAATGGTCATTAAGAAATGATCAATAAAGAATTCATGAGGTTTTCAAATTCGACTGTATTTATTTCGAAGTTATTTTACACATTTTCGATTTTCGCAAATTTTGAGAAATCATTTTCACAGAGTAGTTTTTAAATCTTAATTTAGAAAGCAATAAACATCAAAACAGTAATAATAGCAAAGTAAAATAAGAAAAATAAATATTTCAAGTAAATATGTTTAAATTTGTATTAACTTCTATGTTCATCAATAAAAAAAGGAAAAAGAATGTGGGAAAATTCGATCCTACCATGTGACTTCCGGTCAATAAAACTATACCAACAATAATGAAAAATTGAGACATCAACATAAGATTATATAGTTAGATAAAGTAACATATAGAACAGAACCTCTAATCTACCAGTTTCTGGGACGACCTGTTACCTTTTTTGACTAATTGTAATTCCTTATTGTAAGAACTTAACAGTAGATTTAACAGATTTAACGAAAAATCGTACCTTGACTATTGTTTTTGTTTCAGAAATAATTTTGGCAGCTTAATTAACAGACATGAGTTGTTAAGGGTCATGAGTAGCACCAATGTTCTTCTTGCCTTCATTCCTAAGTAACTTTGTAGTTGGCTAATCTTTTGATTTTTAAGTATAATAACAACTGGTACCTTTAATATGGTGAAAAGTTTTAATGAGTCATATTCTGGGCAATTTTACCCATGGCAAGGGGAAGGACATAATGTATCAAACTATAGCAATCTTATTATTTGTAGGTATGTTTACTGTTCTAGGCTAACGTGATCAATCAGCCGTACGAGATAAACACTAAACCACACTAGACCAGCACGTGACACATGCCCATGTCCTGAAGGAGTACATACAGGGCGATGGTCATACCCAGGAGAGCAGCACTACAAGATCAATAAATTAAGGCGCATACAGATAGTTTTTAAATCACTGTATAAGTAAGTGACATATACAGGGTGTTCGTGAAAAACTGCCTTCATATTGGAATGTTTTCAAGCCTGTACACTTAACAAGATGAAGCTAAGCTTCAGAAAGTGTTATTTGGAAGCATGAAATTAAAATCGTTATGTTTAGTAATAACAATAGAGATAACCCGTTTACAGAGAAGATATTCAGAAATGTTCAAGTTGCAACTCCCACTTTGTTATCAAAACGTGGTCCTCCCAGTAAAAGCAATATAAAAATAAGAGAATATAATATTTTTAGCATGAGAGATGATTTTAACGATTTAATCAACTGAGATAAAGAGAGGAAGATGCAGCATACAAAACGTCGTTTGTTTATCTTCTTTTTCGATGTTGTCAGGTCACTTTTAGTATAGCTGTATCGTTTACAAGAGTTAAATATATCGTGTCCTTCTTTTACTTATCTTCATCTCAGACATCTTTTTAAACATACTACTTGCTTCATCTTTGTCTAGTGTTTCGTCGTTTTATGCTAAAAATATCGCTATGGCTCTATTTTATGTATTTTTTTCTTTTTAGCGAGATAATTATGTTTTATTGAGAAGAAGTCGACGTTGCTGTTCCCAAACTTTTGATTTTGTAACTGTAACCATCAGATCTCTACAGTTGTCTCTCATTACGATTTCAAAACTCACTATCCGAAGCTTATTTTGATTGAATAAGCGGATGGGACACTAGGGGCTCATGCATAGAGGAAATTTTTTATGATCATACTTTTTTTTTAAAAAATAGAATATATTTCGAGTATTTTAGCAGAATGATGAATGTTAAATGCACAAAATCGTTGTATTTGATTTAACGAGCTAGATAATTTAGGATAAGTTCGATGGAATTGAACATCAAATAAATAAATAATGTGTTTTCCTGAAACGTCATTTCTTGAAAAATTTGAGCCAAAATTCTACAGAAAATTAAGGCTCCATAAAGCATTTTAAGTTTTAATAAAAAGTAAAGAAAAAGAAAAAAATATTTATAAAATAAAAGCCATTAACAATAATTTTGAGCTTAGAATTTTCAGGATTGAAATATTTCTTATGACTAGGAAAAAGTACTATATAACAAAAATCATCAATAAATTATTTCCTTAAGTTGTATTTTTTATTTATTTATTTATTTATACACTTTTTTTTAAACTTTATAAATTGAATATACGCGAAACTAACCCATGCATTCAATTCGGAACAGCATATACTCATCTTTGAGAAACATGCATAGTTTCAAAGGTAATGTGGGGAGAGAAATGTGTAAGAGGATGAGTCAGGAAGCTTTTTCTAGGACTACCGTAATGACATATAATGACACACATTCCATTCAATTGAAAGTTTTAAAAATACAGCGAAGTAACCAATATGTGAAATTAAAATTATCAATCTCCTGCCTAAGCTATTGGGAAAATATTTTCCAATTTTCCAGCTTTTATGCCCCTTTGAAATTGCAAATTAGTATACCATGATGTGTAATTGCTGCGGCCACAATTAAAAGTTTCCTAATTCTCCTTGTATTGGTGGTTGAACTTTGGTAGTAAGAGAATCCTACTACGATTCGAAAGGTCCTTGGTTCGATTCCTGCTGGCAGTCAACGAATATCTCTATCACACATATCACCCTCTACATCACTCTTTAGACAGTGCACTTCGCTCAAAAATGAATACGTGCTGCTTCAATTTTGAATTCAAAGCTTGTTAATTTTGACTACTATTTGTTTCGGAGATATTTTGGCATATTATTCTTCAATTTAAAAAAAACCTTTTTTGCTGTGTAAATAATAAAATAATATTTTTTTCTTTCTTTACATTTCGGTTTATATTATAACAACCATCAAATGCACTTTTAAACGCATGTAAAACAGGTACATTTTAGCTAACAATTTGTTATATTTATGGCGTATTAAGGGAATGCATAAAGTAATATTTGGGAATGATTCAGAATCAGTTCTTGCGATTAATTATGATTTGGATTATGACGAATTTTAAATATACTGTATAAATCTACTCAAAATGTATTTATTAATTTCAAATACATTTATTAGAAATATTAAGAATTTTATAGAGAGTAACTTTATTCTAATTCTAGTTTTAAATATTACTTAAATTTTGGAGGCTACTCAACACTAATGCATGTACGTTCATAAATTATTATGAATATTAAAATATCAAGAATTTGAAGGATCGTTTAAGTTTTACAATAATTAATGGCTTTAGCCTACTCTTTCAATCATCATGAAATGTCTTTGTGAAATTTCATGATGATTAATGACTGTTTTCTAATTAAATATTCAAATTTTAAAGCTATACTAAAATTCATTATTATAGGTTGGCAACCTAAAACTAATGGAAATTACTTCTTCCTTTAATCATCATAAAATATCCTCCCCTACTTTTACACAAAATGTATCATTCAATGAAATTTAGTTATTCCTTAGCTATTTAAGTAGTCGCAAATGTAGAGACAATTTCAATTTTAGAGCTTTTGGCTTAAATTTAAGGTGGAATAATTAATAATGAGCATTCTAATAAAATTTCCCCCTCATATTTCAAAAAATGAAGAATATTTTTTTTTACTTCGTTAATCTTTAACACAAATGAAGAAATAATTAAAATGCAGGCGTTTTTGTAGCTATTTTTTTTAAAAATTATATTTTGTTTGATAAATGTGCAACAATAGAAGCTATTTAGCGTAATTTTGAATGGCACATTCTACAAAACAAAAAAAAAGTTAAAATTAAAAAAAGTTTTTTTTTAATTTTTATGCTAAGCTGTCGTCAATTATCATGATTTTCTAAAGTTGTCGTCAATTAAAAGTTAAATAGTTAATAAAAAGTCAATAAAAAGTTAAATTAAAAAAGGTTTTTTTCAAATTAAAAAAAGTTTTTTTTAAATTTTTATGCTAAATTGTCGTCAATTAAAAGTTAAATAGTTAATAAATAGTCAATAAAAAGTTAAATTAAAAAAAGTTTTTTTCAAATTAAAAAAAGTTTTTTTTTTAATTTTTATGCTAAGCTGTCCTCAATTATCATGATTTTCTAAAGTTGTCGTCAATTATCATGATTTTCTAAAGTTGTCGTCAATTATCATGATTCTGTGATAAACTTTATGAACAATTTTATCAAGGCTGAGCGGCAACTCTAATAATGCGTAAAATTGAACCATTAAATAGAATTATCATGCAACTGCGCAATTTTTCTACAATAATGCTTATTTGATTTAACGGGCACCTTATTATATTGTTGATTCAACTTTACTGATACTATAGTCAATCCCCACAAAAACAGTAACAAAACACAGTTTAATGAAGCCTATCTTACCGTGAAATCTTCCTAAATTTTATGCTTAGTTGAACTTAACAATATTAGCGATACATTTGCAATATAGAAAGAGATATATTTAGCTTCACAAAGAATTATTAATTTTTAAACAATTTAAGCAAACTAAATATAAAGAAGACGTCGACCTAGTTTACGTGAAAATAGGAAAGATTTAAAAAACAAAAAATTTGTAGATGTACAACAATAAAAGCTATTTAGCGTAATTCTGAATGGCACATTTTACAAAACAAAAAAAGTTAAATTAAAAAAATTTTTTTAAAATTTTTATGCTAAGCTGTCCTTAATTATCATGATCTTCTAAAGTTGTCGTCAATTATCATGATTTTCTAAAGTTGTCGTCAATTATCATGATTCCGTGATAAACTTTCTTAAAAATTGGATCAAGGCTGAGCGGCAACACTAATAATGCGTAAAACTGAACCATTAAATGGAATTATCATGCAACTGCGTAATTTTTCTACAATAATGCTTATTTGATTTAACGGGCACCTTATTATATTTTTGATTCAACTTTACTGATACTATAGTCAATCCCCACAAAAACAATTAAAAATTTTAAAGAGACATCCGTTCAAAATACGTAAACAAGTCAGTAACAAAACACCGTTTAATAAAGCCTATCTTACCATGAAATCTTCTTAAATTTTATGCTTAATTTAGCTTAGCAATATTAGTGATACATTTGCAATATAGAAAGAGATATATTTAGTTTCACAAGGAATTATTATTTTTTAAACAACTTAAACAAACTAAATATAAACAGAACGTTGACCTAGTTTTAGTAAAAATAGGAAAGATTTAAAAAAGCAAAAAATTTGTTTACTATCATTACCATTTTTGCATCAAATAAATTGTAACTAACATCTCCTTTCGACGAAATTCTATTCCCAGACTATTCGTAGACTGTTTTAAACCCATTTACAGTCAATATTTCTAGGACATGGAAGCTGCATCATCAACAGAGCTCCGACTCTTATCCGTAACATTTTGACTACAAAATATCAAATGATACTTAAAATTCTTTCGACACAATGTTCTGAAAGAAATTTAGCACCTCAATGGCGCTTTTGCGACAGCTAGACTGTAAGCTAATCTAGAAAACCAAAAAGGGAAACTCAATTTGCTACAGTAGGACAAAAGAACGAATGAAAAATTAAAACACTGACACAGATAACGTGTGGATCAATACAATGTAAGTTAGTTTTCGAGAGCAGTAGAGAAGTATTTATTAGTAAAAAATATAAATTGTGAGTGTGAAATATTATTTATAAATGTTCTAAACAAAATAAAAAATTTTATGCTAAAAAGTAAAATTATATATATTTTTTTGGTTTTAGATAAATAACATGATTCAAAATACGGAAAATTATGACATCGTTTAACAGTGTGTACTTTTCCTAATTCAAAGTTATTGCACTTGCCTTGAATTATGTTTGAATAAAACATCTTCGTAATGTTTAATAAAAGAATGGATTCAAGCAATCAGAATTTGAGATATAGTTAAAAATTCAAACTGAAAAACTACTTTCCGAAGCTGAAAATTAGAAGTTCAAGTTCTCCAAAACTTAAAATAGTTGTAAAATAATTAAGATACACGAAAAATATACGCAGATATTCTTTTTAAAAATTTATCAGTACTTGAAGAAGGGACCAGGTAATCCTAATATAATTTGAATACATTTGAAATGCAATTTGAATTCATTTGAAATACAATTTGAATACATTTGACAAACAATTTTTAGCAAAAGTTGAAGTTGTCAAGATTGTAAGACGAAGAATGAATTTTCATTATTACATTGCTGCCCTACTTTTTATTATTTTCATAATTTCTAAGGCGTTTCCCCTTCTTTTAAATTTTAACGCAAATGAATCTTAATTTTTTATGATAAGTAAACAAAATAAATACCAGCAAAAGTATACAAAATCTATGAACATTTTACAAAATAAGTACATCATCTTTACCGTAATCTGAAATATCTTCTTGAGAAATTTGATCTGCATTCTTAACGAGCTATTTTCAAAGACAACGTTTTCAATGAAGATTTAAAAAAGTCTGCGTATAGCCTTATTCCATATAGTTTTATTCCATAAATTCGAATGTTAGTAAATTTTAAAATTAAAGTATATATTTTAGATTGTTATAACTTAATAATTAATTGTATTTTTTATATGTAGAGAAACTATGCTTAAAGCTCTAATCATTAAATTATAAGCTATACCATCTATTTTTTTTATAATTTATATTCAATGAATTTTGTCTTATTTGCATAAGTTAAAAAGAGACGTGAAGCCCGTTGCCTGATGGGGATTAAAGTCTCATAGCCTGTTGGCGGTGTTGTGCGAATCGTAAATCAATGAGAAATAAGCCAAATGGAAGGATACCACACAAACATTTATATTCAGATTTTTTGGATGCAAAGAAGAGCTTTTTCGAAAAAAATCTTATTATATTTCCATAAACATATTCTGTAACACGCTGAACGTAATATACCGTATAACATATTACTTGAGAATTAAACTTCATTAAAATTTTGTTTATATAAAAAATAGAAAGCAAAACTTTGTAACAAAAGTATGTATTCACATGAGATAGCCAGTTTAATACTTCTAGAATAATAAGTTTTAAATATGGTAGTAAACCAATCAAGCAGATAAAATTCATTAGTTATCAGCTATTTAAAAGGTGTCAAGTATTTTCGTAACGTTAAATCATACATTAAACAAAACCCCTTTTTGTATAAACTTTTCGATTGAGGATAGTGTATTAATAAGGCAAGTAATAAGCTTCATTTTTTGCATTTATTGTAGAAAAAGAAATTCTTTTTTAACTTTATGTAATCCGCTTAAGTGGCTCTACAGAAAAATAAAAATAAAAGTGTCGAGAAAATTTTTTTGCATGATTTTACTCATTTAATGTGTTGAAAAGTCGTAAGTGTGACTTTGTCATATTTTTAGCATTAAAGAAAATAATCCTCCTTTTTCTCGGAGAAAAGTAATTTCTTCTTGTTATACTTACTTATTTATTTTTCGTGTTGTTTATTTTTTCTAAAAGTTTAATGACTAAGAGATAAGTATAAACAATGGATGTTCTAGGGCAATGACTTTTGAAGAAATAAAATATTTTGTGATTACTTCTTTGAAATACGGTTAAAGTGTAGATTAAAAGTTCGTGACTTTACTTGTTAAGCGAAAGACGATATAAAAAATGTAGGAAATTATGTTTCAGCAATTCTTTTCTAAAAAAAGATTTTAGTATTATTTAACATCCGTGAAAAAATGAGATTTCACTTTTAAGTGCTGACTTCAAATTTAAATTTTTCATGACTCCTTTTTATCATCAATATTTGGTACTTATTATTTATGTATTGGAATTATAATTTTTTCTGTCTTGAGGCAGAATTGGTTAGGATGAACGATGCTTATTTCTCTCTTAGACCGATTTCCTTATAACCAAAACAGTATACAAATTTAAAAATTTTCCTTTATTTTCCCATTGCACCACTTAAATTGCTTAACACTAGAAGCACCGTTAGGGTCATTTTCATCGTTTTTTACCATTTATTATATTATTCTTAAAGATACACGCGAGCTTCGAAGCTCATATTTTTTGACAAGATAGTATTGGTTAAAAACAGTCATTGCCCTGTGAATAATAATGAAAATTTATTGTATGACATTCAAGCTGCATAACTTTGATTTCAAATGATATAAATATGAAGAAAAAAAATTTATATGGCTATTTTTATTCATGTAAGTTGTATACCAAGTCTGCTTGGGAGCTAAACACTGGGGTTTCCGCGTTCGGTTGCCCACCTGAGCGGAACATCTGCTCCTGCACCCCAAAGCCCAAGGTCAAGAAAACTGAGATGGGCACAGTAGGCCCAGGCCCTCTATGGGCTGTCGCGCCACTGAGTTTAGTTTAGTTTAAGTTAAAAAACGGGCAAGTGAATTACCACCTGGGAAAAATATAGTGCTCTAATTATGGCGTAGCGGAAGGTAGCGGACTCAAAGCGTAGCAGAATGACTGTCTTTTACCTCAGTAAAACTTGCAGATTATTTTGTTTTTGTGAAAAACTCTAAATTACAGGGATACTATGCTCAAACAAAATAAAATGTCCTCCTAATTTCACTGTCACGTCAATGTCATGACATTAAACTTTTGCACTGCAAAATAAAAACAAAGTATTTACCAGAGCAAAAGGAAAATACCATAATTCGGAATAGTATTCATGCGAAAGAGTTTGCAAATGATAGTACAGAGCACTGTCACTGACTACAAATGTACGAAATGTGACGTAGGCTTAGCGGTCTAAATGCTAAGTAATTATTCTGCAAGAGTTTTTTTTAAAACGTCTGTGATATTGCTGTACTCAATGCTTAGATCCCTTGCTACCCCAATTACAAATTGCGAATTCATTCTTGCTTTTGTTGAAAAACTATGAATTACTACTTTGCGCATCAGATATCCACTAATTGATAAAATTCAGTTTCTTAAATATAAGAAACACGCCTTTTAACATCACAAGGCACAGGATAAAACAAATACTAACTATGAAAAATGCTTGGAAATAATTTGTAGATGTTTCATTGTCACTTTCACATTGCGCGCATATGCTGTATACGCCTACTCAAATGCCTAACTAGTGATGAAACTTAATATTTTAAAACATGGTATGTGCTGATGTATATTATTTATATTCATGTCACTTGTTTATTTTTGCATTAGTTGTGCACTTGCGAAAGAATACTATGTAATACAATATTGCATTATGATGTAATATTGTTATTGCATTAATGAAAAAATAAAAAAAAAGAATAAAAAAGTAAATCTCTAAAAACTCTTACGTATTGTATTTGCAACAGTATTCATCATTAATAACTTACTTTGAAATAACATCAATTTCATATGAGGGTCAAATTGACTCCAAATGGTGACTTTAGGTAAGTTCAAAATCCGGTTGCTTTAGCGTTAAATAATTCTAGACAAGTAGAAAAAACAAAATAAAATTTACAGTCCTTATAACTAACGTTTTTTATTTAGCAGATTTATTTTTTACCCTAAATATATTAGTTAAATGGTAGAGCCAAATGAATGGATTAAATACCGTATACACCGTAATGATATTTAAATATCGTAATGGTTTAAATATCGTATACCGTTTAATTATCCGAATCTACAGTGGATGCAAAAGGATTATGTAATATACTTGAGTTATAAAAGTGCTAAGTGCTAGTTACTTTGGAAGTTCTTAAAAAACTAATAAATTATCTTAAATGCAAATACATATTTTTTTTTGTTGAAGTTACTTATTCTTTTTAGTTAAATGAATACTTCAAAAAGGAGTAAATAAAAAAGGCCTGCCTGGCCATTGAAAGTTCTACACCGAATTAACTAGTTTGGAAGCCAAATATCTTTTTAATATATTCAAATATAAGCTATAAAACTCTTAAAATTCATTGAAGGAATCTTTTAATTATTTTGATATGATTTAATTTAAATTCATCAGCTTAAGATATTTCTAACCTCTTATCTTTGCTTTATTAAGACGCCTTCGTATTTCTTATCAATACTGTGAAAAAGTAATCTTCTAGAAATATTGTTTGAAACTCCCTCATTTTATGATATTTTACAATAATTTAAAATCATTTTTTAAACTAATTTAATTTAAATATTTGAAATCTTCGTCGGCAAAGTGAATAAAATAATTTAATAATATAATTTTTTTATCATTGTTTATTTATTTATTTATTTTCGTATTTTTAACCAAACTTACACAGTTCTACTTCTTTAAAAATATTAACTTATGTTTTATGCGATGCTATGAGGGTATAAACTACAATTATTGCAATTTAATAAATATTTTTTATTAGATTAACTCTTCAATTTAAGTCATGATACAATTTTAAAGTTCTTTTACCTATTTATTATAAAATCAAATTTCTGGATTTTGAGTTAGGAACATCTGTTCTTAAATAATGATCAATTACCTTGTTATTTATGTATGCTTATGCCATTTAAAATATACTTTAAATAGTAAGATGCAAATGTAAAATAAAGAGGACTTAAAATAGAAATTTAATATATTACTACTGAAGTACAGTTTACAATATATAACTGAAAAAGAGGCATGTTTATAAATAAATGTATCATTTTAATTAATAAATCAATAAGAATTTTATTTTTCTAAAAAAACAAATAAATAAGAAATTATTCATAAAAAATTAAGCTTTAAAACCTTTACTCACACCTTTAAAACAAATAAATATATAAATTCTTTTACGATTTACTTCCACCAAACGTTACAAACCTACTAAACATCTTTTTAAAAACCCTAGAGAAAAATAAGAAGTTTATATAAAACAGATTTTCAGCACCATCCAAAGCCATATAGTCAATTTTTAATAAAAATATATTTTATTGAATTTTTTGTAACGAAAAAAAAAGAACCTTGTATTAAAAAGTGAACACAAATCTAAAGAACAGACTTAAAATCCTAGGAGAAAAGTATAAACAATTGGAGGAAAATGTAGGCTTTACATTTAGAAAATTAAATGTGCGAAATATTGGTGGAAAGTACAAAGCAGTTTCTTAAGCCAATTTTCATCCTACAGTCTAACTGAAAGACTATTTCTTGTCCCAAAGCTAAGGTTTGAAATAAAAAATATTTCTCGAGTTTTAGTTTCTTTTTATATAACCGTTGGAAAGATATATTATTTATTTTCACGTTTACTTCAAAAATGTGAAATTTGATGCAAATGAATCAGTCTTCAAACTCGCATAGTGATAGTTTGAGAATGCTTTAAAGGGATATTATACTATTCAAGAAGGTTATTCATTAATTTTTCTATAAGCAGAAACATATTATTTTCCGTTTTTTGGAAGATCCTCTTGAGAAATTTAATTCGCTTTTTTGAGAGATTTTGAATCTTACTTTCAATGACGACATTTTCAATTAAGATTTAAATTATTTTGAATATGACTTTATCTCTTATAGTTTTATTCTATGAATTCGAATGTTAGACTCTTTAAAAAATTAAAGTATACAATTTAAATATTAATAGCTAAATAATTAATTGTACTTTTTTGTTTGTAGACCAACCTTGAATTTTTTATGTTGTTATTAAAAATGCTATTATATAAACAGAAAATAGTTCAGAAGCTAAAACTTTTTTTAAAAAAATGTCTTTCATCCAATTGGTAGATGCAAATTTACGCGTCCTCTATAAGGAAAAAATCATATATCAGGACACAATATTATTTTCAGTTTTCGAGATAAAATAATGAAATTTATGTACATCTGTTGAATAATAACACATATGTTTCGATTTTTAGGTATTATAAAAGAAATAGGGATACAGTATAATCATATGAAATTTTTGAAGCTACTAGGTTTAAAACGAACTTCTTCTCTTGTGAAAGAATATGGAAATATGTTGTTTATTTATTATAATATACCGAGATTTTTATACAGATTTATTTTTCATACGAAAACAGCAGAAGTTGGAAATATATCATTTGCAAAACATGCTATTGTTCACTGAAGAATAGCGACTGTAATTCGCATAATAATCAATGTATAAAATACAATGCATTTTGTAGAATAGGAAACGCTTAATACAAAGTTTGGTTTTCATTTAAATTAAAAGAATTTCAAAATAAAACGAATTTTGTAAAGTGAAGACAAAAAGATATACACATGGTGGTGACAAATTAATATTTAAGAGGGAAAAAAGCGCTATCGAAATCTGACTAATCGCAACACAGGAAACCGTATGTAAGAGGCAATTAAACTGGTTTGATCACCTTAGGGAATCAAAAGGAGTTGTAATACAATTATGAGAAACATCTCCAATCAAAATTGTTTCTATGTTAATAGCACTCATCTTCTTTGTTTTTAATATTTAATAAGGATTCAAATATAAATATTACAGGTTCTCGTTACGAAAGCCGTGCAAGATAAAAATTGCCAAGCTTGTTCTAACTTTTTCATTCACGAACTTTTGTATTCATGAAAAACTTTGGCATTCAACTTTTGTATTCACGAAAAACATGGTTCAGTCTATGTACGAAAAAAAACATAATTTTGAAGTTAAAAATACAAATACAATTAAGCACATAATTTTTGGCGTATTTTATACATGTAGAAAGTAATAAATATTTCATTATAATACTTGAAAACATTATTCTACTGCCTCGCTTATAATCACTACTGGTATTATTGTTCACACTTATTTATTAATTAAAACATTAAGCAACTCAAATAAGCGATGCAGTAAGAAAATCTTAATTCCTTATGACCCGTGCCTCAAAGAATTACAATAAAATATAATATATATGTGCTATAAATAATTGAAATGTGAAATTGTCAACAAAAACGAACATTCACTTATTGTTTTCAAAGAATTAGGATTTGGCAGAAATTTCAAACGTATGTAACAAGCAATGTAATTTTTTCTTCGAAAGGAGAAAAGTGAATTTCGAGTCGTCAGAATATGCGTAAAAATAAAAAATTGTCACACAAACACTTGTACACAATATTGGAAATTAATCTCTTTTATCGAGGTTTAATCTCTCAAGAACGAGAATTAAGTATTAACCAGAATCGTATGAGAATAAAAAACTGGCTTTGCTCTGAAAATTTTATTTTTAATTATTTTTCAAATTTTACTTTAAAAAAAAAATAGTTTTCATGTTTTATTACGAATTAATACTTATGCATTTTTTTAAATACCGAAAAAAGAAGTTGTTAAGTTTATCTTCATACAGAATAACATAGAGAATACACAGGGGGTGGACAAAATTTCTTAACTTATCATACATATCAATGAAGTTTAAAGGTTTTGGAGGTCTGAGGGAAGAACAATAAATTGCAAACGAAAGGTAATATTTTTGAACACCCTATACTAAATCAAAGGAATTTATGCTATTTGTGGTAATTATTTTGGTTATTATATGAAATAATTACACAAAATTTCGCAAACCTAGCTTAAATATTGATGGAGATATAGACTTTTTTATGAAAAAAACTAATTATTTTTGTTGTATGTATTTCAACTATAATTTTAAAAATATTCAAGAAAACTAAACAAAATTTTTAAAACATTTTGAAATAAATTATAAAATTTTCTTTTAAATTTGAGAAAAATTCGTTTAAAACTAAGCAAGAACTAAATAATAAAAGTAGTTCCTTAATACTGCGCAGGCTTGGGAAAAATTAAAATAAATTTTCTCTTAATTTTGTATTTTGTAGTATTTGGCAACTAATAAAAAAAGTCCAATTTGAATATTTTAAAAAGTACAAAAACAACTTAGAAAACTGCTTGAAACTTTTTAAATATCTAAGAGAATGCACGGGATTTCCACATATTTCATTTTGTATTATTAAGCAAAATTTATTAAAAATGACCCCGTCATTGTTGGGAATCATCCCCTGTAAAAGTATCTCTTTTTTTAACCTGTTTTCTTTTCTTATTAAATCACATTTAATACGAAAGTTATTTCAAGTTATTTTTTCCCTTTTAATTACCTTTCCTCTTATATTTCTATTCATGTCAGTTTGTAAAAAAAATTACACTTAATCAGACAGATTAATTAATTAATTATCTTCAAAAATATGAAGTGCGGAAATAGTCAACGCGCTTCTAGAGAAATAAATAGAGCTAAATAAGCCCTCATTCACAAGATTCGTTATAAAAACCAGACACGCTTTAAAATTTAGATTAAAGGAACACGATATCTATGTCCGTCAATGAGAATTTGATAAAAGTATTTATTGCCGCACATTGTTTGACCCTTGAGTACAGGTTTAATTTCGATAAAGCTAAAATTTTTTCTACCTCTGGGACATCAGCTTATCTGAAATCCTGCCTCATGCTTGTTTCACCCTGTAATTTTGCTTCATTCATATGAATGCCGATTCCCTTGTTACTGACACGAGTTCTTCACCATAGAGCATGAAAATGTCTCCAGATTTGATTTGCCTCCTTCGGTCCACTGTGGATTTTTTTGTCTTGTCTCCTTTCGCGCTTTTATAATTTTTCATTGGCTGGTTTACGTTTCTCGTTTCAAATAGTGTTTGACATATTGCATATTTGATCACATTTGGTAAGTTTTAGCCCCTGTTTTTGAAATATGTCAATGAACTATGACATACTCGAAATATGTCAACATTTTCCTACTCACAATTTTTTGAAGCTAATGTAATTTTCATATTATCAAGTACAAATTTCCATTTCAGCTTCTTAGGGTTATTCATTTACGACTTAGAAAAATTTTGAATTCTTATCATATGACATTCGAACAATTAAGTACTCAAAACTGCTTTCATTTTGTCAAAAAGTATTCATGATTCTATGGTTTTAGACTCTAAATGAATAAAAATATTTCAGTCATGAGTAAATTAGTGTATGAAACCAGGAATGCATAACATGATCCATATTTGACGTTACAGAGCAATGCTTTGTTTATAACTCAATCTAGAATACAATTTAATTAGGTCTATCTAAAATGACTTTGATAGAATTAGCACAACATGATTTATGTCCCTTCTGTTCTGGTGTCAATTGAGTGATATGATTTGATTATAAAAGCTTTTGATTAATTTGTGAAATAATGAATAATACTTCCCTTATATTTAGTAATAATTATAAGAGATGTATCTGATTTACACACCTTTTTAAGTTTATCTAAATGCTGGTTTCGAAATCTAAATTTTAAAGTATAAAATAGCTTAATGATAAATATTGTGCTACGGACATATATCAAAATTACTTGAGAGAGTTAGTAAATTATTCGTCTGAAATTTCTGAAAGCAGAATTATTTTGTTAATATTTATAAAACCCGACTGGAATATCACATGCAACATTTTCTTGTCTGAAAAGGTAATAACCTCTGATTTTAAAATTTATCTGCTTCTAAATAAAAGAAAAAATAAAATTAATATTGTAATTATTAATTGCTTTGCAAAAATTAAGTGATAATGATAAAAAATTTATGATGATAATAAGTTGAAAATGATTAAGTCATGATAAAAGTATATTAAATGATAATGACAAAAGAGACTTTTAATAAGAATGTAATTAGTGATATCTGAAAAGCAGCGCTCTTTAGAATTTAAACGTGGTTCTTATTTTTTTCTGCCAGGTCAATAAATAAGAGTATATTTAATGACAATTTTTAAAAATATAATCAGCTTGCTGTTGTCTGTTTTTATTTAAAGAAAGTTGATTTTTCATATATCACTAAAATATCACATTGAAACTCCATTCGTTATCCTCCCTCATTCATCCGTTTCACTTCTGACGATTGAATTTTCTTAGTTGCTTGTTTGAAAAGTATCAAATCACTCATAAGCTATAATAATTTTTTATCTATGTAAAAAAATCCTACCTTTGTTACATTTTTGAAATTCTCATTAATCTACATCACTATGAAGAATTAATTAAAAATAAATATATTATCTTTCAAGTTTCATTTTTGCTGATCGTTAACTTTTAACCGGACAAATCATTTTTCTTAATTTAAATTTAAATGAACAAAAATATAAATTTGTTTATAATTAATCTAAAAAACAACTATTATTTTTTTTTCTGTAATGAAATTATTATTCTTAAAAGTGCTTAGTACGCAAAGAATGAATGTTTTTAAAACTACACTACCCTATGATAATTCAAGTGACGCATTCAGTTTTTGACATCAGTGATTTCAATTTTCAATCTTGTTAAATGACATTTGTGGAAAACTCTTTATTTTGAACTTTTTTTTAAAAAAGGTACAAAAACTACTGCAAGCTTTTTTAAATTTTCGAAATATTAAAATCGGACTTTTTTCATTACTTACTAAATACGATTCACTACAAAAATAGGAAAAATGTTTTTTTTTTAAATTTTTTCATTGATGCACAGTAAGAACCACTAGATCTACTAGAACTAAAATAGTAACTTTAAATGCCCATATCTTGTGCAATTTTTAATTATTTTTCTTCAAATATTCAAATTATATATTTTTTTTTATTAATCTAAATGTTGGTTGTATTTCAAATAAAACTTATATCAGTTATAATATCGCTTTCAATGTCAGTTTAGAAAGTATTACGTTATTTCTTAGTTATAGTATTATATTAACTATATGAAAGATTCTTTTACCAAAACTATTTTAAATGCGCATTTCAAAATATGTTTTGTATAATACCTTTCCTTTCAAAGTTAAGCTTTTTCGCAGCATTTTATCCTTAATGCATGTGCAAGACATACATACATCTTTATAAAGTCATAATTCTGGGTGCTTAATTCTTGGAATGGTTAAAAAAATATTATTTTAAAAATCTAACTATATATTTATAGTTAAATGAAAAGAATTTATATTCTTCAAAAAAGTCTGAGAACGTGACTTCAGATTTTAAAAGATTATGTTAAGCAGAATCAATTAGCGTAGTATATTATTCAGAGAAAGAAATTATTTTTCATTTTATTTTATCATTCTTCTATTTATTCAAAAATTAATTCTGTTTTCTGAAAAGTCAAAATAACTTTCATGCCGGTCAACTAAGAAGCGAAGGAAAAAATCTTATTTAAATTATGATACCATACGCATAGAGTTGGAATATTTTATATGGAAAATCAAAAGAAAATTGTCAATGTTTGTGATCCGAAATGATAGAAATTTTGGTGCGCGTATTTGTAATTTTTAACAGCCTTGATAAGACTAAATTAAGAAATATTATTGTGCTTTTTTATTACAATTACATGATATTATAATTCAACTTGAATGGATTTATTTAATTTAAATCCTTCGAAATGCTACAACAAAGTCGTACCATATTATGGTTAAGTATTAACATTATGGTTCAAGTTTAAACCAATTTTTCAGAAAGCGTACAATAAAAAGCAAGAATTGAATTTAAGTACCCAGCCTTTCAAATGATAAAGCATTACCACACTTATGTGCAAAGGGTTTGATGGCTAAACGCCTTCAATGTTATAAACATGGTGCAAAAGTAAAAAAAAATATTATTACGATGATATTATTTATTTTTATACTTTTATTTAACCCAGAACTATTTCTAAAAGAATTTACTTTGCGCAATGACTGGATAACTAACAAAAACCCAAACTAAATTGTATAAGTTTAGTTTGTAGTTACACGTTACAACAAATTACTTAATGTTTGAAATGTAACAGTTGAATGTACTATATTGAAAAAAATTGTGCAATAAGTTCAAATGGTATATAAACACGTTTTTGAACTCTAGTATTTATACATCGTACAATTGGATGACCGCAACTAAAAGCTTCTAAAATATCAATATTCATAATGAGAGTAAAATAAAACAGCAAAAATATCGTCTTTTAATTTAATTTTTTCAAATGCCTTGAAATAAATCAATTTCAAATGTTAAATGTATTATTTATACATATAATTTATGTATATTATTTAACCATATCGTTTAAGCTTATTCTACAAAAAAAGCTAGCATCAACAATATAAATTTATTTTTCTATAGTTCATAAGACTTTGGCTGATACTCAATTTTCCATAACAAGCTATAGAACTCTTCTAATGCCTTTACAACTAATTAACTTCTTAATTTATTATAAATAATGATACTTTAACTAGTTATTATTAACTTCTTTTGAAAGAAATCATTTTTCACAATCAAGCATTTTAACGAAGTCAACAATTGTTAAACGCCTTAATTAAAACAGAACAACTTGACATAATAATTATTATTACAGATTTAGGTACCCTGTTAAATTTTCAAAAGGCAGTTTTTATTGTTGGCACTTAGAACATTATTTCATTAAACGGTTAATGAGTAAAGGAAGCGCTGAAATGAAAAAAAGAAAATTTCAGTATTTTTTTATTGCTCGCTCACAGAATACGAAATCATTTAAAATTGAATGCCAAATTATTTTTATTCATGTGATAAAGTATTTCATTGCTTGAAAAAAAAAATGTTCGAATCATTTAGTTAAGTCATCAATCTTCACGTCTTAAAATCATTCAGATAATAAGTCAGAAAGATTTTTCTTGAGCGAAAAAATTATTGCTTCGAGAATAAAGGAAATATCACAAAGCATTTCTTAATAATTAAAATACATTTCTACATTAAAAGTAACACAGAATGGTTAAAATTCAATCTTCAAGAGATAGCAGCATTTTCATATTGTTTTTTATTTTTAAAAATTCAAATAGACGCACAGTCCACCAGTTGACAAATACCAAATTACAAAAATACTGTTAGGTATTCAAAGTTTTCGAAAACAGGCATAAATGTAAAGCTGAAAAGGGAAAAGAAACCTCTTTTTGCATCGAGAAAAAAGCATGGTCAAAATTATTACAATAAGGTAAAATTTAAGATGTTTCATGATCTATTGAAACACCAAAAATTTAGGTAATTTTTTCCAAAGAGCTTTGGGTAATTATTTTGTCAAATTAACAATAAAATATAATTTTATAACATAGGCTAAAATTTGGTAAGTATAGTTTGATTTCGTAATTATATTATGATTCCCTAGAGCATGGCATAAATCAATTTATTCGTTTAAATTTACTGTTTTCAGTTTTGTACTTATTCACTAAATGAGTTGTAATAAGAACTGTAATTTTGGAAACATAAATTTCCGGTAAACCGTTATCATAGGAGAGGAAAATTTCCAAATGAATGGTCTAAATATTGCATATTTCGTTTTTATTAACCAGAATTATGTTTTTTACTAGAAATCCAGAAATGTCATTTCCAAACAGTACGGTAATTTCACCTCAATTTTTTTTCTCCCTGTGTAAAAATCATAGTATTGAGTTTCTTTATAGGTCTTAACCTATAGGCCAGCGTGAAGGCATAATTTATTTTCTTTTTAAAATTACAATTGTAATAAGAAAAAAAAGGCAAGCGTTTTATTTTAAATGAGGAAACTGCATAAAACGTACAAAATATATTTTAATCTTTCATTAACATATTGCTTTACAAACTACCAATATGATATTAATTAGTATTGTTGAGTGCAATTATAATAAGAAAATTATACATTTTATGAAGAAATTTTTGTTGACTAACATCTTTAAAAAATTGTTTGAAGAAAATTCAGTTAACATCAAAATAAAAATACTTTGCAAAAGATAAAGTTTTAAAATACAATAACACTTTGGAACAAATTCTAATATTATTATACTTGTTAAATAGATATTAATAAACAAAAACATCTCATTATAATTAAACGAAATTTCTAAAAAAAATATACGTCTTCGATTTACAAAAAAGAAAGAGCATTTCTAATGATTAATTACCTTTAACAAAAAAAAATTGCCAGTTAATACCTGGCAGAAACAATTATTCATAAATGAAAGACATGCATGTGATTAATGTGGTAGTAAATATTTGCATTATGCCAATGAATATTTTGTTCTTTTACCTATCACTTTAAAATTTATTACGCTTTGACTTTTAAATTGAAAATTAAACATTTGCAGAATAAATATATTGCAGTAAATGGAGCTAACTTGCAAGTGCAGAATACAGCTTCTTAGAAAAAACTCCCTTAAAAGGAATACTTCATAGACACAGCATAAATTGAAAACAAGAACATATAAATTGTGTATTCCAACATATGATAAAGAGATGAACAGTTTGCAAACATGAAACATGCCGCAAAAAATAAAAATACTGCATAAAAGTTAGTTATGTTAAAAAATATATATTATAATTATATAAGTGCATAAAGGATAGGAATTATTAATTCTATTAATATGTATCATCAGAAATAATTATAAGACTACGTATTAAGTATACATAACAGTTGTTTTAAATGTGTGTACATATATATATATGTATATAATTATGTGTAATAAATATTATTAGACCTGAATCTATATAGTTAGTTTAAAAACAATTTATGGATTTTAAATATACACAAAGAATTTTAATTACTATTAAACAAGCGCGTATAATAATTTTTTCAAAATATTTACTTTGAAATTCTAAAGAACACTATATCTCTTCTGTTTGCAAATACTTTTTAGGACAATAAGAATAAATTATAATAACTTTTCTGAAAAAAAATTAAATTTTTTCTTACTTGAAAGTTTCCTTTTCTGAGAAAACTGTTGTGGAGAATAAAAGATATAATAGGGAAAAACGAAGAAAAAGCTTCATCTTTAAATTACGATGAAAATATCGAAGGGATAAATAGTTAATTACAGCAAATAAACTTCTTGCCTTGAAATATAAGGCATTACAGCTAACCAAAGAGTAATATTCAGACTACAGCCGTAGTGCTCGTATCACGTGCAATCGTTTGGCCAAAATCGCCTTTAAACCGCCACTTTTCTCCAAAGATAGGTTGTACAGCGCGCGCGCATTTGACGTAACAGCAAGGAGGAGGGACTTAAAAAGCACTCTTTTCTAAAATTGTTTTTTAAGTTCATAAGCCAGTGGAATAGTTCTTACTGATTCAGATGTAAATCAAATACGGTTTTTCATTGATAGAAAATGATGATCGAAAATACATCATTATTATACTGATTTTTATTATTGTATATCGAATATTGTATTTAGAATTGTTTTTTTTTATTTTTTTATTTTTAGTTTTAGATATTCTACTATTTTGAAATTCGATTTCTCAAGATCTATTCAATTGATTTTACCCAAATTTTGTATTTTGCTAAGTAAAATTACAAACTATAAAATGGACAATTGCATACTTTACAGTTCAAATTTTTTTTCCACCATTATTAAATAAAATAATAGAAAAATAATGAATATTTACTAACATTTATTTTTTACACAGAATTTTCTTTGGAGAAACTTATAATTGCGTGAATCGAATTTTATAATTGCGTGTAAAAAATTTTCAAAAAAGATCTAGATATGGCGAAATACGCAAAAAGTAAAATTTAACATTAAGGGATCCAAGCTTTGGATAGCTCTCCTGACCAAACTATTTGGAACATATGTCTTGAATTGCGGCTACCCCTTATGTTTTGGGGGTCAGAAATCCGAATCCGTTGAAAAAAAGGCATGCTTATTCAAAGAAAGTACGTTTTTGTGCCAGATTTCGTAACTGAAGATATCGTTTGTACTCATGACCATTTTCTAGATTACGTCCTGGGACCATTAAGATTGAGTATTATAATGTGAAGATCCAATCATTAGATCAAAAGTTATTCACAGTGGTCCATTTGTTTTGGCGCACTGTACAATGCTCAAAATAAAATAGAGAACACCAGAATAATAATCTAATTTTTGTATTTTTGCGTACTACTATGTTATCTTAATGTTACAAGATATTAACCTTAAATATGATACTTAGTTTTTGAAGAACTACTTCCCTTGAAGGAAATAAGGCTATTTTCTTAGAATTTGACTGCCAATATCTACTTATGCCAACAGTGACCCACAAAGGTATGGTGCTCTAATGAAAAAAAATAACACCAAGTATAACTTTCTATCTAACTGTCGGATTTCACGCACTTGTACTCAATTTTTATAGCTTAAGAGCTTACTTCTAAATATTTTAATTAACTTGCGTAGACGATATGGTCAGTTACGAAAACATACACAGAACGTATTTTCTCTGAATTAACGTATCTTTTTTTTCAGTAAACTTGGACTTTTGCACCTCAAAATTAGGGGGGTAACTGCCCTCTGAAAATTATGATCCCAAATTTTATTTAAAATTTCATGCCAGTATTTCTATAAAATAAATCTTTAAATTAAATTTCTGTATTGTGATGTATGTAGCTTTCTGAATATTTCTAGAAAATAAATTACATTAGGTATAAAAAAAGGTATCGTCATTACAGTAGGCATTAAAAGGTATAGTCCAGTTAANTTTCGTAAAATATAGATTTTAATAGTACCTTTTGAAAGAGTCATCTTTACTACCTTTAGTTTGTTTTATTTTCCCATTATTATTATATGATTTTTTGCTATCTAAGTATTTCCCGTATTTTACGTTTTCCCGGATTTTACGTTTTTTTTACCCAGTCCCCTGAGAAACGTAAAATCGGGGTTTCACTGACACCAAATATTTTGCACCAAAGTTGGTGTAATGCAGCACCAAGGCTAATTTTTGGTGTAATCAAATATAAAGGACAGTTCCTGGTGCTGTGAAAAAACAGGAATGTTCTTACAAATTCTCGCCATTTCATAACCGATCTACTGATAAAGATGAACGTACATCAGAATCGGCGTTTTTGGAATCGAAAATAATTCACATATAATGCGAATGAACGGAACTTTGTTATTAGCATTCTCTATTATAGGAGTTTAGATTTAGTTACCAGCTTTAAAGTGTATATAGAACCTCGATTTGGTGTTAACTTCAAATAAAGTGCATTTCAGACAATTTTTCAGGATGTTCAGCACCATTATTTGAAGAGATATTGCACCATAGATTTTATAAAGTGTAAATAAAAATGTGTTAAATCCATACCATTTCCTATCAAAGCCTTGAACTGGGTAACAATGGCACTATAAAATATTAAAATGGTTAAATATTAAAAAAGTGCTTTACGAATAATGATCTCTTGTTTTTGTGTTATATTGTTGAATTAGTTTTTTTTAAGTAAGTAAATTATTATAATAATTTGGGCAGTTAAAGAAAGATAAATTATTATAATAATTTGACCAGTACTGCATTAATGTAAATGATTAATGATCGTATACTGATGATGATTAATTGCAGATACAAACTTACTGATAGAGTAAAATAACAATAGTAGTATGAGTTATAGGATAGGAAAAAAGTTTAAGAATAAAGTTATTCTAAATAAGTTTATTTTTGTAGTTTCTTATAAGTACAAAAGAGTAAAAAGTGTAGAGTTTATAATTTTTGGGGGGATATTTTTATATAAATAATTCTTATGAAAACTATTCTTTTGCAATTTAAGAAAAAATAACTATTTGAATGCTTCCTCAATAACACTTTCTAATAGTATTTGTGTAATATGTAATTAAAAAATTGAGTTTTTCAAATAATAAAAAGCGGAAAAATATGATTATTTTTTAATATTTGAAACTGATGCTGCAGATTTGTTTTTTAATTGCTTTAAATTTTTTATTGGTGAAAAAGTTTTTTTACGTAGTTTCAGGGATAAAAATGTACATATTTTTTTGACATTAACATACCATAAACTCATATAGAAATATAAATTAGTTGGATAACATTTTTTAAAAATGTATTGAAGCAGCTAATAAAAAACGCATTATTTCATTATGTTCTATGCGTAAGTGCTTCTGAATTTCATTAAAATCTTCGATAAAATTATTCATAAGGAATATTTAAGATTATGAGTACATTTTCTTTCATTCATTTATTTATTTCGTCATTTTTAAATTCGATAATGTTTCTCCGATCTCTTTGTCTTAGAGAATTTTAGATTTCAATGAACTTTTTATTTTGCTTTGAAGCACTGATTGCCCTCCTTTTCGTTTTCTTCTTCTTTTTCTTTGGTAGAAGTTATTTAATGGGATAAACTATCAGAGTACATGGTAACTCTTTGGGGAATCTTTTCGATATTGCATTATTAGCTTTATTCAAGAAGATTATTTTAAAACTAAAGGCGACAGTAATCTCCCAGAAGAAGATTTATTTCCATTTTTTTATTTTGGGACGATGATCCTCAGGTAAATACAAACAAGTTATTGCTTAATGATTTATTTTTAACATATAAATTTGACCGTTATACCAACTTCAAAGATCATACGTATTTCTTATATGGTATGCAAACAATAAAATGTGAACTTTTAAGAGCATTAAACCTGAAATCATATTATAACTGGCCTAAAGTAAATATTCAAAACTAATTATAATAAACTACTGAAACAAAAAGAAGCTACGATATAGCTAAAGAAAAACAAAATGAAATCTAATTACAAACACAACATACATCAGGAACAAGTAAAAGATTTCCTGAAGTGATTTCAAAATAAAATAAATATTACTGTCTATTTTTCAACGGAACTACTTTTTTTATTTTATTACCAACGTTGAGCCGCAGATCCCATACTGAGTTTATGACAACTCCGTATTCTTGTAGTTTTGAACCCAACCCAGAGGACAAGGGAACTCCTGAACGAGGCATTGAGAAAAACTAGCCTTTATAGAGAACTTTTTTGATGAAGCATTTGCGTTACATAGAGTGGAAAAGCACAAAAACCCATAATGGTCAATATGAAAACAAGGGCATTCTAACCCATAATCCGTATGACCACAGAAGACATTTTTACGTAAGTTCCGTGGTAGTTGCGAGTCGGGGCAAAATTCGTATGAACCAGTGACCTCTGGAATTCGAATCTAAATTACCTAACTAGGAGGCAAACTTTCAATTATATGAACCCCCATGGCTCCAATAAAACTAATGACACGTTCGATACTCGAGTGCAAAAAGTAATTTTCAATTACTAAGAGTAAAAATTAAAAATTGTTCGAGAAAATTATACAGTGAGTCTTTAAATTCGGAGGCTGATGGTACACTGTTAGAAATTTCTCAGAAAAAAGGGTTAAATAGCAATTTATTTAATTGTTATTTTACCACATTCAAACAAGAAGTGAAATAATCATAAATAAGATGGTATTCAAACTGTTAATTGCGAGAAATACCGTTTATTAACTGCTTTCACCTAATACAATTAAACAACCAGAATTGCATCACGCCAACGAAGCCCACCTGATGAAGCTACTTAGTTCCTTGCAGCTATGTATAACTGAGCTGGTACATAGAAGAGAGGGCTAAACTGTCAGTCTCATGACCAACAAAACGGAGGTTCGTGTCTCAGCGTTGACACCACAATATTTCCTCCATTACTTTCATAACATAAAAAGTATTCAGCGTCTTGCACTCTCCAATGATCATTACCTAACAAAAAGCCTATCTCCAATATCCAATTAAATTTATTTTTTACCGTTTTTAAACCATGTTAGTTGTAAATGGTTAAAAAGAACATACAGTTTTGAATTCTTGGTTTTATAACCATACTAGTTGTAAACGGTTTGAAAACAATTAAGGAAAATTGTTTTACCATAGACTTTACTGTTGATTGGATGAACAGACTGTTGTCCATTATTTTATCAGTTTTAGAATAAAAATTCTAACAGTGTTGGTAAAATGCATACCAAGAATTACATCTTGCACAGTAAAACAAAGTTGGAAATAAGAAATATATACAGAAAAACTTCGAGAAGAAAGAAAATATTTTTTTACACATTACTATAGTATCAGCTCCAATGCGCCACCAAGAAAATCGATTCAGTCCAGGTAACGTCCAAAATATGACTGGACTACAATTTGGAAGATGCCGGATGTTTCTCGAAAAGTTACAGAAGCACCAAACTCTTTGAGAATATGTTTTATCATTTCTCGTTCTTGTCTCAAACCCAACCACAACCGGTCTCTTGAAATTAAATGAATTGCTCTTACAAAACTGTTAGTATGAATGTAGGAAAATTTCGTGATCTGGTTTTGTCCTCTAGGAAATGTTACAGAGCGAAAAGAATCGTTTGCAGCTAACGATATGCCCTTCAAATTCAAAACGTTTTACAAACGATTTGATAATGCAGCCCTTTGAGGAGTTTACTGGAACACTTTGAGAAGACTACTAAGATTCACGGAGTACAAACGTCGTGACCTGCTGTCATCTGGGGATAACTGTGCACTGTTGGATAACACTCGGTCTCACAATGCTCGTGGAACACATCTTTTGCAGCAATTCAAGCCGGTTCTATTTAGCCTACACCTAAATTCTGAACTGGACTTATTTTGATGATTATCTGTTCATTAAACCTATGGGGTTTTATTATTATTCACTGCGAAAAGACGATTAATCTCCCATTCAGGACCAATTAGACAACGTGATATTTTATCGAGACAATAACAAATTAGTTAGAAGTAACGCTATTTAACCGCTGTGAGATTTGATGTATAAAAATATGCATCTTAATGCACTAACTGAGTTAACCATTAGGATTGAAGTCATGGTCTCGTAATCTAAATCAGATTTTTTCAAACCTTTTGGTTTGTTGATCCCATAGTAGTAACGAAAATTTTTGGATCCCATTAACATTGCGAAAATTCCACACATCCATGAGCGTGAGGAGATTCCTTACTTGTGTTGTAATATATTATATGCTATTACAGTTCAGGGTGATTAATAAGAAGACATGAAAAAATAACTGAAATGTTTAAAAAAATAACGAGTTTAATATGATATAGAAAAAAATATATTTGAAAACTTGGTTAAGTTTAAGCTTCAAATACAGTTTGTTCATTAAGTGTAGCAACTTGGAAGTTCAGTAGTGAGAAAACACACTTCTAATAGAGCATAGGTGAGGATTATGTATAATTGCCTTTTATATTACCAAATCTTGGCAAAATAGTCGACATCGCATGATGAATCTCTTGAATATTCGTTTGATTTGATCAGCACCTAGAATTTATGGTGGTTAAAGACAATTTGTCGTCTCATACAAACATGTTGAAAAAAGCAAGTTCATGGCCATTTCAGACATCGTTGGGAATTATTTAGCAACTCCTAGCATAAAATCTTCAAAAGACCTATATCTAATTGTTTTCGAAACAATTAGATATATAGTGTAAAATATTTAGTAATTGTAAATAAAGTTATTAGATATACTATGTAAATTGTTAGCTATTGTAACCTTTTTATGATTCTGTAAATATTTCACCAGTACATAAAATGATTGAAAGTGAATTTAATTCGAGAGAAGAGTTACTTTGTCCTCACGAAGTACAAACAACATCCTCAACACAATTTTTTATCAACAAAAATTCATGTTTTTTTATTGAAACTGTTCAGTTTATCGTTAAAATACTTAAGATATTTCTAATTCATCAAGGAAATGCTACTATATGGGCGGTATATATTATTTTGAATATTTTCATAATTTATTTGACAAATTAATTAATTGATGAAACTTGAACAGAAATTTCTATTTGAACAGAACAATCAAAGTACTTGAACAGAACAATCAAAGTACATGACAAAATAAACTTATGTCATTTCTATTAGATCATTTTTTTATCTTAATGTATGTTTTTATTTTAATGAATGTCCATAATTAAAGCTTCGTGTTTAGTTACTCAAGAAAAGAAATTGAAAATCTTATGTAAGAAACCGTTACAAAAAATAATAAATATAGAAAGTTGTTATTTAGATTTCGCACAAAAGTTTAATTTTGCATGCTGTAACAAAAAGTTAATTGTAGTTAAGTTAAAACTTTAAACTACTAACTAAAATTTTAATTTAAACTTCTAACTAAACCATGAAAGTACTTCTTTCGTATGACTAAAATATTTTTGTGCAAAATATTACGAAAAATTGTTTTGCAGCTTAATATATTTTAATTATTAATATTATTGATATAAGTTACATCCAATGTCAAAAATTAAGTATTAAAATTTTTTTTCTCCAGTTATCTCATGCATTTTTCATAATTAATAAAATCATGAAAATATTGTTTTCTCGGGTCAGTTTTCATGTTCCAGCAAAACTTTTAAAGGTCATCTTAAAATTTCCACTGAAATATAAATGTTTTGAAATCATTCGGTATTATTTAATTTAAATTTATAATGTGAAGTAAGTATTCCTGAATATAATATCTCAATTTAGTACTATTTGTTTTTAAGTTGAAATTATACGAATGAGAGTTGTTTAAAAATGCTTTATCGAGAAACCTATTCCGAGAGCTAATTAATTGACATAAAATTTTGCAAGTAGCGGTAATTGCTTTTAAGACAAGTTAATTACAGTTTAAAGCAGTGGTGGAAATTTTTCAACTTTAGGTATTGCCTATTTTGAAAAACTTATTTATCAAAACAATTATCAAAATATATGTCATGTAGACTTTTCAGGACTGAAAATACGATTAATATAGAATTAATGAAGGTTTTAAACTAATTTATAATAAATTTTTGCTTTGCATGATAAAATTCTTTTTCTTTTCCAATTACGTAATTAATTAGTCTTTTCAGATGTCTATTTTAGAGAAAACAAGGCAATGACGAAAAAATTGTTCTCTCCTTTTTTTAAAAGATAGCTAATATTTTGCATATTAGATTTTTATTTCTAAAAATACTATATATTTTATGTAAGTACTACTTACTTTCAATGAGTTAAAATAAAAAATTTGGTTACGTCCTCAAAAATTCATTTTTAATTATTTGTTAAGTTTAAACAATATTTTGTTAGTGCAAAAAGCAGTTCAGAAAGAAAAGACAAACGTCATGAAAAAGACTTAACACATTTTGTATATCTATTATACCTCGAATAAATACCTCCTGCTCCAGCATTTATATATTGTAACAGCCTGCAGCTAAAGTTAGCGTCTATAGCATAAGCTACAGTTAATTTAAATTTTATGTTTACCTGTCTGTTATGTTGTGTTATTCTGTTACATTTAAGCAAGAGGAAATTATACCATTTCCATTTTAAACGATAAATAATTTTTTACAGCTGTTTTGATCGTATTTTAAACACTGGGAAGAAGAACATGTTTAAAACTATCAGATATAACAAAATTGAACATGTTTCTGACTCTACGGGAACACCAAAAAGCTCGGTATTTTTTACCGAAGCGCTTTGATAATAAATTAGGTAAAATAAGCAATGAAATATGTGATAAAATTTGGTAAATATGGTAATTGTATCAAGATATCTTAAAGCATGACATAAAATTTCGGTTAAATTTTCTTTTCAGTTTTGTATTTTTTACTAAAGGTGAGGTAATCCGATATATATATATAATAAGCCAGAATTATGCTTTGTATTATTTTTATCAATTTGATTAATTTATTTACTTTTTACTAATATTTTCATTACCAAAAAGTAGAGTGGTAATTTTATGAGTTTGTTTTTTCCGTGAAAGAACTAATAAAGACAAAGAGTAATAACCAGATAAGATTTGTTATCTTGGAACTAATATTTGAAAAAAGATATTGCTTTTCGCCACAATATCTTACTTAAAAACAATTGTTAGGACACAGTTTGCAATTAGCTGAAACCTGAAGGTGGCAAAGAGGAATGCAATGTTGTTATACTTATATTCCATAGAAAGATTCAGTGTACAAATAGAGGAAATTTTATGTCAAATTATTTAAAGAGAGAAAATTAGATTCGTTTGAACTAAAATGATCGGAAATGATGCTTTAAATTTTTTGACTTACCCTTTATACTTGTTGCGTGTGTATAATGGAATTTTGCTTCACAAGTTAAGATTCGTTTTGCAATACTTTTTGCAAAAAAATAGTACAGTACATTTATAATTTTTTTAGACAATCAATAGAAAAATTCTGCAATTATTATAATGTTTATATTCCAATAATAAAGCAATGCAAAGTTCTGTTTAATTTTTAAAAAGTGAGCATACACTTACGAAATAAAGATATTTGTGCTTATTAAAGAATTCTATTCTTCATACCTTGATGTGTAATTGTCATTTCATTCATTTGTTGAAGGACTCCATTAAAGTTTTTATTGTATCTGCTAGATATAAAGAACTTTCGAAAATATATAATTCTGAATAAAACTTATGATGAAATATTTCTAGCACTAACTGTATTAAGAGTAGTTGCTTTCTGTATAATTTAAGTAAAATTGGTTAACATTTACTCACATAAATTTTGTTTTAAGTTCATGATATTCATTAACGAATAAACGAATAAAAACTAATTAACTGGTTAATATAAAGGAAATTTTTGCTTTATTGAGTTCATTATCATTATGTAAAGTATTGCTTTGAAATACCATCAAATTATTTGCATTTTAATGCATTGTATTTTATGCCACCAAGATCTTAAATGAATTGTAAAATATTTCTTTGTGTTTCATACATTACTTACAATAAATTCTCAAGTTTTGAAAGGGAAGCAGAATATATAATCAAAATGTCTGAATAAGCACTTGGGAAAATTATTCGAACAATTCATGTATTCATTCGAAGAATTTAAATTGTCGAATATATTCAGAGTTAAGTAGATATTAATAAGAATGTTTAATGCGAAATGCTGAATATATTCAATTAAGTGTTATATATATATATANAATAAATATATATATATATGAAAACTAGTGAAAAATAAAAGTATATTTCTTTGTTACTCATTTATTTTATTTTCCGGTACAGAATTATGCCCAAGAACTCTTATTCACTATATTACCAACTTAACTTGAATTTTCGCCTAAATTGTATACTGTATGATGAGCACTGTTATACAATTCTGGTACAAGCAGTCTTTTTTTGTTAAAAAATTGCAGATTAGACTTGCGTATGATAGATTGTGTGTTACCATTATTTCTGACTTATATTTTCTAGAACAGATTTATGCTCAAGAACTCTTATTCTGTGTAGTAATAATACAGCTTAACTTTTTGCTGAATGTTACTGAAAAAAATTGCAGATTTTTTTCCAGACATACACATGACAGAACATTTGTTACTATCACATTTTACTTTTTTCTAAAACAAAATTATGCTCAAGAAAGAACTCTTATTTAGTATATTACCAATATAACAGGAATTTTTTTTATCCCATCGTTAATAAACACTGTTATCCAACTCTGTAACAGCCATTCTAATTCTGTTAAAAAATTTTGAATATTTTCTCTAGACGTATGCATAAATCTTTTGAAATAAGTCGTAACTATTATTTCCGAAAGAGTGTAATCGCAAATTCTAAGTTTAATATAAAGTTAAAGTTCTAAGTTTAATATAATATGCATGGCTAGTAGTATACTTCGTCAGGGCATTTAACGGAAAAATTAAAACAAAATCTGCTTGACAAACAATTTAAAAATTGTTTGTCAAGCTCTCTTATCAATTGTGTGAATTTTAGAACAATACCAAGCTCGTCATGATAAAATGATTTTTTTTTTTGTAACGTGAAAATTAAAAAAAAAACAATATGAAAGATAAATTATTCTTAAGGTGTTTATTCTTAAAGATTTTTTAAAAGATTTAGGCTTATTAAAGACTAGAACCAAAAACGAGTCATTTTGGCCTACAATTAGTTCAATTATTTGGTTTTTTCCCAATGAGTTTAAAACTGAACTTTCAAATTTTCAACAACAGTATTGTCCCAATTTTCAATCATTCATTGTGAAGGAACTCTTACGTACCTCCAAAACGAACAAGTGGTATCGTTTGATGGAAAAATTGTTTATTGGTCGATTAATTTTGCACTAAGCCAACTATCTAAAAATCAGAATATAGTCCATGGGATTTTTCTTAATAAAAAAACTACTACAGAAGAATTTGCTAGAAAATGATTATGTTAATGATTAAGAAATGAACACTTCAAAGACACATCACGCACCTAGTGTGCTACAAAACCATTTATTGTACCCAAAATCTTATTTTCACTTATAACTATTAATGAGGACGCGCTTTTCGAAATAAAAGTTGCTTTTTCTGGTATAATTTTAATAAAATGTGAGGAATTTTGTACATTTACTTTTATAAGACACAGACTAAAAAGTTTTTCTGCCTTAAAAATTGGTAAAAAGGAAGGAGATTACTCGAGTTTCCTGTACGTATATAAAATTATAAGCATATGCTTACATAAATACAAAAGTTATAGAAGTTTAAATCAGTAAATCGAATTAATTTCCTAATGTTAGAATAAAAATAAATAATATTCTATATTGGTAAAGAACAGCTTAAATAAGTTAAATTAATAATAACCATATTTTTTCAGTTAAGTTGTATTAATTATTATGTGCTGAAGGCTTTGACTTGTATGTTTAATTATCAATTGCATGCATGTATTTATAGTCATAAATAAATTATGACATTAGTTGTAAAATAATATCATTTATATGGATATATCATAAATAAACATCATCCATATACAATCTTTCCATTGCATTTGCATTTCAACTTAGAATCGTATAACTCTTGGATAATTCGACCGAACTTGTGGTTCTATGTACATCGATTTTGTCATAGTTCTAGTGTTAAATTTCGATATTGAGCATTGATAAGATAAATTTAACAATAAGTAATGAAGAAGTTATTTATAATACTGCAGTGGAGGAATTTTGCAATCAGTCTAAGTTGTTGATTCCTAAAGCAACAGGAACTGCATTCTGTTCTTAAAGCAATTTTCGGTTTTCCAGGCATGTGTTGGAAAACCTTTTTTCTTTCTTTTTTTGTTGTTTTATTTTTTAATCAATCATTTTTTTTAAAAATCAATTTAAAAAAAAGCACAAAACTCTATGTTACAAACAATTATAAAAATTACAAAAATAGATGTGTACTAAAATGCGATTCTCCTAAAACACAAAATACTGTTTTTGTCAGGTCTAACAAAATAAAAAAAAAAGTATGCTTTTTATACCTTAAACCATTAATCTTATGGTACCATGGACGTATCCAGTATATGTGCAACAGATGCAGCTAGCAAATATATATTTCTTTTAAAACTATGCAACTCACAATACTTAAACAATTTTATGTTCTTAGAAAAGCGATAAAGAAAATTTTTTAAATATTCTAATAAAATACTCTTCTGTAATACGTTTTTGATTAACTATTTCTGCTTTAGCTAAAGCAGACTACATAAAAAATAATTTTAGTTGCATAGATATTCAAATTCAATAATCGTGTTACAAAATAATTCAAAGTGAATGTTATCTAAGTGTACAATATATGGAGGTTCAAGTTACATAAACATGCTGTACCTAAGACGGTTTCTTTATTTAAAAAAATAAAATTCCCAATTTAAGAAAGTAAAATAAGTGTCTGAAAGAATTAATTCACACAAAAAAATTACATTAACATGAAAAAAAAGCATGCATTTCGCATAAAATTTCTACGCTCTTTCAACTATTACTTTCTGCATAGGAATAAGGAAATAATCAAAATTTATCACAAGGTATATCATTTAGTTAAATGCATGCCTAGAATTTACATGAATATCGAAAAAATGTTTTAATAATTGCTAAGAAATCGTCTAAGGTGTAATTATCAACAAAACCAAAACTCATATTTAAAGATAATAAATATTGATATTTTTTGTAAAAGTGAATATTTAGATGGTTATTTCACCTCATAGTCAAACGTCAAATGTGTACCAATCAACAAAATCAAAACTCATATATAAAACTGAAAAATAGTGATATTTCTCTATAACTCTCTACATGCAATATCATGTTTTTTTTTGTAACTAACTTTGGAACAATGCCAATTTGAAACAATATTATATAATTGCATCATTACCACTGACTAAACTTGCGGAAGGAATTGCATTCACTCGTGTGGCAGTTTTTCGGTCAACTGCCAAAAAATGTCTATAATTATGTTCATAAAACAGGCTCTGATATTTCTAGATAAAACATACTAAAGGTATTTTCGCTCCTTTAACTGCTACATGGTTCTTTTAATGCATTTTAATATGTTTCACACAAATAATTATCTTTTATTTTCTCTAATACCTAATGGTCTTAAAAATTACATATTCTAATAGAAGTATATTAAATTCAAATATATATGAACTTGACAAAATTAAATAATTAATGATCCGAATAAATTAGTAATTGAAATATGCATCAGTGGATTTTGTAAAACACTTTGAAATAAATTTTAGTATTTTTTTTAATAAAAGTAATGGTTCTAATTTGTATTTAGTAGTATAGTTTTCGTACAGCTGCGAAATTTTTTTAATTAACGTATAGCATTCGACTTTATTCTGATGATTATTTAACAAAATTTTAAGAGCAAAATACAGGTATGTTACTATTTCTTTTAATTACCAAAGATTGAATTTTTAAAGAAGTTCTAAGCAATAATTAGAATTCTAACAATATTGAGCAATGTAATGTTTATTTCTTGAGTTTTATATCGGTTTTTGATATTCATTTTTGGGATACATTATTATTAATGATCTTCCAAAATGAATTTCTTTTTTTTAAAATTTAAATAAATTAATGAAGGAATGTGCTTAACGAGATAATGAAAGAATGGCCCTAATAAGTGAATCAAACAATAAATACGCTTATTATGAATCCATTTTTTCCCAAAATACACTAAGATTTTTTTTATTTGATTTTTAAATTTTCAGTAAATAGTTCTTTCAAAATTATCATTCAAAAATTACTATAAGCTAATTTCAACATCCAAAATGAACATTTTGTTAAAAATTAAAATATCGTCCAGAAAAGTGATTCTGTAGATAACAGATAATCTTAAACTATCATAAGTCATCGGATATAATAGTTGAATAATAGCGAATATATTTTAATAACATTTAATATTTTATAAATTTGTTTCAGTTTTACTCTATCATTTTATACAGAAAGCTCTATAATTGAAATTATTTTTTTAGAAATCTTATGGAATAAAATGTCAGGCATGAAATATCTACTTAAATGCCAAAAAGAAAATAACTGAATAATTTAAAAACTTCCTGTGGTTAAATTTTGTTTCTGACATACAGATGCGTTCGAAAATAACTTATTTTAACAGTGCAAATAACTACTTCTCACCCAAAAAGAGTGAAAAATTTTCAGTTCTGCATACATATTTTATTTTCTGACAGATTTTAAAATTGAATTGCAACAGGGTCGCACAAATTTACTTTCTCATAAATCGTTTCTTTTAAAAGCAATCTTTTTTGAAGAAAGATCTTCGATCGCGAGATTTCTATAACGCTTTTTTTAAATTTTTGTGAAGTATGAAAAGTTTTTGGGATAAATTTTATTTAAAGAAAATTTTATTAAATATTTCTTTTCCGAGAATTTTATTTTAAAATTAATAGACGCAAAATAAATTATTGAGGAAAGTTGTTTTTCAAAAACTTTGTATTACTTTCATCAAGCCATCGTTTTAACATGCTATTTTAAAAAAAAAATTGAACGTTGGTATTAATTTTTCTAAACTTTTTACATTACCGACAATTGTATTTATTAAATAGATAAATATATTTCCCAATATAAACAAATATGAGATGAAATTACATTGCCTTCACGATACACGCTAATTAGTTTTTTACTTTATTTTCTCCTAATCATATATATCTGACCACAATATACTTTGTCTATAAACTTATTTAGCACAGTTACACGTAACACAAAGTTAAATTACCTGTTGTCTATTTAGATAGCCTGATATCGATGTAACAAATTCGAACATTCCTATTTTTTCAAAATCAAGAACTAGCATCTTGGCATTTTGATATAGAAAATGCTTGTTTTCAGAATTAAAAAAATGAGTTAAAATAAAGCAAAATTTTAATTAAAAAATATTCAATTCTGTATTTTACTATCATGTAAACTCATTTTCTGAAGCTGTATAAATGCTAAATACATTTGAAATTAGGGGAAAACATTAGAATAAAACAATTTACATCAAGTTTTAGACATTTATTTTAATTAGTTTTCAACCTGAAAACATTGCATCAAATATTTTACATTAACATAATAAATAATATTAAAGCAGATAGAAACATTGGTACAAAATCATTAGAAAACAATTTCTACCAGTATCTGAAAGAGACACTTAAACTATTTTGTTAACCTTTTTTAAGTGTTTTTTTTGCAAATTGAAATCGTTCAATTTAAAAAAAGGTTTAAACACAATTTTATTGTTCACATATATTTTTTAATGTTAGTATTCTTTCTTTTCAAATATTTCAACAGCAATTTAGAAAAAGCACTTCTTATTTCACAATTGTAACGATAAAATTTTTTTCGGTATAAAATGATTAATAATTTTAACTTATAATTCAATTAACTTGTAAAATTAATTAACTTGTCTGAGAAAAAATGCAAAAAAATAGATTTTTTTTGTTTAGCTGTTTTCCGATAATATCTAATTATTTGTTTTTCACCATCAGGGTCAAAATATAGTGTGTAACAAGTAGTTTGTTTTTAAACAAACTTTTGACTATCATGATTTATGTTTTTCTTCTTTGGTATTCTGAAACTATATATAGCATTATATTTTCCTTTCTCCTTTTAAGAATGCAAGGCATAAACTTAAGTTTATATAATTTTCAATATTTACAAAGATAAATACTAAAATGTGCATTGTTTTCTTTAAAAAAAAAAACAGATTCTTTGAACAAGACAGAGAGTTTAAAGAAGGAATGTTATAGAAATTGTTGACATTTTAATAACTGAAGCAAATGTCTTTCTGTCAACGGAGATAGTTAAGTTGGGAAAATAATAGAACAGAATATTTATAACGCACATGTGACAAAATAATACATAAGAAAATTTCAAAATTTTGTTGAAACATTTTTTAAGATAATATATAAATGTATTCTAATAAGATTTAATATAAAACAAGAATATATAAATATATTCTTGCTAGATATCATAAATGTGTAAATAAAAATCTTTAGAAAATATTTAGATGAATTTATAAATATGAATAAGTATGATTTAATGCAGTTTCGAAAATTTACAATTCATAAATCAAAGTATCTCACAGAGCAATGCAACGATATTTTACTAATTAAAAATGAAATTTAGTTCATATTATGTATTCAGTTCTCATAATTTCAAACAGGAGAAGATTTCACATTTTGTTAAGTTTTTAATAACTATAAGCGGATTAGAGTTGCGGACTGATCATCGAGCACATAATCAAAATGATAATCAGAGAATTTCGTCACACTCTGCAGATTAAAATATTTGTTTTGCATGTGAAACTCATTCGTGTGGTTATTTATAAATTAAGTAAGGCAACTGAATAAATCCTTTAGGTGTATACAGAATTTTTAAATATCTTCTGTGGAGCTTATTTTTCCAGTTGATTACGGTAGGGAGTGTATAAATTAAATTAAACACATATTTTATAAAGCAAAAATTTATTGGAAAAGTAATACATTAAATGTATTTTTAACAAATATTTCTTTTTCAATTTTAAAATCATTTTTATTCATCTTGTCTTAGATTTTACTTCTCTTTTGCTGTTTTAGACAATCCATGCAATCAATAAACGAATGAGACTATCGTTTGTCCTGCATTCGTTTTCTATGACCCTATCTATCACCTTATGCTTGTTGATACATCACCTTATGCTTGCTTGCTTATTCAGGCTGTTCGACTTCAGTTTTCCCATTAAAATGTAAGCAAATTGTTTTATAATCCTTCTGTTCCGTTGTTTTATAATTCATAATTCAACTATTAATTGTTTTCGTATAAGAGGTAAAAGGTTACTGTTCAACTTTTTCAAACTGCGGCCCGCCAGGTGATCAGTGACCGGAATTCTGGCCCGTGGGGTCTTTGCAATTGGACAGGCCTGATATAGAACCTATGCACTGTAAAAAATTTTGAATCAAACTGAGGTAAGAAATATTGGTAGCCTAAGTGAAGCATCTGTAAAATAAATTTTATCGTAAAAATTAATAACGTAGTTGTTTTTAAATAATCTTTATTTATTTACTTTGATTCAGGAATTTCACAATAAATGTTACTGAAAAACTTTCGGCTTATAGGATTCTCCTGGCGCCCTGAGTACCGGTACTTTTTACTGTAATTTGATCCGGTATTTCTTCCTGCAATTGATTGATTTAGATTCAGAGAGTTTTCCACCAGTATGACTTGTGGATGTCATTTTTTTCCTATTCTTACTTTAGAGTAGATGTAAAATATTTAAAAAAAACTATATCTAATTATATTTTGCTACAGAATTTAAAAAGATACAAAAAATATTGAAATAGTCTTTGTAAAAAGAATACAAATCATNGTGGATGTCATTTTTTTCCTATTCTTACTTTAGAGTAGATGTAAAATATTTAAAAAAAACTTTATCTAATTATATTTTGCTACAGAATTTAAAAAGATACAAAAAATATTGAAATAGTTTTTTTGTAAAAGGAATAAAAATCATATTTTTACCATTTCCAAAAGTTCACAGACACTATTGATCTTTAAGTACTTTTATGATTTACAAGGAAGTAAAAAAGAAATCTATAATTTGCATGCAAGCTTAAGTAGAAAAATACTTTCTTTCGTCTTCCTCAAACTTACGAATTTTTAACATCTGCTGTTTTTTCATTCATTGTGAAATATATTTTTTTCAAAAATAGTGTAAGATAAGAATTAATACATAAGGGCGTTTTATCATAAAAGCCAGAGAATTTTTTTCTCTTCAATAAATTTTACTAATACTTTTTGGATAAAACGATTTTTTTTTCTTCAAATTTCTGCAAAGAGAAAAAAAATTGTAATGGTAACGGCATTTGTGGTAAAACTCTATGGAAAAAACATCTTAGGTAATTACATCTTATACATTACATCTCAGGTAATTAGGTAAAAACATTACATCTATGGTAAAGTCATTACACAAAAAAGGAAAAAAAAAGACATTTCGAATATAAAAAAAATCTAGTTAATAAAACCAAACGGTACGGTATTTAAACTAATCCTTTCTTTTCATAAAATAACAGTTTACGAGAATTTCTGACTTTAAAAATTATAGTTCTGATTACCATATATTTAGCAAATAATAACAAAACTGAAATGTAACCGATTCAATGGATTTTATGCCATGCCCTTAGGCATCGTGACAAAAGTATCAAATTTTACCACATTTATCAAGTTTTAACACTTATTATCACACTATATTTTATTGTTAATTTTACCAAAATCGAAACCAAAGTACTTCGATAAAAATTACCGAATTTTTGGTATTTCCGTAGAACCATAAACACGGTAAATTTGGGTAGTTTCGATGATACCTTTTTTGCTCAATGTAGTATTCTCAGTGATATTTCATTTTGCCAACATCTATTAAAGAGAAAATAATTTTAACTAGACTCTACGTAAGTGGATATAATATTGTAAGAGGCTTTGAAATCCACCAAATTTGAGCATTGTTCTAAATTGAAAGGTCAACAAATTATATTAAGTTCAAAATTAAAACTCCATACAAAATCAGAAAAAAGGTACCGTCATGTGAGGCTACTTTGTGCAGCGGGGGCTACTTTGTGCAAATTCGAATTTGGCACTTTTCAAGTGCTGCTATTCAGTATTATGTTTTTTTCACGTTAAAAATGAGTGGAATTTGAAGATAGAAGTCTCCTCTATTACTACAAAAAAATTTCAGAATTTTAAAACAATCTCAGAGTGTGTTTTGTTTATCCAATGTCAACAACTTTCCGAGAACGTCGAACGTCGAAAAGTGTGCGTGGAAACTTTAGCTGTGAAATGCAAAGACGTTGATAAAAAAATTGTCGTAAGTGCGAAATATTTTATCTATATATTAATAAACAATTATATCATGTTAGCGTTAAAAATATTTGAAAATTAATCACAAATAAACGGAAAAGGAAAAAAAATGTACCGTGGGGCTACTTTGTGCAAAGTTTCATTCGTTTTTTTTTTTCGACAGAAAAATTGTCAGACGCTATAAAAAAAATACCTGGGACGAGAAACTACCGTGATTACAATTTAGAAAAGCTGCAAAAATGTTTGTAAGCAGTTGCTGGTGGCATGTCGATTGCAGAAGCTTCTCGGAAGTACAAAAACCACAGAAATATTATCTCTAATAAAATTCACAAGTAAAACGTGAAACGTGCTGGTAAACTATTATTTCTCTTCTAAAAAGATTTTTCTAATGAATTAATCAAACGATTTACCACATAAAAATATATTTCATAGGACATCAGGGGATTTTGACAGAAACTGAAGAGCAAGTTCTGTCATGTTCATAATTTCATCCATTTCAATGTTCAAAAATGTGTATGGTTTCCTTTTGCTTAAACTCAAATGTTTTGAAATAAACATTCTTTTTAAGAAATTTTTTTTTATAAAAAATGTTTTTTTAACGCTGAAAATTATTTTTAAACTAATATCTTTACATATCTTGATGTTTTTGTTATTAAAAAGCTCAACAATTAACTTTTTTAACANGTTATCAATTAATAAATGAATATAATATCGATAAATTTTACTAAAGTTTGAATTAACATTGCTATTTTACATGTCAAAGCTCAAAAACTGCGAAATCCTGCACAAAGTAGCCCCACATGACGGTAAGTCTTATTTAATTTAATCTCTAATTCATGATACGAATACTACCGTATTCGAATGCTTATTGCGTAGGAACCAAACATCTACCTTATTAAAAACATATTACTAAGTAAGTAAAATTTGCTGCTTATCGTTCTTTAATTATTCTTAATGTCAGTTAGTTACATTAAACATTTAATATTTTGTTACTAATTTTTGGGCACTCAGTTTTCCTAATGAAAAAAAACCTATAAAAATATTGTAAACCACCTGAGTAAATCATGAATGGAATTAAATAATACGACAAAATTGACCCCTATATTTGTGTCAGAGAATCGAGTATTCTACTAGAATCTGTATAAATAATAAATTTTATTAATAAATAAGGAAAAATAATATTTAAATTTAGAAGAATTGAAAAACTAACATTTGTTATGGAAAATATTCCTTTCAGAAAATTTGAAAAGAAATGAAATTGAATATAGACAAGATAAATATGTCGATATGTATAATTTAATTTAACTTTCTTTTAAATTATGAAAACTCCATAGAAGTTTTAAACGATATTAAATTTATGCATAAATTAAAAGGATGTAATTTCAATAAACTAGTTTAGACTTCAGGTTTCTTAACTGAAACGAAAAAAAAGTTTGGAAATGGGTTCTGAAAGCTATCTAAATAATAATATGTTCCCAACCGTTGATTTAGAATTTTTTATATATTTATTTTAATTTATAAAATTACTGAAATTCTTTTATTTATCTTTCAGGAACGAGAATTTCTGTAATTCTTTTAAATTGGAATTGCAAATTATATCTTTATTTGACTTTAAACAAAAATAGTTCTATGTTTCTTAAATAAAAACGTTTGATTGAATTACCATTTACAAAGGTTAAAAATTAAACAAAAAATCCATGCTCCGGCTAAAAGCTATAAAACTTAAAATAATTAAAAATAGATAAATAAACGAAAATTCAAAGATATAACTTGCTTACTTCCAGAAATTTAAACAAGGTTTCTTGGTGTTTAAATCTCAGATTATGTTTGTTAAAGCAAGACAAATACATTTTATTAAACTTGTATTTTCTTTTTTTTGAAACATCAAAAAAGAAGTAAAGAAAGATTCAGTTTGACCAATTATTTTATTTTACATGAATACCAATAGAAATTGATGTAATAAGGGTATGAATATACTCTCAGACAGAATTCATGATCTTCCAATAGTAAACAATAAAAGTGGGAATTTAAATACATCAAAGCATGACAATAAAGAGCTGGTTTGCCCTTAACTATTTATACCTGTGTGCAAGAAAACAAAACTTACCCAACTTACTTGATCTCTCTTTCTTAACCTACTTTCTTTTATATGTAATCCGAATTGCCGGAATATAATTTTATGAAGTAATTTTTTATTTATTTAAATAGACTTAACAAAGGAAAGATATCACATAAGCAATATATATTTTTAACTATAAAAGATTATTTGTAAAATCAAACTTATATAATATAGTGTGCCTAAATGCGACACTATATTATAAAGGTTTCTCTCAATTAGGCCAAATTTGAACTTTAATTGGATATAATTGCAGAAAATGACTCAAGCATTACCACTTCAGTTGTAAACAATTTTTTCTTGAATTATCTGTTGTATAAGCTAAGATATACCTTTGTCGCATTTAAAGCATTTTTGTCGTATTAAAGGTAACTAGGTCATAAATACGACACCCAAGGTACCTAATTGCGACAGTGCATTTATACTTCGTTTTTCTTCACTTGGTTTTTCATTGGTATCTTGCTATTGAATTTCCGAGTTCTTTCAGACTACACTCTATAACAAAAAAATCGACGCACCAGTAACGCACTAAGACGCGCAAAATCGACGCTCGATCAGGCTGGAATGATGCCGACTGGGGACGAATAATCTTTAGCGACGAATCCCGCTTCCAACTGTGTCCTGACGATCATCGAAGACGTGTTTGGAGACGATATCCTAAGACTTGTTTTGCTATCGTTCCTTTTGCAGCACCTTGGGCTGGTTTTTCAGCAGGACAATGCCAGACCACATACAGCACGTGTTGCTATGAACTGTCTGTAAGCTTGTCAAACTCTTCCTTGCCCTGCCAGATCATCAGATCTCTCTCCCATCGAGCATGTCTGGGATATGATGGGAAGGCGATTGCATCTGGCAAGGAATGTTGATGACCTCGTTCGACAATTGAATCGAATTTGGAAGGAAATACCGCAAGAGACCTTCCGGGAGCTTTTTCGGTCCATGCCACGCCGTGTGGCAGCTTGTATTCAGGCTAAAGGTTGGTCAACACCTTACTGAACTCGTTACTGTAACTCTGCAATAAATTATTAAATTGTTCTGATATTTTAATCATTTACTATTCTGTACATTGTCTTCTTATCCACCTATTTTCGCTTCAATCGGACAACTTCTTCTTGGTGCGTCGATTTTTTTGTTATAGAGTGTAGATAGAATGTTTCGTACCATCTGACAATGCAAATATAAATCGTCTGATAAATGCGATCAGCATTTATAGTTATTTTATTGCGAAATTAAGTTGATCGTTAGTTTAAATTCCGACCATTTTAAGACTATAACATGAATTGAATAACTTTAATCGTGCGCGGCAATCATCATGGTATATTTTTACAACAAATTTAGCTCTAAAAGAAATTAGAATATTAAAATGAAATTCATTGTTCCACAAAAGTGTTTAGATTTAAATAATATCGATACGTATGTAAAACGTTTGGAAAAAATTCAAAATCATAAGTTAAAATTTGAATATGCAAAGATGTGTGCCGGAAAAAGTAGTACTTTCTCGAGGAAATCAAAACTACTTAGACCCTTTATAGTATGCAAAAATTAATAAATAACACCAAAATATACTGAATTTATTTTACTGTCAACTGTTCCCAATTTTCTTTTATATAGATTCTCTAGTAAATTGTTTAAATATAAAATGTCCTGTATTTCCTTTCGCATAACTCAATATAAACTCAATAACAGATTAAACTCAAAGACCCAACATAATGAATGCACGTTTTCAACTAATATAGAAAATTATTCATCTAACGCTAAGTTGCATGACTAAACACTCACCAACGTACCAGATGTATAAACTTTATTGACGCAACGAAACTTCATGAACTAAACTTATTTAACTGGAAACAATTTGAAAATACAGCATAGAACCTCTGAATTCATTAGCTTGTATTACATTAAAATTACACAAAATAGTTTCTGCGTGATGATATTTGCCGTTAGGCACGTTCTCTCTAAAATAGACGTGTCATTTTATATTGCATCATAGAAACTATTTTTATAGTCTCTTGATAATAATATCAATAACTATCAGTGATTAAAATGTAATAAAATATGATTTATAAAATAAAATATCTACTTTTCTAATTAAAATTTTAAGGGAGATGGAGGAAAATTCCCATAATTTCCATATGCCATTCGTAAATGAAGTGTAACCTAATTTTCCACGCAGATGGTTCTGATTTTCTGTAGATGGTAAGCAACGTGAAATTTTGCTGTTAATTAATGATAATTCATTCAGTTCATTCTTGCCTTCAAGTATTATAGGGTTAAATCTCCTTTACATGCAACTATGGTGAAAGTCTTAGTAGGAAGTAATTACTTTAGCATGCCAGAAAATCGGTTTTAAGCATTTTCGTAAAAGAATATGTTGAGTTTCCCATAATAATAAGAGATACGAACCATTAATGAACTCATTCTACGATATGCTTTAACTTGTTTAAGTTTATTTACTCTAATGTACACTTGCTTCAAAGAGTAGATTCAGAATACGGCCTTAGTAAAAAAATGTTTTTTTTTTAAGGATCAATTTATTTTTTGATGAAAATAACGATCTCAAATGTACTTAGCAATTAAGAAACTGAAATTTTTATTACTAATATTTCATCGCTGGAAATTAACGTATCAAAACTTTAGATAAAATAACATATGATACGTTTATTCTTCTTCTTTTTAATAAAACAAAATTAGTTTTGTTGCTTTCTCTCTCATTCAAGTCTTCAACTCTTTGCAATTTTTGTACTGAAATTTGCACTTCTCGTTTAAAGTTTTATTTTTTGAAATTTTTTTTTTACAGAAAAAAAATATAATAACATAGCTGTACGCATAAAAAATAATACGATTTTAATTTTAACTCTATTCTAGAGGTTTTAATTAAGTCTCTAGTAAAAGCTATCATTATTTTTTTCCTGACAAGAATGGTACTTCATTGAAACCGACTTAATTTAATACTAATATGTATACTTCAATGTAATTTAATTTTTTTCATATTATTTCTAAACGATTTTGTTAACTTTGCTCAATATATAAAAATCGAGATTTGTTTTTACTTTTATTGCACACTTTTGCTAATTTTACGATTAAAAAAAATGAATAGTACATAATTAATATTTAATTATCATTGATTTTGCGAAGAAAATGAATTACGGACAGAATTTTTCGATCAGATTTAGTATAAAATATAAAATATAAAAAGGCTTATGTCTTGCACATTTATAAGCATTTGCAAAGTAGGAAAAAAAGGTTGATAACTGTAATCAGGATTATTTTGTAGATATCTAACAAATATCATTAGATGTATTTTATAGTTTATATACACAGTATAGTTTGTGGATGTGATCCGCAAAATAATGTGACATCTTTGTTTTTTTTTTTACCATACTTCTTAATTATCAGGAATAAAATTTGATACGAGGTTAAACTGCGATTAAAAAATAATATTGCATCGATACAATTCTCGATACTATTAAGTACTTAGTCTGCTTTAAAACAATCTGTTTATTGATACTCTTGCGTTAACTCGAGCTATGGATGCGTTTTATATCCTATAACGGAGATGGTAAATAACGAATTTTCCCCATCCCGTGAGGAATTCAGTTCGATTGGAATTAAATTACGGAGAATCAAGACCATTCCCTTGGAATCGGTTTTATCGATTTAGAAATAATGAAACTTAATATGAAATTTGTTAATATAATTTATATGCAATTGCTTTCGCATGTAATCATCTAGTGAATAAAACTTTTGAAGAGAATATTAAAAATCACATCATTGAACATTGAGCATAGTGATTGTCACAGAATAAGGATTTCGGACTCTTGTACCGAAAAAATTTAACGAACCATTTCAATAGACAAACACATAACCAGGATATTTATTGATGTAGATAGCTACTTTATTACTTAACCTATCCATAATTGTGTGATAATGTGAATCTTAAGAGGAAGCTAAAATAAAATTAAAACAAGTCAAAAAGTTTGAATACAACATGGTATAAAATTTAGTGTACACTTCAAAACCCAGTTAAACACAGGGGAAATAATTTGAGTTCTCTGAAATCCAAAATAAAGATCAATCAGAAATTTAAAAAAAAAATTGTTAGTTATTATTAAGCACACTATAATTTATCGATATCATGTTGGTAAGCATTTACTTAAGTAAAGGAAGGAAATAAATGTTGTCCAAAGTCTAAAATATCCATATATGTTCTTGAGTTTCACAGGCGAGTAAATTTATGAAAATATATATGATGGCAGAAAAAAATACATGTTTTGTTTCAAGATGAAAAGTACGAATAGAAAAACAGCATTTTTTTAAAAAAAAAATAGTTAGAAAAAGAGAATTTTTCTAATCCTTTTTCGCACTCAAATTATTAAAGTTTATGGAAAAATATATTATTATTTTTTTATTACGGGACATTACTTTTAAAGAGTTTCTGGAAAACTATTTTTATTTTTTAACATTATATTTACGTTTGCAATAAATGTACAGCAAAAAAAAAGTATCAAAAGTATAATAATTTTATTTTGAATAATGCGTTTATGTGTTTAGTTTTAAATAATATGAAAATAATCAATGCAAATATAATTTTAAGATTATATAAATAATTAGTCGTTTGCCCAATTACTTTTCTTAAAAGTAAGTACTTCTAAAATCTTAATAGATTTTCACAGGCGTTAAATTACTCTTTTTTTGGAAATATTGAAAACAGCCTGGGCTCAGATGTTTCATTAAATCTTAATTCTTAAAATTTGATTATCCTATTCTGCAAAGATGCGGAAAACTACTTGTGCCATAACAAATTAATTTGAATTATTTTTTTTTGAGAATGGTTTCAAATATTTCTTTGCATACAAATGTCGTTAAAAATATATAAAATTGAAACATAATAATTTGAAAAAACTTGGTGAACACAAGAGTAGAAGTTTTAATGGATAAATGAATGGATATATATATATATATATACAATATAATTTAAGATGCATAACGCAACTACACGATTAAAAATTCATTCATGAGAATAAAAGTAAAACATACACAATTCCAAGTCTTAACAGCGCCAAGATATTAATGATATAACTAGAAGAATATTTAAAGAAAATATTTGAGAAAAATTTAAATCAAAATAAATTACTTCAGGACATGAAACAGATAACAATATTATAACAAAAAAAATTCCTATAACAATACTATAGTAGGTAAAATTAAAAAAAACACAGATTATTTCTGTTATAATATTTATATCGGATTTGTACTTTTTTAATATTTAAAAAAAATTCACAGCATCTAGTACACTGTAAGAAAGTTTGGTGTACAGTTGCCACCATTTTTGGGGTTTAGATAATCTAAAAGTTTTTTATAGTGCATGTATAACCAATTTTTTTGTTATTTTTTTCACTGTTATAGTTTTGCCTTTTTTTTCCATTTTTGTTTCTTCGTTAACTGACAATACGCTTTTTCTTGCTTATTAATCGTCATGGTCTACAATATTTCATGATATTAAATGCTCATTCAATTTTATTGAATCATTGCAAAACTATTCCGTTTAAAATACAAGTACTTTTTTTGATATATATTTGTAATAGTTCCTTCACATAATTGTTATTTTGTCAATTTTATTTAGTTTTTTGCATAATAACTAAAGTTCTGTCTTAAAATATGTATTTAGTCCATTTTAACACCAAAATCAGTGGCAACTGCACACCAAAATGTTTTACACTGTAAACATATTTGTAACATAATCAAATATAACAGCTAAGGAAATAATACTGAAACAAATATAATTCTTAGTGTGTTTTAGTAATAGGCAAAGCTGCTGATTTAAATTTTGAAACTTTTATGACTCAAATAGACTAATTTAAAATATTACTCTTGAAACGCTTTGAATTGCTTTTACACATTTATTTATAAATCAGCAAGGGTATGCTAACTAATAGCTATCTATGTAAACTTTCGCCTCATGATTGCACATGCTATACGCTGCTGACTTTAAGTAATTACAAGCAGAAATAAACATTGCAAAAAATATACCATGAGCCGAGTTCTTAAACACATCTTAACAGTGAACAATCTTTATAGGCTCAACATCTAAATTAAAGGAGGCAAAACAAGGAGCAGCATTTATCAAACATCAGAAGGAACAGACTGCAACTAAGCATAAGATACCAGAATATGAAACTAGTAATAATCAACTTAAATTTGATAATAGAACATTAATTCAGCCAATTAATATAACGTATTGCTGTCCTTTTAAAAACACACCAACCATTACTCGCGTTATTAATCAAACATGTAACCAAATTTAGCAGAAATAAGCATACCTCAATGGCGGAAGATGGTAGATTTTTTGCTTGATGGAGCGTGTACTGGAAATCTGGAAGGCTCTTCCTGCTAATGTCAGGTGTTGGAGAAACGACATATTGATCACACGTGTTGTTGAAGCTCAGGCTGTGATCTCGCAGTCTGGCGGGGCAGATTTCTGTGGTACTCACATTCATACTGGGAGATGAGATTTATGCGCAGTAGTCCTAATGGCTTAAAACTACACTGGTAGGTTGGTTACCCGTGGTGTATTACGGACTCTCTATTTTTATAGTATATGATTAGGTAAATATCATAGTGGTAGAGCAATGAGTTAGTAGTTCTCTAAATTTGTGGAATCTAACGTCAAATTTAATGAAATTAGGATTTTACTTAGTGCTAAGAAACATAATAGTAAACAAGTGAGAAAAGTAATTATATTATAGTTAAGTGTTTTGGACACAAATACTCAATGTGACCTGTGATTCGAAACACGTTAAGGATTTGAAGCACGTACTTAAAGATAATGAGGAATCATACATGCCATAAATTTGAATGAAATGACTAATTTAATTAATTAATAACTAAAAATTTTTTTTTGCACTTTAAATGCATTTCTGCAAAATAGAAAATTTGAAACACATTTTATGTACCTAATGAAATACATTTTTTAAATAAATACTTATAAAAAACTAAAAGTTCATGAAAAGAAATTTCATGAAATTAGGAATTATTAAAAAAATCAAATTCTTCCAATATTATTAATACTGTCGCGATTAGTTGAATTAAGTATGGTTCTCTATTATGCATATGTACTTCAAGTAATTCTCATTTAGTTGAGCAGTACATTGATTTAGAGTATCCACTATTTCTTATTTTCGTAAATATAGCATTTACATTTTATTTTTCTCAAAAGTAATAAGAATTTCCTACTTCAATTTACACAAAATGAGACAGAGTGTTAGCTTCATATCACGATAGTAATAATCATTTGTAAGAAAGCATTGTGTGGATATCATTTGTATAAGCATCACATGAATTTTCCGTTATTTCTTTCAGATTATTACTCAGAAAAAATGTTCGTGGTTATTCTACAAATGAGTAAATCTTTACAATAAAAATACGGATGAGAACAAATGACCAACAAAGCAAAATGAATGTATGAGTGACAGAAACTTAGCAACTTCATCAGCTTCAGATTGAATTTAATAACGGTGCAAAGGCAAATCTTCGTATTTATATGATAAATTAATTCCTTCTACTTCGTAATACGATATATATATAT
>NC_092214.1:25602226-25651074 GCF_043381705.1 Parasteatoda tepidariorum | reverse complement strand
TATATATATATATATATATATATATATATGTATATATATATATATAGATATTTAAAATTCTACGTTTTCATTCCACGTCCAGAGGATCAATTCTTGATTAGTGACCACTTCTAATTTTAATGCAAAAATAGTATACATATTTATAGACACACCAAACTAAACAAGCAACATTGCTTCTAATAGCACTACTTGTACGATTATTTATAATCGCTTCCATATTCCAGCTAAGCTATCCTTTTATATCAATACATATTAGTTTCTAAAGCAAAAAACTTCTGAGGACTATTAAAGTTTTTTTACGTGTATTTTATGCCTTCTTTGTTATTGACTGTACTCTTAATGTCGTATGTTATTTAATAATAACAATGGCTACGAGTGAGAGTAATAATAATGTAATTAATGAATCAATATAAAATTTGCTTTACTATTTTCACTTTTTAGCAATTGTTTGATCTCGTTCGTTTAATTAGAAGGCATAACAAAGCCCATCCTTTAGTAAGTTAAGTTTATATGTAGTTCTCAATTGAAATATTCATAGATTATTCTAGATCATGAATGTATAATTTATTGAGATTCCCAAAACAAAATCAGAGAATTGGAAACATTTAATGAAAGAGAGATTTTGTAGGGCTTTTTAAAAGGTATTATTATTTCCTTAAATGTATGAGTGTATTTCAGAGTCAGATTCCTCTATAAGAAATTTAAAACAAATCATAAAAGACAAGGTTTATTTTATTATTGAAATAAATAACAATAAATTGAGGAACTCCGTAATCTAAAATGATTTCTATCCACATAATAATTAAATTAGTAATAAAAGTATAAGTACAAAAGTGCTTGTTCATCTTAAAAATGCAGCCATAATCTAAAATTCCAAATGCTATATTTTTTCTCTTAATTATAAAAATCATTACTAAATTATGAAATAAAGGGCAGTTTTTACTTAGCAAAAATGAAGTTCTTTTATATTTTAACACACATTTTAATAGGTTATAATTAGACGCTTTTCATACTTAACGTTGCTCTAATGTGTTTTTTTCGATACCCCAATTAAATTGCTAAAAGTAAGCTTTAAATCTAAAAAAGGCCAAATCAATGAAATTAAACTGTAATGAACTAAAGACAACTGAACAGTTTAATATATTTTTTATTTATCTTAAAAAACCTCTTATAATGGTTTCAGTTCAAAATGATCACAGCATTTTCCATTATCTTCTCATTATCTGCTTCGCATTTAACTTAAAGATTAATGAGATCATTTACTTTTTTTAAACGATGCCGATAGCTTCGAATTCTTATTCTATAAAAGAGCTTTAAAATTCTCTTTAATCCTGGTAAATTTTATGCTTCATAAATATACATATTTTAATTTTTAAAATAAGTTCTTTTAAATCCAGTGATGGATAAATGGTATTGTGATTTAAAGTAGACTTTTGTTCAAATATCTTCGTATCAATCGCTCACCACTCTCTATTGAAAGTTATTTCCATAACAAGTTTTTCATATGTATGTAATGAGCATTAACTTTTCTTAAAAAGTCAAGGAAAAAGTTAAACAGCAAGGCAAAATGAATAAAAATACATATAAAAACGGGGAGTAACAGGGGATGTTTGTAACCATAAGAAGGCATTGCAGTTTATACATAATATACGAAGACAATGAACAAAAAATATTCAATCCCATTTAACTTATACTATTTTTCCCACGTGATACATTTTAACATGAGAAATGCTACTATAAAAGACACTTGAACCAATATTAATCACCCAGTAATCAATACTTCTCAATGAAGCAAAAGGTATGATGCATATTCTTAATCAACCTGCACCGTGACAAAATTATCCTTAAAAGTGTAACAAATGTGTTGTTGTTGCTCTTAATAACAGTAGACAAGTCAAGCTCCCCTTCCATTGGCTTTGCGAATTAAGTTAGGAAGGAGCGCCCGTCTTTTGACAAGAGAGCACTACAAGGATGAAAATTTTTCTTTTAAAAATTTAAAAATATTGTATATATAAGTGATTTAGATAGATTTTTTATTGTATCTGTTCATTTCGAATTATTTTAAATACCAATAGAGCGTTTCTGGATAATGTTGTGACCTGATGTTCGTGTATGATTTTTTTTTTCATTCTCTTTGAATGCCTGCTATACCTTTTCATTTCGACCATGATTCTTTGGACACAGTGTATACATATGTATCCTGGGTTCCCAAAAAAGTGCCCAAAATTTTAATAGCTGTCTCACGATATTAAGTAGAATTAAATATGTGTTTTTAAAAAAAAATAAATGATTTTATTATAAATACTGAAAATAATAAGTTTTTTTCCAAAGAAAAAAGTACCTAAAATTATTTTTCTTGATAAGTTGTTACTCCTTCTTAAATGTTATTATCATATAAACAATTTTACAGACGTAAAAACAAATATTGCTTTTAAAATATAAATTTACGTAATTAATTTCTTAAGTATTCTTGGTAAGGCTGAAATAACAAAAATAAGAAAAATCAGAATATAGATTAACTCAGATTATAAAATTTAAAAAAAAAATTACCTATGCTCATATTAGATAAATAAAATATATTTTAAACTTTTTTTCTAAATTTCATGAACATATTGAACTTTTTAAATTTATCTTCCTTCTTTATTATGTATGCTTTTTAAGTCACTACTTCCCATAAAGCAAGTTAAGATAAAAAATACATATCAAAAGTCTATGCAAAAGATGCACTTCTTAAATTTAAGTTCCTTTTAAAATCTACTGAATGTTGAAAGAGTGTAACTCACTGCGTCTTCTTAAAATAAATGTTTCAGAAAAGACGTGCAACTAGTGATTTAGAAGATATAAAAGATTATTTTAAAATGTTCCGAGATCGGATGAGAAGTCTTTTAAATAGTTCTTCAAAGAAATTGCGAAGATTTGAAATTCCTTTGAAATTTCTTTTTATCTCTTTTGGAACTTCGACCCACATAAATGTACTATGATTGATTAAAAGGATAAAAATTATATCAAAATAAAACTATGCGAGTAAACAGTATTTTTTTCCAAAGTAACATAAACAAGCTGAATTAAACTAATTTTTTACTTGTGTTTAGTGTAAGAAGTTCGATTGCTTTATTTTTTATTCTTTTTTTTTCTCTCTTTAAGCAAACAAATCGAGTTCGAGTACTAATAGTAAATGAAATAAAGTTTTCAAATTATATATATNATATATATATATGTGTATATAGAAATTTCTCTGAAAAATTTATTGTTAAATAGCAATTAATTTAGTTGTTATTTTACCACATTTAAACAAAATAGTCAAATAAGCATAAATAAGATAGTATTAAGTCTGTTAACTGTGAGAAAAAACCCGTTTAATAACTACTTTCATCTAATACGGTTAAATAACCATAACTTAAATTGCACTAACTAGACTCACTTATTAAAGCTACTTAGTTTCTTGCGGATGGATACATAATATAGTCAAGAAAACTATCTCATGACTGACAGAATGGAGGTTTGAGTCCAGCGTGGACACCACAATATTTCCTCCATCCTCTCAAATATATAAAGAGCTTCCAGCATCCCGCATTCTCAAATTTGTGAACATTGATCGTTAGAGTACGATGGTCTCACTCACACATAAATGACAGCATTATAAAGCTGCTAATTTTTCTCCAATGTTCAGTCAATACTTTTTACGGTTTTAAACCATGCTAGTTGTAAATGGGTAGAAAACCATATAGTTTTGTATTGTTTCTTAACCATTCTAGTAGTAAATGGTTTCAAAACCGTAAATGTAAAAAATGTTCCTTGCCGTAAACTTTGCTGTTAATTGGATGTACAGACTGCTGTCTGTTATTTTACAATAATTCTGGAATGAATATTCTAACTGTGTGGTATATTTTACAGTTAACTTTAGGGCAGTATAGGTAGGGAAATATTAATAAGCATGCACTCTAAAATACATATATTAAGCAAGGTATCCTTAACTGCTTTAAATTTTAAATTGTGTGACTTCAAACCTATTTAGCTTCCCTTATCGTATATACTTAACGTTCTGGTATCTTTCGATAGCTAAGATTATATTTGTATTCTCTGTATCATGAATTCAACAGCTTGCAATTAGAGAGTCAGTTAGTATGCAAATTTTAATTTACATTTCAACCTAAACTATTAAGTGATGTGCAATAGTACTATTCAACAAATCTATATGGGAATAAATAAATAAATGATTTAAAAGGAAAATAAATATGAGTAATAGAATGATATGATAGAAGGAGTAAAAATGCGCAATTGTTTGAAATCATACCGATGAACTATGCTCTTTAATCTATTAATCTTTAGTGAAAATGAACTATTTTTAATTATGCATTGAAGGAAAAACTTGACAATACATTTACAACAATATAACAGTTATAGCAACTATATATTTTCAGTTTAAATACTTAAGAATATTAGGTTCTTAAAGCAATTAATATGTTATATTCAAGTTTTGTTATATTTAGTAGTTTTGCTTCTTTGATATGATATTTCATTTAGATAATTACTGAACTACTAGGTTTTATAATTAAAAATATAGAAGAAGTGTAAGCACAAAAGGCGTATTTTATTTGTTTGCATACCTATTAATTTTGGTTTATATATCACGCAAAATTTATTTTTAAAATCTTAAAATTTAAGTATGCATTTTTGCATTTTTTCATGTGCAAGCATTTTTCCACCTTATTTTATTAATATCACTTATCACTTGATGTGGTGTAAAAAAAATAGCCAATTCGTCAGGTAACAAAACTTCGCCGCCTCACCGTTACACATTGTTTTGCATTACTTACTTTCTTAACTTATACAGCACTGCAACTCGCTGTGATCCTTGGCCTGCAGAAAAAAAACGTTCCATACTTTCCTGTTTTTGGCTTTCAAATTCCCGTTTTTCACCTTTAAAGTGGTTAGATATTTGTTGGTATCGTCAACAATCTTTTTTTCGGTCTTTCTCTTGGTCTGAATTCAAAGGAATTCTTTACCTGCACAAAATCACCTCTTCACAGGACCACGTTAGCTCCTGCTACTTAAAGTTGCATCGCTCTGAACCGTCAGGATTAGAATTCTAATTGCAAATAAGAGAGTTAGAAATTGCTCTCGGGAGTGACTGCAGTGGCCACTATGTCCACCTACCTAGTAGTCCATTTTCAGAATCTCACTCGTGATTTAATGCCAGAAGAGCCGAAATTGGTTATGCTGCACCAATTGTGGTGAGATGGTGAGAAATGAATAATGAGAAAGTGTTATATAACATTACTTCTAATTATGAGATAATTTCCATCGTTCAAAATAAATAATGAGTTTATCTTTATAATGTGATCTGTGACATATGGTTCACTTTTTGACTTTTATTTTAGTTGGAACGTGTTCCTTCGAACTAATGTCAATTAGGATGATAACTCCAATTTACCACAATAATTAAAAATATGAAAATGAAAGTGCATTTACTTTTCCTTATAACGGAAAGTAATGATTGAGAAAGTATTGTGCAAAATTTGAAACTTCCACCTTTGCGTCAAAGTTTAAGCATATCAATCAATTTTGGCAATAATCCCTAATTACCTCCAATAACGAAGTGTAAGTACTTCTATTCCTATCATAATGCTTTAGAAATCAGTACGAAATAAAATTAATGACAAATTAAATTAATAAAAAATAATTTATCTCTTAAATGAAATGAAAATTTATTTAATAGCAAATTGAAGAATTAATGATGAGTTAGTTAGAGAGAGATTTGCATTTTTTATTTGTAGATTTCTGTATACTAGCCAATTACCGTCTAACCATACTTATATTTATAAAATATCAATATAAATAGCAGAATTTTTTTTATATCTGATGAGGAACACTTGGTTCAAATTTAAGACATCTTTTTTAGCAAAAACTTTAAACTTAGCGTTACTGTAAACTAGAGTGATTTAATTATGAAATTTAAGAAATACCCCGATAATTGCAAAATATCAAAATGAAACTATTCATTTATATAAATTTTTCTCATAAAGGAAACATGCTATAAAATTGAAACTTCCATTTTGGTTAATGTATGTAATTTAGTATTATTGTAAATTAAACTAATTGTCTCTATAGTTACAAATAATTTTTTTAGATTTTCAATTTATCTCATAACGAACACATAGTTCAAGATTTTGCTTTCTAATTTCGTAGGAAGAGGTAGAATCAGTGATGAGAGAGTGATGGTATTGCCTCTTGCATATATATATATTTATTGTTCAAAATGAACAATAAAACAAAGAAAAATTACAGACATATGAAAAAAAGGGGGGTGGGAAATAATAAGTAAAAAAAATAACAAACAACATTTTATTAAAAAAAAATGAAATGTTAATTAAAAAACCGGAAAAAAAGCCGAAAAAAAAAGATATAATCTTTTTTTAAGTCCGCAAAACAGAGTAATTTCTGATATTGTATCAATAAAGCCAAAGCAAAATATATTAATACAATAGTGTGAGGAGCACTCAAAAAATTTTTTTTATAAAATAACTACAAATAAAATAAATCACAAAAAGTAAAAATAACATGTAAAAACGGAAAATAAAATAAAAGAAAAAGAAAAAACATTAAAAAGGGGGGACTGTAAAGCGAGTAGCAAAATCAAAACAACTTACATGGACGGATATTTTTCAAGAATGATTTAAAAATGTTTTCGCAGAAAGATTNTTCTCTTAACTTTCTTAGTGTTTTCTTGTATTTATTTATATATATATATATATATATATGCTTAAAAATTATAGCTTTGGCTTAGGAGCACGGCCATTAAAGAGTGGATTTGTACTATCCCTTTCATCAAGTCTTCAAAAACACTCGAGTACAACATTTGCAAAAATAATCTGTCAAAAAAGCTGTTTCAAACTTATGCATTATATTGAATTAATAAAAAAAATCTTGTTGCTAGTTCAGTTAAAAAGTTATTAACATGCGAATCCCTAAGAATCTTATTAAAAATACAATTTCTTTTAAAGAATTAAAAATGTTATACAATTTTTTAAAAAAATACTCTATAACTAAAGTCTTTAAATAATATTTCCTCCCAAAACAACTACGGAAATAAGGCAACAAAATAAAACTTAATTCTACTTCTTTCTCCATGACTATAAAAAATAAGTAAATGAAACGAAATGCTACAATAATAATGTATATAATATCGATTTGAAAGAGTAGAATTAAATATTTCACAGGTCTGTAAAACGTAAAAAATGAATGATTTTTATTCTCTAAACTTAATGACAGAAAAATTGCCTGCGTATGAAATACAATTTGGAACACAAAAATGTTTGTAAATGTAAAATTTTAAAAAGGCATCACTCAAAATACTCAGATTCATTTCTCATATAAAACAAGACTTGCTCAAAAACTAAATTAAAATTTACGCTTCTCAATAATATGAAGCAAATTAGAGAATGTATTTAAGAAACCTGTTCACAATTTTAAAAAAAAATATAAGCGAAGCTTCTATATTTCCTATTATTATTCCTATATTTCCCATGAGTCCTATATTTTGTAATAAATTATTTTTAACATTTGATTTATATTTAGGACAAGGCACGTTTGTTTTATTTATTGTACCTAAAAGCCTAGTTTGCTTCTCTTTTTTAAATCACTTATCGAAACAAATTTAAGAATAAATTTAATCATTATTTAATACAAAATAACGCTACTTATTTAAGTTTTATAAAAATGGCGTTAAAAACTTATGATTTTACAATATCGGGGAAATATTTCTGTTCACAATATAGATTTATTTCTTTAACATTAACAGTGTTACCAAATGTTTTTGTTGGATTTTAAATTTTGAAAAAAAGAAAAAAAAAGAATTATGTAAATGCTTGCAACGCCATTTCACTTTGCATTTCCAAACCATAAACTCTCTTTTCTCGTTTTTCTTCCACACACTTTTCCTGTCTGGGTTATAAATGCAAAACTGCGGTGTTGTGTTTGAGAAGTTGTCATTTTAAATTTTATGGATCCTAGAAAGAAAAAAAAGCCATAAAAAAACATGCCGTGGTAAGGTTTTCAACTAACAATGAATATAATATTTCTACATTTCTGTAACAATTTATGTTTATTTTTTTCACGCATCTCTTGTGAATACAATGGTAAAATTCAAAGTCTATACCGTTTTAAATAAAACAGTCTTATGTTTTAACTATACAATAAAATTATTATCAAATTTGTGTCATAAGATCTAATTACAATTTATACGAAATGTGAGACGATTATCGGAAAATATACATTTATGCCATGGGACATGTCACACATGCGATGCGATAAAAGGGGAGCGTTATACAGTTTAAGGTGAATCCCAGTAAATATTCAGATACTAGGTTGAAAACTATTCGACTAAATTAGATAAAAATTTCAAAAACTTTCTTCAAACCTTTTCCATTAATTGACGTATTATAATGTCAGATCATTTGATAAGCATCGATAAAAACTCTAAATACTACTAAAATATTTTTTAAAAAAAGCTTTGATTTCGACATCAAAATAAGCAAGCATATTTTCAAAACTAGATAACTAGATTATCATATTTTAATTGCTAGTGACCCACAAGGGAATATACACCGGAGAGCCATTGCATTATGTCCACCCTGCTAATAACATGTAGGACCACCTTTAGCTCTCAAAACAGCTAGCATCCGCCGTGGCATTGATTCCACAAGGTGCTGATAGGTAGTCTGAGGTATCTGGTACCAAGCGCTCGCCAACTAGTCCTGCAATTCCCTCACATTGCGAGGGGATAGCGTGGCAGCATGAATTTAGTTTTCCAAGTAGGACTACAAATGCTCTATTGGATTAAGGTCAGGAGAATTTGGGGCCCAAGACATGACATGAAAGTCACTGGAATGTTCCTCGAACCAATTCAGGACGATTCGACCCTTAAGACATGGTTCATTATCTTGTTGATAAACACAATCCCCCGCAGGAAAAACTGTTGCCATGAATGTGTGAACCTGGTCTGCCTTTTTATTCAAGTAGCTTACAGACGTCAGGGATTGTTCTATGAGGATTATGGGTTCTAATGTACCCCATGAAAACATTGTCCCTGGGCGAGAAACCATGTGAAAACCTGGGCGAGCCCATTGTAATAAGTTAGACGGATATTAAATTAAAAGTGTTTAANATTTCATCACTAATATATATATATATATATATATATATATTAGTGATGAAATAAATAGATCATTAATACAGAGAAATATATACAGCTCAATTTCTATCCCGCTGCAACAAATTTTAAATATATAAATATGACAGCAATTAACAGCAATATTCCTTGAATAGCATCGATTATATTTTATGTAATATAAAAATTATCCAGTATAGCTTATATATCAAGTTGATCAAATGTTAAAATTTTTTCTTCGTTATCGAGTCAACGCAAGTAATATATCTTTCAATAATATATCTCTTAGTCTATAAGTCTACTAATGTATGTTATAATAAGTATCAATGAATCTCTCAATATTGATGTAATGATAAAAGCAATTATAATGCCATACTACATGGGAATTTCTGCTACAAAAATAATGTACTTCACTGTTAGACATAAAATATTTTATATTGACCCAAAATAAATCTTATTACGGTAGAAAATATAAACAGCTCGATTTATATCAGGCTAGAACTCATTCTAAATATTTAAATAGGATAACCAATAGCAGTATTCCTTGAGTAACATCAATTCTATTTTATGCAATGATAGATCTTAATCTACTTTAGCTTATAAATCAAGTTTATCTACAGTCAAAATACTAACTCTGTTACTTGTAGAAGCGCAGTCAAGAAGTTAACTTGATTAATATATCTTCCATCCCTGAGTAAAGCAGAAAGTAATAACTTAAATTATAGTAATATTTCAAGCAATTTATCAAAATATTAAAGGAAGTAAGTATGCACTTTAATAAATCTTTGCAGTATTTAATGGATTTTTATAGATAAAATATTAAAAATATGACAGTAGCTAATAAAATGATACTTAAACGACAGCTGAAGTATGACAAACCTGAATAGGACCAATTTAATTTCCACTAGATTGCATATGGCATTTTACAGCAAGTTATCTTTAAATGCCATTATTCAATTTACTTCCGCTGTACAGTTTCAGAAAAGATGACGTTTTGAGTATTTGTCAAGGGAAATAACAAGTAAGTATGATGAATTTCTCGATATGTATAACTAAAAATTGCATTGATCAATTTCCTTACTGTGCTTATAATGTTAAGTAGTACTAAACCTTAACATTTAAATACAGTGAGAAAAATATCGGAGCATTTTAATGACTTTTGATCTAATGATTAGAGTTTCGCATTCTATGTGAAATTTAAATGAAGCGTGGGACTTACCATATATAGTTAAAATATGCTTGCAGAAAGTACTTTATGTTACGAATTCAGAATTTTTTTCTCGAAATAAACAAGCTTTTTTTTAATGTATCTAGTTTTTGGACCCTTAAACTACTGTAGTTAACTGCAATTTAGAAAATATTGTTTCTGCCTCAATGTCAGTTTCTATTTTAGTAAATTTCACCATATCTCTGAACCTATTCAAAATTGTCAAATGATTCGGCGCAAAATCATAAGACTTAATCAAATGATAAATTTCGAAAAAAAATAATTTTTAAGAATTCTTTTATTAATTATTGAAAAAATCATTAAAGTTTTTTTGAATTATAAGGTAAACAAAATTATAATTTCAGCTATCTAGTTTTAAATAACAAATTTTGAAATTCGAATAGAATCGGTCTAATAGTTTTTGAAAAATCACAACTCATACCATTCAGTGTGTGAAAAGAAAATTAATTTTAAAGGGCCCATACTTACAACCACTCTAATAAATTTATAAATTTAGCCGCAGCATTTCTATAATGTAACATCATACTTTTAAATACTATAAAATTAATTAGCATATTTAAACTTAGCGACTCTAACCAGAAAAATTGCCTCTTAGCATATGACAATCTACTTTCTAGATCAAACATTAACAAGATGTTCCTTTTCTTTTCTATTTCTTTTTTAGTCATTTATATAAAAACATTAATTTAGATGAGAATAAATGCATTGATGTGTTTCTTATCCTAAGTAATTAATGAAAGATGGAATAAGTAAGTACGTTATATAAAAGAAAAAAAAATATATATTTTTTTCATTATATTCGGAAAAATAATACTTCTTAAAATGATCAAGCCTTAGTAAAGTTTCAAAGAGTAAATAAAACTCTTAAGTATCTCTACATCAATAAAATGCTTGGTTATTTTTGAAATATTTTAATGAATGCCAATTAAAAAGTAAATAAAAAAATAAAGCAAGTTTACTTTTGAAATTATTTTTGTTAATAATTGTGTTTTAATCCTGAGCATTTTTAATGAAATAATTTAGATATTCAACTGTCAACAACTAATAAGAATGTGTTAGGATTAATTTACTGTGAAAAGAGGAAAAAAAATAATTTTAATTGATAATCTTACTCGACATGTGCGTTGAAGCAAAAATGCTGTTTTCAAATAAGAATACTGTTAACGCATGTCAAAGAGCATGCAGAAAAATTATGAAATAAACTTTTTCATTTGTGAATATTGTCATGAACAATTTAAAAAAAGTCAAAAACTAAACAGCAAGCACAATAATGTATTGAATCTGATAACCATAGAGTTTTTTTATTTAAAATAAAACTATTGCTGTCATTGTTTGAGATGTCTTAAGTAATGTTCTTTGAAATTTTCTTTTGAAAAATAATTGAGGTAAGAATGCGGACATTTATAAAAGATTTTTTAAAATTAGTTGGAATTATTTCTTAGTTATTGTGTCTTGCTCCAACTATTCTTATTTTTGAAGGAAAATAATGTTTTGACAATGTTTCTAAGTAAAAATCATCCACAATACAATATTTTTTGTTCAGTTTGAATTCAGTTTGAATTTTAAAATATTTATTAGCTCTTCAAATTTGACTATGTTCATTTTAGTAGTTATATAAAACTTCTTTACACTGTTATAGATTTCACAGAAAAATATGGCTGAAATTTACAGAATATAGTAAAATTTATCGTGTTCTCAGTCTCTGTTGCAACACCAAAGAGTATTGTAATTTTTACATTAACGCTTTGATAATGACTCTAAGATAAAGTCATTTTAAAAACATTGCTTTATTAATATTATGATGTTAGAGAGCAAATTAAAAAAATAATGCTAGATAGTCAAATTACAAATTTATTAGTTAGTCCAGAGTTTCATAACCTCCGACATTTTCAACGAGAGATTAGAGTGTTTTTCTGCTACGTTAGTAGGCTATATATCTATGATGGCATTCTTTTTCTATGCAGATTAGACGTTTATTATTTTTTTAATTCAAAATGTGTACCTACGCACTTTCTTTCCCAAATAAGTCTAATAACTCGTCAAATTTATGAAGAATTTAATTTAAACCATTAAATGACAAGATATACGAGAAAATAATTTGTTGTCAAAGTTATTTTTTGTTTGCGTTTAACCAGTTTTTATCAGAATATTTCAGAGACATAATGATTAAATACGCTTTTAAGTTATTCGGTTAGGATGGGGATCAAATAGAAAATATTTAATAAAATTTTTAAATGCTATTAAAATTTTAAATTTAATCCAAGCAAGTAATTGTTACAAATATTTTAGAAACGAATTTATCTATTTCATGAATTATTCTGTATGCATTATGCAACAGATAAGTGTCTTCCATTACCATTTTCAATGATTAAAAATACTCGATACTTAAAAGAAAAAAAAATGCATAAAATATATATTTAATAGAAATATAAATCTTGAGGACATCAAAGCAATGCAATCAAGGATTATTACCATTCTATTTGGCAAGAGGCATGGACTTCAAATGATTAAAATTACCAAATAAACGGTCAAAGGAGTGACTGATCTGAAGAACAATTTGGTAATTTTACCCTGATACTTTAAAGCATGGCATGGAAATCATTTATTTGGTTAAATTTACTTTTGAGATTTGTATTTGTTACTAAAGATATTGTAATAAAAAATATAGCTTTAAAAACCAGAATTTCCTGTAAACCGTTACCTTTGCGAACTGTAAAAATATCAAAGTTTTTATTTCTCGAAGTGTCTTTACCATACATAAAGGGTAATTTTGAAAGATTTTTTTCCATGCCCCTTTAAATTATACTTAATTACTTCGGGTATTTAACTTACTCCATATGACACTTTTTTATACTTTAAAGGCCCCTGCATGGATTTTTTATAGCTACAATTCCAAAGTAGCACAAAGCAGCGTCGTAGTTTTCCACGGTTGAAGGAGAAAATATATAAATCAATATCTTATGTGCTTGTATTTAAATTAAATTTTAGTAAAGGAGTGTTTGAATACAATTCTAATTGAGAAATATCTTTATATGCATTTTAAAATAATTAACTATTTAAAATTTTTCAGAAACAATAAGTCACAGTCCATTTTTAGCTATTTTGTTTAAAAAATAGTAATTTATAAGAAGAAATTACACTTCAAATACACATATATACACGTATATTAAAGTGTTCTTTCGTAATTGTTTAGCTCCAAAAACCCATTTTGTTCTTGTAAAAAATAACTTATGAAAAAATTCAAGCTGATTTATATAAAATAAAACTTTAAAGCTTCCAGTAGAGATGAAAAGTTTATATAGATATTTTTGTTGGGGTTAGCAGTACAACTTTTCTCAAATCGAGTAAATATTTGTATGATTTAGCGTTTCAGAATTGAAATGCATGTCTGGAATCTTTCTTCAAATAAAAATAAAATTGGTTTTCCAGATTCAGCATGAAATGTTATTTTCATTTATTGTTTCTCAATTTTATTCATATTTTCGATACTTATAATAAATTGATATTTGCTTTGATCCTATTGATATAAAAGCATATTAGTCGCGATAAAAGGGATAAAAATTATAATTGAATATGAAAATAAATTTTAATGCCGAACATTGTTAAAAATTAGTTACTTTTCTATTTTGCCTATAACAAGTGACTAAACCTTTTAAGTAACCGAGTTACACGTTATAGTTCAAGCCAAAAACTATTGTCAATAGAGACATTTTCAAGAAAGAGTATTAAAATATGTACTTTATTCTACTTATGTCACATATATTTTACTTATGTCACATATTTCCATTTTCTATTTGTCTTACTTTGATTTTCCATTAAAAATCTTTAAACTACTGTATTTCGAGGATATATTCGCGTTGCTACTTCTTTTTGCAAAACTGGATTTTGGGTACATTACCAAAAAAATAATAAACAAAATGAAGTGTATTGAATTGATTAATGCAAACAAACAAGTTATAGTTTGACTATCAGGAGACGCATCTTAGGTATAACAATATAGGTATAACAAGTTTAAACAAGTTAAACGGGGATTCGTTGTGAGTTGAAAAATATTGGATCTGAAATTTTGAATTAAGCACCCAATATGTTCCGATGGATGATGGCAGGGGACACTTCTGAAAATGGTTACTTAAATGATTGATTATAGGCACTATGCACTTTATGAATTTAAGTATTCCTTAAAAAAACAGAAAAAATAGTGCGTTTATGTTAATGAGCTATAATTTACATCAAATTAATAGTGACAAGGTTATTTTTAAAAGTATAAATTTTAAAATCAGAACAGCTTCACCAAGTGTCGAATATTTTAATGTTTCCTGAAACCAAACATTAGATGATAACTTTTTTTTTAAAAGTAATTCCAGAGTTGCGAAAAAGCCACAAAAATAATTTGCTAGATTGGCAAATAATTTCTTTTACTAATAATTTGATCCAGTGTTTTAGTTCAGTATCAATTCAACAATTTATCAAAATTGCCACTCGTTTTGTATTCAATCAATAAAAAAACAATAGGAACTATGTGTTTGGAAAAAAATAAATTTTTATTATTTTCGGGCCATATTTTATTATTATGAAACGGAATTTTATGCATAATTATCGATTGTACCAATAAATAGAATTATTTCTTTATTTGTTAAACAGTAAATTCCATAAAAATCGGCATTTTATGTTGTGAAATAGATTTATTTTCATTCCTTTATAAATTTATTTGCAACAATTACTCACGTAATTAAAAACACTCTTTTTTATTTAATGATGACAAATAATGTTTTTAATCTTTTGTAATTTAAAATCTTTATATTATTGTTATTATTATGTTTTCTTAACTGTTTCACTTATGCAAACACATTCATTTTAGTCGTCACTATCATTTGTTACTAAACGTGCTTTTAATAGCATTCGTTTTGTTTAAAATTAAAGCTTAACGTTAGACTTAATGAGTAAAAAGCATGCATAAAATCGTGATGTTAGAGTTGTATTATGCTTTTCCACGCCATACCTTAATATAGACATGTTCATTAACTGTCAAATATTTGTTCTCTGAAACTAGGAGAGCATTTTAAGTAAGTATAAAGTATGCTTACATTTCTAGATAATTCTCACCATTAAGTGCATACTCACAATTACTTTAAATTCATTTTAAAAGGATTATGCTTTCACAAGTATCCTTAAGACGAGAAATATACATACTATTATTATTGATATTAATGCTATATTATATGAAGATTATTTTTAAATAGTATATTTAATTACATCACATATCACTTTATTAACCATGATTGAAAACACTATTATTAATCAAATGTAATGAGATGGAGTTGAAGCTGTTCAAATCTTCATATAATATGGCATTAATATCAATAATAATAGTAATGTTGAGATGGAATTGAGACTGTTAAAGTGAAATTGAAACTATTAATCTGGAATAATAACTACTTATATGTAAGTGCGCCTATTTCAAATTAATCTAAAACAATTTATCTCTTTAATATTTAAGTTGTAAGTTTATTTTATAATTATATTGCTGTATTGTTCAGTAATGAACAAGTTTAGGGCAGGTTTTATTTTTTTTTCCTTTCTTCTTCAGAATAGAATATATTTCCAACAAATTCATATCCTAACATAGCATGAAATTATATAAAAATGTAAAATCAATTAATATGATATTAAAAAATATAAATAAAAACCAAATAATGACAAAAAAGTTCATTGTTGAAAAGAACACACATTCATTACACTGTAAGAAGTTCCGCATGAAATTACGGTAAAGAGTACTAGAACCCTGAGTGCAGTATCGGTAAAATCCATTTTTAAAGTAAAATTTTACAACTTAATTTTTACATTAATATGTATTTAGTTAGAGTGATTCATCGAATATTCTGTAATTACTGTAAAAATTATGGTTTATAAGTTTTTTTGCCCTGTAATATATTCTTGTAAAAATAAAATTTACGGTGAAAAGTTCAGGACCCCTGATTACGGATGATTATTACCATAATCTGATTCAGAAATTCTTACAGTGTAGTCATAGGTTAAACACAATTTAGCAATTCAATAATATTCATTCATTAGTAGAAATAATACAGTAGACGAATACGTACTTAATTCCCCTTTTTCTTTATTTTTAAAGAAAAAGGAAATTGATTATTATATATATATTTTTATTTTTGAACAATTACATCAACTTAGACAGATTGGTTCGAAATTAGACAGTCAAAGTTTTTAATCTTTTTTTTTCGGGAGAGCGGTTAACCCTTTAAATATTGATTTCTAATTTTATTAGAGAAAACTTTTTTTTTTGTGATTTTAAGTCCTGCTGTGAATCCCTTATTGAAAGACCTGTTTATAATTTAATTCAAGGACATTTTCAAAATTTATCAAAATTATTTTCCATGTGAGTATTAGCTATTCATCAGCTATTATAAGTTTCTTCTGCTACTCAATAAATGATAGTATTTTGTACAAAATTTTATCATTCCTTGGAAGATTTGCTAATAAGTCGTTTCTAATACGATTCGCTATGTTAATAGATATGCAATAATGAATATACGTTAGCAGTTTTAGTGTCTAGTTAGCGATAGTAAACTGGAAAAGGATAGTGAAGAAAAATAACTTGTTCAATGTCGAAGTACTCAGGTTCCAGCGCCAATTGAAATGAAGTTCAATAATAAAGAAGAAAGAGTTTTCTATTTGATAGAAACATACTTAAATCTCTATTGGCGTAATTTTGACCACTATGGTCTTTATAGAACTACATTTTATACATATTTAATGTAGCCTAATAAAATTTTTTTATACTTTTTAGAAACTTTAAGGTAGGAAAAATCACGAAAGTCAAGAAAACTGGTGGAATCATTTTTGGAATTAGCCCCTCTCAAATTATCCAATTTTGTTAATTTTATTTGCAAAGTAAGTAGTATTTATCATTGTTTCTTGCTAACTCTAAAAAATGTGAGATACATATGACCTAAATTACCCAAATTATTTTTTAACAAACATTTTCCTGTGTCCAGAAAGATTAAGATGAAATTTGTTTAGGAGCAAGTAATATCTAACTTAAGAAAGAGAATAATACAGAAGAATACAACTTGAGAGCATTCTTAAAAAAGTTTCTTTTTTAATTTGGGAAGCACTTATTTGGGAAGTAAATTTGTTCTTAACGATGCTGTGCTTTGAAGGAGAAATACTTTTTATGCCAGGAAACATATCAAAAGCGCTATTTTAGAGCAAAGTATTTACATGCAAGCATTTAAAATCTAACTATAAAGCTTCGTGAGCAAGACAAATGTAATATATATTATCTCAAATGCTGCCCATTTTCTTATTATTTCTTACGTACTTTTCTTAGATGAAAAAAGAAAGTGTTTAATTTTAAGTGACATTTTAATCAGATTAGATTAGAAATTTAAAAAAAAGAACAATCGAAAAGAACGAAAAAGATGATCACTTATCATTTCGGAATTGGACTTTATAATAAACTATGTAATTGTAAAAGTGAAGCGTTTTAACAGCATAAACAAGAACATGTTTACAAGAAAAAAAATTTCGACTGGGACATTGATGTCAATATTCTTATAAAATATGAGCTATTAATATTTATGCTCATACATTTCAAAGTCATACATGTGTAATGTCTGTTCTAGAACATGATTTGTTAGCCAATGTACTGCATAATCATGGAAACAATATCTCATTAAAATTCATTTTCGTATATTTACTTACCTACTACATTCAATTACTAGGAAACCTGAATCTTTTTTTGCGCTGGAAAAAAGAGTCATAAATTCCAAAATGTTAGCGGAAAATCAATTTATGCAAAATATTTGCTAAAGTTTGGAAAATTTATTACCTGAATGTTCATACTGAATACAGTAAGGTGGAAGAAAAAAAAACATTTTTCTCGCATAAAATGTTTCAATACTAATCTCTTTAAAAGCAAAGTAATTCAAATAATGGTGGCATATTGTGACATGTATTGTAGAGAATATGTCAATCACCGCATAAATCCAATTACTCTTTATATTGAAAAGTTTAAATATGGTATTAAAACAATATGACAAAGCTCATATTTTAAAGTCTTGGCAGGAGATGTTCAGAATTTTCTCCTCGGTAAATTTTTATTAGTTCTTATACTTTTAGACAAGCAGTACAGTAGAGAAAAAATTAAAAGAACAGTGAGCTCAATTCGGCTCAAATTTCATTTTTTGGGGGGTTTCTGTAGTTTGTTCTTGTAATTAAAACTGCAAAAATTTTTACTAATATTTGTTTTTAGACTTCCTTAGTACAAAATTCAATAAACGTAAATTTGTACGGAAAATAAAATAAAAAATTTAAAAGAATACGCAAATGTCAACAAGTCTAGCCGGTGACAAGAGTTATGCCTAATGACAAAGTTAACATATCACTAAACTGTTTTATTAACCTTTATTAAAATTAAAATGATTCAAAAAGCTTTTAACAAAGTACAAGGTTTTCAAAATTAACCGTTAATGAATTTTGAAATTGTTAATGAAGCTTTTCATCTCACATTAAAATTCTTTATTTTGGACACAAATGAAAGTTCCCCATTCTTTTTCTTTATATATGCCATTCAAACTTTCTTAGAAGTTAAATCTCTGCTATAACTTTTCTGGAAGTCTAAATTACTTTTCTGCTCAAAGATCACACTGCCACTTCAATAAACAGAGTAGGTTCAGTGTCATCACTTTCTTTAATGACTTTGAAAGCAAGAATTTTGGCTTCACATTACGCTAAGACACATCCTGATTTTACCCCGACAAAAACTATTAGAAATTCAACTCTCAAAACAGTTTAATGTTTGTGAAAAGGTAATAGACAGTTTTGTGAAAAGTAGTAAAAGTAATATAGTGTGTCCTTTAATTTATAAAAATAATATTTTACGCTTTAGGTTTTAGAAGTTTCACTTTTTTTTCTATTTTCCTGTGTCAATTAATGCAAAGTGAAATTTGAGGGCAAATTGCTTTTGAACTACCACTTAACAGTTTCAAAAATGTTTGTTATATGGAGAAAATTTTCGTTTCCTCTTTTACTCCAAAGGCTTATATCGTTTAGTATTTTAAAATGTTAATTGCAACGATGTTTTTATAAATGAAACTTTCACACTACTGTTGTTAAATGAAATGTAAATGTTAACTACAAAATAAAATGTGATCACCTTTGCTGGTATCTTAAAAATACATCAATTATATTTAAAATATATTATATGATTGGTTCTTAATGGCTTTAATGTTAATAAATAGAAAAATAGATAATATTCTGCATATTACTTTTTTTTATTTGCGTACTTATTGATCTGGGTTTTAAGATTATATCTAACAAAAAAAATTAATAAAATTTTGAGCACTTCAGATTTTGATTTAGACTCGATAGTAAAACGCGGTGACTCATAACCAGAAATTATTGCTGAAAACCTTGACTTTTATCAGTTATTTACCACAAAGAATTGAAAAACTCCACTTAGCAAATGTTAAATATCGAACCAAAATTAAGAATATAATTTTAATTACAAATCTCCAAATTTTGATTAAAAATCGAAACTAATAAATTAAAACAGTATTAACAATAAGAGCTCAACTGCCTAATTCTGACGAATTATTTTATTGGGAAAAAAAGCAAATTAAATGTGTGTCTTAATTGAATTTTCTCTAAGTGTTCTACTATATTTATAAGAAATTAAATCTAAATCTAAAAAGAAAAATAATTAAATAACTCATAAATTTATTAATAATTCAATAAAACTTTCCAATAATAATAATAAATTATGAAACTTAAAATGTTTTTGCATTTGAAATAATGATAATCAAATTATTTCCCGGTCGCAAAATGATTTTAGCCTTAGGGTTATTATACTGTTTCCTTTTCTAGAAAAATTATAAAAAGAATAATTAACTTTTTTTCTTCACTTTTCTATTTTGCCTAGCGGGAAAACTGCGAACATGTCTTTAAAAGAATATTGTAATAACTTCTTTCATCAATTTTTACGCGCAAGTCACTTGCATCATTACATTATTAGAGATTCAACACTCAAAGTTTACTTTGATAAATATACTGTTCAACAATATGATGAAAGAAAATTTCAAAAAATGTGTATTTATTTGAATATTTAAAGTGAAAAAAATAACACAATTATTATTGAGATATTTTGCATGTATATTCGCAATAACTTTGGATTTGGATTTTCGATAACATGTATATCATACTAAATATATGCTCTTCTACTCGTATTTAGTATCGAAGCAGAATATAGCCGTTTACATATATGCAGATGCATACGTCAAAAAATAGTATATAAATGAAAAAAAAAAGAAATTTGATGTCAAAATTGCTCACACTAATTGAATATTTTTGTGTCTTGGCCTCGATTCTATTTATATTGAAGTAATAAATGGGACAAATTTAAAAATTATACGTTAATATAAAAGCTAAATAATCTAGGCTTTTATTTATATGCAGAAAAAATCACACAAAACAGATTGACAATGCAATCTGCCCAAACTAAATCATCCATAAATTTGCGGATTGCCTAGCGTTTTTTTATTTTGAAATAATAGATGGGGCAAAGATTGAAAACTGTAGGTTAATATGAAAACAAAATATAGGTCATGATGTTTAAGCGGAGAACAGAAGAAATTTTCCATAGTGCCCGAGAGTTTCTTTAAAAGAAGGAATATTGAGAGCGATAATTTAAATATTTTATTAAGATAACCAGAATTTAAGTTTAAAATATTTTATTAAGATAACCAAAATTTAATTTTAAAATATTTTATTAAGATAACCAAAATTTTGTTTTAAAATATTTTATTAAGATAACCAAAATCTTATTTTAAAATATTTTACTAAGATAACCAAAATTTTATTTTAAAATATTTTATTAAGATAACCAAACTGAAAAAAAAAGTTTAAAAAAAAAAGTATATGCATGCGATACGACTGCCAGTCTCGGGTTTCGAAATCGCAATCCTGCGACTAGCATTTTGGTGCTTTATACCAAAACTCAGGACCAAGTACATTTGGATGCTTAACGAGAATCAATAAGTTTCTGAGCTATTTTCGAGGTTTCATGAAGGACGCACAATGGAGTTACATTATGCTTTATTATACTTCTCCAATTTTGTCTATTATTATGCAACTTGGTGTGGTAATTAAGTAGGTTGTAGAAATATACCTGACCAAGTTTCAAAATTTTGGGTTATTAATAAGTGAATATTTGGGATATTATGTATATTAAGAACATGCACGATATTCTTTTATTATAAAGGGAATGATGAAATTACAGGTAGGCCAATTGAGCCCGAAATAATTCATTGCTAGATCTTAAGTTCACTCATTTTTTTAAAAAATAAATGTGGCGAAGTTTAAAAAAATATTGGTTTCGAAGAGTACAGACGAATTCTTTAACTGGGGGAGCATTGAGAGCGACCATTTAAAATATTTTATCTAATTTATCATACTGTATAAAGCGCAAAAAAGTCATTGTGTAATACGCGACTGTCGTTTCAGTATTTTGGGGCTTTATAACTTTACACGGGACCATGTTCCTTTGACCGCTTAACGAGAATCAAGATTCTAAGTATTTTCGCGGATATGCATAAGGCGTACAATGAAACCATATTGTCTCTTAGTGTGCGGTCTTTAATTCGTCTATATTTTTGTAAATTAGTGTGGTGTTTTAATACATTGTAGCATTAGATCTGACCAAGTTTTAAAATAATAGGTTAATATTAAGAGAAGATATCAGCCATTATGCATATTTAGAACCTCTTATATTATAAAGGGAATATTGACTTTACTGTTAGGCATCCTTGTGCCCAAACAAACTTGTGTATAATTTTTTTGCTTTGCATCGAGTATACTGAGTTTAAAATAATAGATTAGACAAAGTTTGAGAATTAAATGTTAATAAAAAGTAAAATAAAGACTTTTATGTCTAAGCAGAAAACTCACAAAAAGTAACATTTAAATCCTGTCCTCTTGTACTCGAACTAATTAGTGTATAAGTTTGCTGCTTGGCCTTGTATTTACTTATATTGGAAGAATAAATAGGTAAAGTTTGAAAATTATTGGTTAATATAAAAGCAAAATAAAGGCTTTTATGTTAATGCAGAGAATACAATATATCTTCAAAAAATTTTCATAGAGCAATGCGCTTTTTTTAAAATGGTGAATATTAGGAGCTATAATATAAAATATTTCTTTAAAATATCCATACCGCGCAAGAAATAAAGAAATATTTTTTATTCTGTAATAAGATGAAGAAAAAAATAACTGATAATTACCCTGTTTAATTACATAGGTAACGATAGCCTCTCTTGTAATTTAAATTTGCGATTATGGAATTAGCAGTTAAGAGCTTCTTACCATAACACGGGCCATGTTCATTTGGTTGATTAAATCGGGATTAATTTTATTTTCGGAAAACTTACCTGAAATTTAATGAAACTGCAAAAAAAACTGTTCAAAAGCTGAAAAGTTTTTTTAAAATTTTAAGATATTAAACAATCTTATTCTGATAATTATATTATTATTTCCTGTTACAATAGAGGAAGGGGGGAAAAGAAACAAAAAAGTATCAGAAAAATTAATTTTCTCATTCGTTCCCTCGCTTCCCACAATTGCTTTGCAACAGACGTTTTGCAAAGAGCATCACAATGAAGAATGCGGTGACAGTCTACAGCAAAATGGCCGTAACTGATGAAACATTGTTGCTCAAACATTAAACCAGCGCAGTGTAGAAGTGCGGCCAAACTGCCGTGCTTCGTTAAGTATCGAAACTGAACCACAACTTTTTGTCCATAACTCTTTCGATTTATTGCGTATACATAGAAACTTTCCTTTATATTATTTTCTTATAGTTGGGAAGAGACTAAATCATTTTTAAATCACTGTATGAACTTTTTAGCTGATTTGTCTGCCCTCTTATTCACGATAACTCCGCAGTGGCCGAGACGAGATAATCAATACTGAAGATTCGAAAGAAGAAAAAAAGAACATTTTATTTTGTTCTTTAAATTTATAAGAAACATTACTTATATAAAACCATATCATATCGCAAAAATAAAATAAATAAATGAAAAAAACTGCTGTTTGAAAAATTATCGAGCATAACTCTGTTTGTTTAAAACCTATTATTCTAGAAAAGAAGGTTTAAAAATGAAAAAGCGCATTATTTCTATAAAAGATGCGATGTGTTAAAAACAATGACTGTTCCTATACTTAAAATAGATGTAAACATATTTTGTCTCAAGGCAAAGAACATCCGCCAGTGAAACTTCTGTCTTTATGCAAGAAATTTCCATAATTGCCAATTTAAATGCAACGATGTTCATAATCGTTCTGGAATATGACAACCTGATGAAGTCTTAAATTAGCTTTAAAAGTTTTTCATGACTTACAGTGAGCGATGCATAATTAAACAATGTTTCAGTAACTAAGTTAAATAGATTATATGGGGCTTAGAAACTCGAATGATTCCATTCAGAAAGATGAATGGAACACAATTAGTTTAAGTGATTGTTTGCATATTGAGAAGACGCTAACGTAGACGCGACTAAGTGTTTCAAGTATATTTATAATTAAATAGTTTTGAAATTGGCTAACTTAAAATTCAAATTTATTTAAATTTAAATATTACTTAATTTGAAGTTTATAAAAACGATCAAACTTTCAGAAATAGTGACATTAGGCTGGTTTAAAAGAAGGTGAAAATTGAAAGTTTAGGCTTACCAAGCAGACTTGTTTAAAAATAAATTAATCCAAAAATATTTATTTTGAACAATTAAATAATATAATATGCAAATTTCAGTATTATTTATTTGCAAACTTAGTGTAATGCTTTTTGTAAAAAATAATATTTACATTAAAGTAGTAATTGTGCAACGATTCTAAATATTTCTATTGTTGAAACGTTTTTTTTTGTTGATTCTGCAAAATTTAAAAGAAAAACAATAATAAAAAACTTATAATTTTTTTAATGCTGCTTACACAAATAGAAATCACATAATAATTTTATGAATCACCATTTGCTATGCTTATTCTTATGTTTTAAGTCCACAATCAAGCATCATTAAAATCACGATTTAAAAGTAGGAATTAAAACTTTTCAAACACTACAAAGTATTTTCAATTGTTATAATATCAAAAACTAATGTTAATTTAAACTTCTTACCGGATACTTTTGTTATGAGTACAATAGAGGTGAATTCCATTTCGTATTTTTAATCTTGATTGCATTGCAAAATCCGATCTTAGGTTATTACTGCACCTTTCTCTAATTTACTTTAATTTCTCGCTTAATATTACTTAAAGGCAGTATATTGGGCATTTTTACTTCCATATTTCTTACTGCAATTTAATATTGCAAATTTCTGAAGTTCAATCAACATTTTGGCAATTTTCTTTGCTTCATTTCGAAATAATTTCAGTTATTCTACGAACTTTATATATCGTTATTATGGTTCAAGTTTGCATATCTTCTTCTTTCCATTTTTTTTGTAAAAATTGCTTTGATTGATTAGAATTATGAATTTAAAGTTGGCATTAGTAAATTATAATTTCTTACTCTTTTAAAAACTTACAGCTTACAATAGTGGATCTAATAAATACACGCATTATGTTTGTTAAAAAGGTATGTGTTGAAGCGTTAGCAGAGTAAGCACAGTAGTGAGTGAAAGTGTTAACTTATATAAAGAAACTTCAAGATTGAAACATTTCTTTATTTCATACAGTACCATCTCGATACAGCATACAACTGAAAATATTAACTTTTAATACAGCTTAACAAAATATGGTTCATATATCCCTGGAAACAACAACACAGTGAAGTGACGTAGTGAAGTGACGTAGTGAAGAGACAAGACAAGAACTCATGCTTACAACAACGCATGCCTTATATACAGAATCCTTAATGGTATGCACGGATGACGTCACTTACGTTATCTGAAAATAAAATATCTGCTGCCAACACACGACCGAAACTTAATTCTGTTAATTTAATGTATTCAGAGGAGTAACAAACCATTCCAACAGTATGCCTGTGGAAAAGCTGTTTATGTGATTTAATTCTGCTAAAACTTTAGTATTTTATTCTAGAATGAAAAAAAATTGAGCTGTCTGAAGTTCTAACCATACATAGTTAATGGTAGGGAAATAAATGATCATTAAGTTAATTAAAAGCTATCAGTGTAGAGACGATTTAGATAACAGTTCAAACTATGTTAAGATGGAATATCCTGATAACAGAATCGATATTTTAAAACAATAGGATTCAATCAAAGTTTGATTAATGTAATATTTAAGTAGATGATGTCATATATTGGGGTCATAGTTTATTATTTCAGTGAAAGTAGCAGAAACGCTATCTGAATCTGCCAGAACAAAATAAAGGTAGATGAGTGTACCAAACTTGATTGAGTCCCGGTTAAAGCTTGAAGAGTTCCAAATAATCACTTTTTGACTGTTTCATTTGACAATCAACCAAGTTTTGGTGTCGTGTAAGCCTATTTCGATCAATTGTTATTGGTCAGATTTCTGTAGAGTTTTTGATTTTCCCTCAATTAAATACTGACTTGCAGCTTTTAATTCGTAAACTTTTTGTCTTCAGTTTTTACAAGTATTCGAATAATGTACATTAAGGTTAGTCTTTACGAAACAATCCTTATATTGCTAAAATAAAAACACAAATAAATGATTGTTTATGATTTTATGTTATTATTTGTGTGTTACGTAAAAAAATGATTAAATGCTACTTATTACTTACTTAAATAATGACATGTAAATTTCAAAAAAGAAACAAGAATTTGAATTTGGGATAAAGAACAGTTTAAATTTGATTCAAAGCAAAAGCCAAAATATTGATAGATTCAAATGTCAGTTTAATGGTTGACTAAGTGTGAATTTAAAAATACCCGCATATTTAAAACGAAAAGAAATACATCGCTTATATTTTATTGCCTACTTTACTCAGATATGTATCGAGAATTCAAGTATTCTGGTGATATGACAGGAGATTGAATACTACATCATATCCGGGAGAAAGGACAGACAGGATATGAGTTACTGCTTCGCGTTTGATCAAGATACACACGAACTTCAAACTTAGATATATTTTTATAACGGTTTCTTAAAATATTTTTGTCTAAGAAACAAAACCAATAGTGTTAAGAAAAATATAAATGGATACTGAATAAAGTAGTTTTTGAAGCTGAGAATTTATTTATAAAAGAATATGGAAAAAATAATTGCTGGGTTAGTATATTTTTGTTTAAGTTGTAGGTTATTACGAATTATTCTTGCTTTTGAAAGCTATTTTATTAATTTAATGATTTATTCTCATATTGGGAGAAAGTTTCAGCCAAATTATTCGTAAAAAAATGGTCATTACGTTAAAACAGAGTAAATCATATCCGTATAAATTTTTCATGATGTAACATTATTACTTGCACCATTAGTTTAAGAAATTTATCTTAGTTTTTGTAATGATGCTTGTTAGACCTTTTGTAAAATTCCAAGTTGACTAGAAGCATTTTGTCTAAAAAGCTATCCTATACATAAAATTTACAAAGTTTGCATCTATAGTTCTCGTTTTTCTTATTATTAACGTTAATGCTACTCTCGTAAATTTAACAAAGTTTATTTATTTATTAATATATTTTTCTTTAATCAGTTTTTCGTCTTACAGAAAAATGCGATAAGAATAAATGTTAAATTTTTGAAGAAAAAAAAGTTTTCTTTTTTTTTCTTTCCCGTTTTTAGTAACGAGTTCGTGTATTGCCAAGAGAGTTATTACTTTATTACCGAAATTATACCGTATTTTCAAGAAAATACGGTATAATTTTAGATTATCAATAAGACAATTAGAGACAGAGAAAGTACTAATTTTCGAGAAAAATAGTTACCTTGATATATGTTTATCCTGGTTAAGTTCATTGAAAACCAAATAAAAATACATAGAAATGAAAATTTGCTTTCATTGCTGTATAATTTGGGTTGCTTTTACTACGCCATTTTTTCATGCCTCATATTTTTAAGGAAACAGATAAAATAAAAATCTCATTTATTTATTTCCTTATTTTAACTAAAATTAAGATTTTTCACCGCCTTACATGGCTGAATTTCTAATTAATGGTTTGAATTTTCTTCTGATTAAATCATTCAATACTGTTCCTCTGCCACTGACCTAGATTTTTTTACCTCATTTCGCATTTTGCAAAATTCAAATGATTAATTAATGACTTTTCTCGGACCTATTTTTTTCTAAATGCTGTAAATTTTACATTCGTTTAATTTCTACTTCTTGCGAAATCTCCGATTCTCATCCACACTGCAAAAAGTTTCAGGATGAAAAAAATTATGGTATGAAGTATTCGCATTTATGGTGCATCAACCATGAAATCCATTTTACCTTAATATCCATTTTTACCGTAAAATGTACCGTAATATATACAGTAATATTTATTTAATCTGAGTGATTCAGTGATTTTACAGTAGTTATTACTTTGAAAGTTACGGTAGATCAGATTTTTTTGTCCCATAACATGCTCCTGTAAAACTGGGTTAGACGGTAAAAAGTACCGGCACCCCGGATCAAATTGCACTTTTAAGTGCAATTTGATCCGGAATTTTTTAAAGTGTAATCCCCACCCCACCTGTTTCTCATTTAAATGTCTATCTAATCTATTGGTCAACTTTTTCTATCTAATCTATTGGTCAACCATTTTTTATCGTCAGTAACATTTTTCAGCATCTTTTTGCTTCTCTCTTGTTTTCAGTGTTTCGATATTGAGAAAGATTTTTCATTAAAAACTGATGTATGTCTGTTTATATTTCATTTTGTTTTCTCTCTTTTCTCAAACCTTGGGTTTATCATTTCCTATCATTTTCCTATAAAAGTATTCTTTAGTAGACTCATTATGCATAAGATTCAAAGTCTGTAATTTTGTAAACACTTGTATAAGACAATATATTAAATAATAAACAGCATTTAAAGTAAGTTTGTCAATTAACTGTTTTTTTCAGAAGCAGAATTATCAAAAAGCATTTCTTGTAATATTCTGAGAAAAATCGAGGAATACACATACATTATTATTAATGAAAGTAATAATTTTGATGTAACGTCTAAGTTTAAAAGTGATTTCGATTACACCATCTAACAAATTGTTCAGAATCATTTCCCCACTAAATTTTATCACTGAAAGGAAACCATTTGACCGAGATGAAGTAGGCGTTTAAATGTCATCAATCAAGATATTCCGAATAGAATTTCTATTGCTGTTTTATGGGATTCGACAATAGTACTTCTGGAGAAATGATCAATTTGTCATAGTTGTTTAATGTTATAAATCACTTAATAACATTTATTAGGAGTGTGAGAGTCTTATAAATTATAAGTTACCCGTTTATTACGTAATTTAACTATTCTAGGTATAGAATTGTAGAAATTAGTTTAGTTACGAGTAATTCTTGCATTGACGGCTGTTTTAGGTGTTATTAGTTTACACTTATATTATAATACATATCAGTTATAGTAATAATATATTTATTTGATTATTTTTGAAAGCAAAAAAATGGATTAGGTAATAACGTTCACAAATATTTTAAAAAAATTGAGATTCTTTTATTCAAAGAGTGAAGACATATTTTGTTATCTATATGAGGAAATTGATTTCTTGTTATGACATCACTATGCCATTTTTCATTTCATTTTTTAAGTTGAAGTATATTTTAAAATCAGTAAAATATACGGAACTTATATGTTGTTTGTTTTACATTGAAGAACTTTCATTAAAATGGTAAAAAAACGATTAAAGTTTAGTGTATTTTCTTAAACAATTTTTAAAGAGGAACAACTAGTAATTTACAGCTGAATGTTAATTTTTTTAAATGCTAACAGCGTAAAATTGAATTGTTTATTTTATTACAAAATACAAAATTAAGTATTGTTCTTTCTAATACCACTTGCCTATATCAGCAAGCTTGATTGGTGAAACCAAGCGAATTTAAGGCAGAGGGTGCGTTTCTTGTTTTTCAGTAACATCATCTATGGCCAAGAATACGACTTTAGCCACAAACACCTAACAATCTGTTTATAGGGGGACCTATTAACTCATTCACACATCGCAATTTTGACCTGAACCAGAGAACGAACAATCTCCAATGTGAGAGCAAAACAGTAAAATTCAAATAGATAAATCCATTTAAAATAATCAAACATGACTCCTGGACCACATTCAACTGAAGTTTAATTAAATGACCAAACAGTTCCCTGAAATATGTCTTACTTTTTAAAATAAAGATCAAGATCGTCAATTTCGCAGATTGATTGTCAATTTTTGTTTTCTTACATAATTATTGTTTTTTACCTTGGTTACTGATTTGAGATCTTTTAACGCACAAAGGCAGACAATTTGTTATGTTTTTATATTTTATATTTCTCTAAAATCTACTAAATATCTAAATTCAATGGTAGTTCAAAATTTGTCATTATTTCAGTTAAGACAAATGAAAATACCTTTTCTTAGTATTGATGCAGTTTAACTCTTATAATTCAGTAATATCTTACTTCACGTTTTTAAATCATAATGTAGTACCTATTAAAAATATATTGGGGTTTACAAAATAATAACCTTAATGCTTGTATTAAGTCATAAGTTTCATTTTAAAAAATGGATATATGGGTAAATGATACTGATCAGAGCAAAAGATATTCTATCACATCAAAAAAGCAATACCCATAGTATGTATAAAACACGTTGAATTAACAAGTGGAAATAAACTATCTCATTGATAAGAGGAAGTGTTTTTTAAAAAAAATTGTATTATAAAAGCATTTATATATTTTACAACACTTCTGAAAATTGGTTATAAAGTGATCCCGGCAGGGAGCATAAAATATTATTAAATATAAAATTGTACTATGACGTTTATTAAATTTAAAACATATTATTTTGTAACTACACCCAAAACAAGACAAAAATCCCTTAAGATAAAACATTCAATTTTTATTTTAATTAAATTAGAATGTTTAAGCGGGAATTTTTGTATTACTCAATCATTTTTAATTATTGAGTTTTGCAAAACTTCTAAAAATTTATTAGAGCAAATACCTAAAGGATTCATGACCACATGAAGAATTATTAAATATAAAATAATATTACTATATCCATGATCTTTTCTAAAAATACCTATGTAACTATATATTAACCTATAGAATAAAATTCATCAGTCCTTCCTTAAGATAAAAGTTAATACTTTCGTTTAAATTTAATTGGATAGTTTATACCTGGAATATTTTTAACCACTTAATCAATTTTTGATATTAAGCAGTTTTTACAATCTCTGAAAATTGATTAACTCATGACTACAAACGGGAGTAAAATTTTTATTAAATATAAAATAATATCATTGTATACACGAACTTATTGAAAAATATGTAATAACCTTTGAAATAACAATACTTAGTCCATCCTTAAGGGAAACTATTTCGAATTTGTTCAAACTAAATTGAAATATATAAACCTGGAATGTTTTTAACTGCACAATCACTTCTTTTTCTTATCGAGAAATTGAAGTTTTCAACTAATGAGTATGCAAGACTTCTCGGATCATTAGGTTAGTTATTTATCCAAATCGCGTACACCTAATTGAAGCCCACATTTCCTCCAAAGAGATACTCAGCTTAGTCGGCCATAAATACTTGTTTTTCTACTCTAGCCGAGAATATTAGTCATTTTATGTCGATCGAGAGCAGATGAACCGGATAATGGACTAAAAGCAAAGATATCTGAGAGTATATTAAAACTAATGTTTCTTTAGGAAGTGGAAGGAACTTTTATATGAAAAGTCCATCTACAAGAAAAGTGCTTAAGCAACTTCAGATTTTGATTAGTCCAAATTACTTTTTCTTTCCCAAAAGGAGCTGAGTTTTCATTTTAGTCTAATTTATTCAAGACCATCTCTAACTGTTTCAATTCTAACAAATAAAATTTTTTTCTAAAGATAAGTACGGTATTTTGATGCTTACTTTGATTAAAAAATTACGTAGATTATTAGGTGATTGATGAGTTCAGACGTGTGTTTTAAGGCAAATTAGATGCGATATGTTATATAGCTCTTTGTGGATTTGCAAAAATGGGATACATAATATTTAATATATATTATTTAGACTTACTCGTGGGCATTTTTAACTGCTAGATTTAACTGTTATTGTTATTATATTCTGCATCTATACATACTGTATACTTATGAAATATTAAAATGCATAAATAGTAAATAATGATTTTTAATTAAATATTAAAAGATAAATGAATTAATATAGGATATATATTTTTTTCTGTTTTGATTTAAACGAAGGCAAAATAAGATCAGCTGCCACTAAACCAATGTCATCTCGACTTGGCAATGTCAACCATTTCTAAATTCAGTGTCACCTGACATACTTTTTTTGGAGATCAGAATTGGCATCCATTCAAAATGAATATTTAAAAAAAATAAGAAAAGAATAAAAGAACAGAAAAAATTTTGCTACTTGACATTGATTTCCTTATAGATTTCTGTACTTGAAACGCTGTTATCGTACTGATATTAAATTTCTCGATCCAATGCACCTTTTTTTGCAACTTAGACTTAACTGTTTAAGATAATTTTATTTACTGTCTACAGGGAATCCTTAAAACAAATATTATAAGTAAATGAAATGTTGTTTAAGGGATTTGTGCACTGTTTTTATTCACTAACCTATTGCAATGCGATTTGCTTTACAAGATTTTATAGATTGCACGACGATGATTGCATGAAAAATACAACCTCTTTTAAGAACTGTGTGTATTACATGTACTTTTTTTTGCAAATTTATCATGTGATTTCACTTTGTTATCTTGAAGTCAAGCATAGTGTAATTCTCATTAATTAAAAAAAAATTGTATAATCAACTTCTTTGCCATTTTGTCGTACCTAAAAATGATTGTGTCGTAATATTAACAAGTATTCTCCACACAAATTATACTTAAATGTTTGTTTTTAACTAATAGAAAATCTAGTTTTAAAAATATTAGTTTTAATTAGTAGGGCACAGTTTTTACATTAGGAAAGATGTATAGAAATAATAAAAGACTATCATAATTACCTCGGCTGAGATTTCACGGAAAAGTGCATTTTATCAAAAAATAAGTACGTCATTTGAAAAATGTGTGCGTTTAAAATTGCATCATTGTAAAACTCAGTGATCTTGTAAACATATTGAACGTACACATATTGAACGTACCAATGCAAAACGCAAAATGATTACGCTAATTTCGGAAATCTCATTGCCCTTTTCACCTCTTTCAAAATAACGGCTTTAATGCTGTATCAAAGCAATATGCAATAGTAAAAGCGTATAACCGAAACATAATTTTCTTAAAGTTATCAGAGGATGCTATTTTTATATTTCTCAGAATGAATATACTCTATAAAGTTTTAATAAGAAAGCTGTCCGTAAAAATATTAAAATTTCAAACCATGTATAACGGGTAAGTTTAGGATAGATGACCATAGTTTTCTCAAATCAAAATAAAAGTACTAATAATAGAGATAAAAATATTTATTAAGCTTATTTAAAATTCTCATACATGCACTCATTATAGTTGTGGAAAACAATAAAGCAAAAAATAATGATAAACTAAAATATGAAAAAAAAAATGTTTGAAACAATTTTTCAAGTGGCCATCTCTCCTTAATGTCGAAGCAATTTCGTAAATAATACATTTACCAAGTTATGGACCCTATGGTAAATAATACCTTTACCAAGTTATGGAATAAAAATGAAAAAAAAATATGGAAAATAACACATTTTATGCACTTGACCATGAATAACTTACTATAAGTTGTAAAGAATATTTTTAATTATGGAAAATGGGTAAAAAGGACTAATAAACAATATGTAATGTATCCATTTAATCCCACACTTTTGAGAAAAAAATTGGCAAAGGCTTACTAAGTTAATTTCAATGAGCCACAACATGCAACTTACACTTCGTATCCTGTTTTTAATTATTTCATTGTAATTTTCTCGATAGCCAACCATGAGCCATTCAGCAATTTTTGAATTTGTAAAATCGAGTACGCAAGATTCTATCAAGGAGTAAGGTTCTATTGGATAGTATGTTAGATCTGCAGAATTGGAATGCAATTGGTAGTGTTTGTATGACCCTTAAAATTTTTTATGAAAAAGTAATTTCAATATTGTAATAAAAAATCTAAGAATTTCTTTCGATTAGTCTTCATCTTTATACAAAACTGAATATTTCTTAACTAGATTTATTCGTTTGGAAACATTGGAAGTATTGGTAAAGGAGAATGCACTAAAATATTTCTTATTTTCTAACTTTTTCTATCTTCTTTGTTTTTTATGAACCTATGATCCCTGATACGTCTATACTCATTTATAAATAGTAGCCATCGCTCCTCGACTTTATGTAGCTATCTCTCAGAAAATTGAAATAGAGAGAGAGCTACAGAAATTATAGCGACCCTCCGGCATTACGCTAAATCCGGTCTTTGCTTTTTACGCAGAATCAAAGATTGGACGATATATGTAACTTTAATATCTAGCTAGTTGAAAAAAACGTAACCTACATATTGAAAACAACAAAACGATTAATCCGCAAAATTATTTGACTACCTAAATTAAATAAACATTGAAATTTTTGCTGTCACTGAGGTTAATTGAGGCTATTCGAAATTATTACAGACAATTAAAACCGACCGTGTTGTCAGATGTTAATAAAGTTTCTTCATTCAACATAACTTCCGGACAGTCACATTTTTAAAGTTGGTGTCTTTCCAAATCCCCCATGCACCCTTTGTGGGACCACGTCATAATGGGTTTTTTTACTACAGAGCTCTGAGTGGGGCTTCTTGGCTCAAATATGACAAGGAACTTGAAACAATTTAAGAAAAATAATTTTAAAAAAAATACCATACAAGAAATTAAAAACAATAGTACGTTATGGAAATCACATTGACCTGAAGAAAAGACGTGAATTTCTCTTAACAAAAGCACCTTTTTCTTTTTAATAGATTTGGAACTTTTACTTTGAAAATAAGGGAAGAGAGATAACCGTAGCAGAAACACTTGTCATAATACTTCAAGCAAAAACGCGGCAAAACTCTTGAACTTCGAATGTTGGATTTTTGAATGTTTTGCTGTGTTTTTCGAATTATTTAGGCAAATAAAAAGACTCATCTACCCCGCCCCCCAAAAAATGCCAAATCAAATTTTAAACTTTAATTTTTTTTCTTTTAAAAATGGTTTAAAAATTTTTAATTGAAATGTAAACAATTTTATTCCTTGGTTTACAATAGTTTCATTAACTAGATAAATGCCTTTTTCTCTTAAATTTATATTATTTTAGAACATAAGTTTTTATCTATCAATTAATTTCAAACTGTTCGGGTATCAAAAATTCTAGGATTATAAATTCAATGTTTAATGCTTTACATTAATTTTTTCTAAACACTAAAGTTAATCATATCGATTTATTGTGTTTGAAATTAATTGCTTAATTCTAGATTAATAGTTTCATTAAGATCTTTCTAAAAATTTACATAACTAAATACAAGGAATAAATTCAAAGAATGAACTAGTAACATGTTAAATAATATCATTTAATATATTAATACAAATTACAGGGAGGAAAGAAATAACTTGGACATATTTAATACAAAATGTTAATGCTTATTAAAATACCACAGCCAAAATTCATGAAAATGATACTCCCTGTATCACATTTACGGATATCTAAAGAGACTAATTTGGATCTCAACATAGAGGAATTAGCGAGTCACGAAATTTTTCGTTATAAGCTGTAACTCACCTTATAATATTTTGAGCTATTCCTTATATAGGGTAATATTAATGATAGCATAGTCCTTAAGTTTAATGCAAACCCTCGCGAGCAGCGTAAAAAATAAATTTCATTTGATTCAAGTCCGTTTAATAAGATGGCCTTTCTTGTACACTGTTAAAATTCTCGTTCTAAAATTATGGTAAAATAACTGGCAGCTGACTGTCCATCCGATAAACCGTAAAGTTTTCGGTAAAGAACATTTTTTAAATTTATGGTTTTGAAACCATTTACAAAAAGTATGGTTATAAAACTATGAATACTAAATTATATGATTTTTTAGCCATTTACAACTAGCATTTTTCAAAAATATAAATAAAATAAAATAATAATAATTATTTAACTGGACATAGGAGCTCTGGTTTCCGTAAGATAATTAGCATTGGAGAGTGTCGGACACTGGAAATTCTACCTGTGTTGAAGGGGTAGGAGGAAATATTATGGTGTCAGCACTAGGACTCGAACTCTAGTTATGCCGGTCATGAGATTGACAGATAAGCCTGCTCGGCTATGATATGTACTCTGTTGTAAAGAACTAAGTAACTTCATTAGGTGGTTCTAGTTGGTGCGATAAAATTCCGGTTGTTTAACCGTATTAGGTGAAAGCAGTTAATAAACAGTTTTTCTCAAACTTAACAGTTTGATTACCATTTTATTTATGGTTATTTGACTGTTTTGATTAAATATGGTAAAATAACCGTTAAATAGATTGCTATNTGGACCCTATGGTAAATAATACATTTACCAAGTTCTGGACCCTATGGTAAATAATACATTTACCAAGTTATGGACCCTACGGTAAATAATACATTTACTAAGTTATGGACCCTATGGTAAATAATACATTTACCAAGTTATGGAATAAAAATTAAAAAAAATATGGAAAATAACACATTTTATGCACTTAACCGTGAATAACTTACTATAAGTTGTAAAGAATATTTTTAATCATGGAAAATAGGTAAAAAGGACTAATAAACAATATGTAATGTATCGATTTAATCCCACACTTTTGAGAAAAAAATTGGCAAAGGTTTACTAAGTTAATTTCAATGAGCCACGACATGCAACTTACACTTCTTATCCTGTTTTTAATTATTTCATTGTAATTTTCTCGATAACCCACCATGAGCCGTTCAGCAATTTTTGAGTTTGTAAAATCGAGTACTTAAGATTCTATCAAGGAGTTTATAGGGTTCTATTGGATAGTATGTTAAGTCTGCAGAATTGGAATGTAATTGGTAGTGTTCGTATGACCCTTAAGAAATTTAAGAAAAAAACATTTTGATAATGTAATAAAAAAATCTAAGAATTTCTTTTGATTAGTCTTCATCTTAAAATTACGAAACTAAATGTTTCGTAACCAGATTTATTCGTTTGTAAACATTGGAAATATTAGTAAAGGAGAATGTACTAAAATATTTATTATTTTCAAACTTTCTCAACCTTCTTTGTTTTTTATGGACCTATGATCCCTGATATGTCTATACTCATTAATAAATAGTAGTCATCACTCTCGACTTCATGTAGCTATCTCCCCTAAAATTGAAAAGGAGAGGGCTACAGTAGCGACACTCACATTCCTTTATTCCTTTGCTTTTTAGCCAACATTATATTTCTTGCTTTTTATGCAGAATCAAAGATTGGGTGATTCATGTACCTTAAATATCTTGCCAGTTGGAAAAAAACGTAACCTACGTATTGAAAAGCAACAAATTACTCAATTGACAAAATTATTTGACTACGTAAATTAAATAAACATTTAAATTTTTGTTGTCACTGAGGCTAATTGAAGTTATTCGAAATTATTACAGCCAATTAAAACAGACCTTGTTGTGAGATGTTAATGAAGTTTCCTCATTCAACATAGCTTCTGGACAGTCACTTTTTTAAAGTTGGTGTCTTTCCGAACCCCTCATGCACCCTTTGTGGAACCACGTCATAATGGGTTTTTTTAGAACAGAGCTCTGAGTGGGGCTTCTTGGCTCAAATATGACAAGGTACTTAAAACAATTTAAGAACAATAATTAAAAACAATACAATGCAAGAAATTAAAAACAATAATAAGTTACGGAAATCACATTGACCTGAAGAAAAGACGCGAGTTTCTCTTAACAAACACACCTCTTTTTTTTAAAGATTCGGAACTTTTACTCACAAAATAAGGGATGGGATAACCGCAGCAGAAATTCTTGTCATAATAGTTCAAGCAAAAAAGTGGCAAAACTCTTGGACTTTGAATGTTGGATTTTTGAATGTTTTGCTGCGTCTTTAGAATTATTTAGGCAAATTAAAACACTCATCAACCCAGCACCCCAAAAAATGACAATCAAATTTTAAACTTTATTTTTTTCTTTTAAAAACGGATTAAAAAATTTTAATTGAAATGTAAACAATTTTATTCATTGGTTTACATTAGTTTCATTAACTAGATAAATGCCTTTTTTTCTTAAATTTGTATTATTTTAGAACATAAGTTTTCATGTATCAATTAATTTCAAACTGTTCGGGTATCAAAAATTCTAGGCTTATAGGTTCAATGTTTAATGCTTTACATTGACTTTTTCTAAACACTAAAGCTAATCATATGAATTTATTGTGTTTGAAATGAATTGCTTAATTCTAGATTAATAGTTTCATTAAGATCTTTCTAAAAAGTTACATAACTAAATACAAGGAATAAATTCAAAGAATGAACTAGTAACATGTTAAATAACATAATTTAATATATTAATACAAATTACAGGGAGGAAAGAAATAACTTGGACATATTTAATACAAAATGTTAATGCTTATTAAAATACCACAGCCAAAATTCATGAAAATGATACTCCCTGTATCACATTTACGGATATCTAAAGAGACTAATTTGGATCTCAACATAGAGGAATTAGCGAGTCACGAAATTTTTCGTTATAAGCTGTAACTCACCTTATAATATTTTGAGCTATTCCTTATATAGGGTAATATTAATGATAGCATAGTCCTTAAGTTTAATGCAAACCCTCGCGAGCAGCGTAAAAAATAAATTTCATTTGATTCAAGTCCGTTTAATAAGATGGCCTTTCTTGTACACTGTTAAAATTCTCGTTCTAAAATTATGGTAAAATAACTGGCAGCTGACTGTCCATCCGATAAACCGTAAAGTTTTCGGTAAAGAACATTTTTTAAATTTATGGTTTTGAAACCATTTACAAAAAGTATGGTTATAAAACTATGAATACTAAATAATATGATTTTTTAACCATTTACAACTAGCATTTTTCAAAAATATAAATAAAATAAAATAATAATTATTATTTAACTGGACATAGGAGCTCGGGTTTTCGTAAGATAATTAGCATTGGAGAGTGTCGGACACTGGAAATTCTTCCTGTGTTGAAGGGGTAGGAGGAAATATTATGGTGTCAACACTAGGACTCGAACTCTAGTTCTGTCGGTCATGAGATTGACAGATAAGCCTGCTCGGCTAAGATATGTACGCATCTGCAAAGAACTAAGTAGGTGCATTAGGGCGTTCTAGTTGGTGTGATAAAATTCTGATTATTTAACCGTATTTGCTGAAAGCAGTTAATAAACAGTTTTTCTTAAGCTTAACAGTTTGATTACCATTTTATTTATGGTTATTTTACTGTTTTGATTAAATATGGTAAAATAACAGTTAAATAAATTGTTATTTAATCATTTTTTCCCAGAAATTTCTAACAGTGTACTGTAAGAAGGTTTGGAAATGGGCCCTGCACAATTTTGCTTCTAGCTTTTTGTGTATGAAGCATACAATTCTTGAGAAGATATAATCTTGGTTGGTCAGCAAAGAAGCATAATATCTCCAAAATTAGATATATCAAGTATTGGCTTAGATGTTTGGAAAATTTGTTTTAATATTTCATTTCCTATTTAGTTTGATAATAAGAAACAAAAATATTTTATTTTAAACGATGTCCAAGTTAATTCTTCTCATCTTGGCATTCAATTAATTCCATACTCTACCTTTTTAATATCTTTCTGTGCCAGAAAATAAGTAAATAAAATATCCACCATATTCTTAATTTTTTATCTTTAATTCTTAGGGAGCAAAATACAAAACTAAAAAATGGAAACAAACTAAAGTTTATAAATTATGTTTAAAAAGAAACAGCGGTATAAAAACACAAATTATATTTTTCAGGTTTAGTCACTGTTTAAGATTGATGGTGAGTTTTTATTGTCATTTCGTACATTCAAGAAGCAAAGTAATGATTGTGCCAACGCCAACAATAAAAAGAGAGTTTACTTTTTTTTTTAATTGCGCTTGCTTTCTTACAACCCTCTTTCTATCCGGCTTTTATTCTTACATACGATATATTTCACATTTAAAAAACATAAAAAAACAGGGGAAAGTTCTACAAAGAAAACTAGTTTAATTTTTTAAGCTTTATTTCCTAAGTACTTTAGACGAAAATTAAATAAATAAAAAATAAAACTGGAAAATGCATCCTGTAAAATATGCTCGAAAAAGAATAAATTTAAGATAAAATATAACATCCTTAAAAGGTAAGAAAGTAAGGTGTAAATTCAAAATTCTGGAATAACAAAATTTTTTTCAAAATTTAAAGCACGTAGAAACGCCAGATAATTAGTAAACTTTTATTACTTTAAAAACTTTCAGGTACCAGGTTTTAATGAAATAATAATTTGGTGGCAAACGCAATGTTGTACATGCACGTTCATTTTCTGCTTATTAAATATTTTTAGCAGGTTATTCAAAAATAAGTTTGTAATTTTAAAATAAATTCCGTTGTTGCAAAATATGTTATCGCCATAACATCGATTGTTTAAAATATTCGTTCATACATTATTCACGCAGAAAAGTATAGATTTCGTCTATGCTGCAAGAAAATATCTTTTTTCTATAAATATTGTTCTTAAAAATTATGATCAGCAAGAAATTATGATTTCAAATTTATTTGATATGAAGTAACTTGCAAAATATGCTTTATGCCTTCAATACGTGCGATTTATTAAATCACTTATTCAGTAATGATTTTAACTTCAATAATTCATAAAAACTGACAAAGAATGTTTTACTATTAATGCATGAAAATAAACTTGTCCATATGGCTAAAAAGGAATAGACTCAAAATTATTATTCAAGTTTAATTATTACAATATTTATCTTTCTTTGTTATAGTAAAAAATTTAAAAAGATTATCCCAGTAACAAATGTTGTTTTGTTTGCCTTCAAGCAACTTCATCTAACAATTTTCTATGTTCTGTACAAAAAAATTAAAAGCATTAGAAAGCTTTGAAAAATACATAAAAACACGAATGACTTGCTTGTAAGATTGAAATTCCATCTAAAAAAAAGATTTGACTTATAAGTTTCAATTAAATATATTGTTTTAATAAATTGTGTCCTTCTTTGAACTAAATTTAAAACATATTCTTAGAAATAAAGTTTATAAGAAAGATTCATAACTGATTGGGAGGGTCACATTTTCTTGACTCTCTCAAAGTTTTCGAGCATAAAAAATAATAAATAAAAAGAAAAAAAAATAGTTAACTGGATAATGACTCGTGTTCTTGGGAAAAGGTTTTCTCCAACAATTGTTGACGTTTATCAGAGTAAGAAGAATGAATGGCTTAGCAATTACTTTCAGTAAATTACTGTGATTACCACTATTTCTTCCAAACTGAGAGTTATCGAGTAAAAATTATAGCTATCTCATGACTGTAAAAAAAGTGTTTGTTTTCATTGTCTTCATTACAGTAAATGTAACAGCTAAAACACGTAAATTTCGTTATAATGAATATTTGCTTTATAAATATATAAATTAAACCTATTTTTTTCTTAATAAGAAATTGTATGCATTTCATTAACCAAAGTGTCACTTACTGAAATACACTTCTTTTTTCTCTCTGTAATTTGATACACAATCATAAAGTGTAACGATTTTGTTTTATTTAGTGACTCTCGTAAGAAAATAAATTTATAAATATTTTTTTTCTAAGAGCAATATTTAAAAATTGCTTAGATTTTCTTTTGTCAATGTAATAGCTAGAAAAATTTTAAAAATTAGCCTGACCTTATCATAAATATCGATTTTTCTTTATAAAAACAAGATGTATCACAATTATTATTATTTTAACTTAAATGTTGTATTTTTTAAATCATTACCAAAACTGAAATGTTAACAAACTATTATTTATAAAACAGACTATGAAAATTGTGCTAAACTGTGAAAATTGAGTAATATTACCTCTTCTTTAAAAAATATTATTTTTCTTAACCATATTTAGATTTATGAATTCTATACTTTAGCAATGGAAATGATTATGTAAGGAGCATTCGGGAAAATTTTACTTGTTAGAATCAATATATTTTAATTGTTAATACAGGATGTAACGTGAATATTAAATACTAAATGAATTTTTAAAATAACGTTAAAAACAATTTTAAAAAAGATTTGCAACTGTATTCTGATTTATAGTTTCTATTTCATTCTAGCTACACTCTAAGAATTTTCAGTCTAAAATTACGGTAAAGTAACTGGCAACAGTCTGTCCATCCAATATAACCGTAAAGTTTGAGGTAAAAATATTTAATACTTTCACAGTTTTGAATCCGTTTGCAACTGGTATCCTTAACAAACCATGAAACTAAACGGTTTTGTAACTATTTATAGTAAAAAAAAATTATTGGACATCAACTGGAAATTTAACTGGACAATTCAAAAGCGTAAAAAAGAAATTTAACTGAACAATGGAGCTAGGCTTTTCGTTAGGCAATGGACATTGGAGTTAGGTTGTTGTTGAGTTGCGTTTCACCAAATGAACTAAGGAATGTGGTTTATATAGTTTATCTGGTTTGTTTCACCTATCATAAGAGATGGGAAATGCTGGATTTCTTTCTGTTAAGCAGCTTTATGGTGCTACCATCTATGCCTGAGTGTGAGTATCGTATTTTAATAGTACATGATCACAAATTGGGGAGTGCAGGACACTTTAAACTCTTCATGGTTTAATGAAAATGGTGGAAATATTGTAGTGTCAACGCTGATATTTGAACCTCCGTTCCGCCATCATGGCTTCCGCCATCATTAGCTGGGTCTAGTTACTAATTCTGGTTGTTTAACCGCATTATTAAAAAACGCTTTTATCTCAATTAACAGTTTGAATACCATGCTATTTGACTGTTTTGTTTGAATATGGTAAAACAATAATTAAATAAATTGTTATTTAGTCATTTTTTCCCAAAAATTTCTAACAATGTAATAGATTTTGAGTAAAATTGAAATAGTACCTAATAATAGTCTTATGGCTTATATAAACTGTAAAACAAATATTAAGTTCGAAACATTTTTTTCAAAAAAAAGTAAATATTTGTAATGCAATCTTCTCAACCATATTAGCAATCTCCTCAACTATATTATGAATCATAATTTTTATTTCCAACAAGTCAACCTAATGATTTTAAAAAAAACATTCAGAGGAAGTGTAAATGAAACATTTTCAATGCTTAGGCAAAATTATAATATTAGAAAATAAAAAAAAACTAAGCAAACTAATAGTGTTAGAATATATAAAAAGCATTCTAGCATAAAAAGCAATTGTATTCTGATTTATAATTTTATTCTATACAAATTCGGTGAATAAATATACAGGAAGAGTATTCAGTATTCAACTTGTAATAGTTAGGAACAATCGAAATAAAATAGTGCAACATTATTTAATTAAAATTATTTAAATCCACTTCAACAAGCTATCAAGGGAATTATGAAAGTCGTAGGTCATAGAAATAAGTTACTTAACAACACATTATCTAAAGAATATTTTTCAAAGTATGCAAAGAAAAAGAACTGGTTATTCATTTGATACATATATCGAATTTATAAATGCTTATCGAACTATACAATTTCTCAGGTTTCAAAGAGCACGTCTATTTAAATTCTCCAACCACATATGTCAGAGATTCAGAGCTCAGGAAAACCTTTAAATTCACCTGGAGTCTTTTGTTCACGGAATTCATTTTGATTCATTTAATATTTTGCACCGAGGGTGATAGATTCCCAAAGGTAGTATACACGCACTGGTAACTTAACAAACGGTTTGTTCATTTTCAACTATGCGTCATTCTCAAAACATAGCAAGTGACGGAAATATATGACTTGTGAAAGAGTGAATACATTATTCAAGCTTAGGTTATTCAAATACATGCTAACCATGGCATTTATTTAGATGTTTTGAAATACTTCTGACAAAGAGTTAGAAACTTCAATCTCATTTAATTTCCTGTTGTTTGTAAGAGACAGTTGAATAGAATATAATAATGCTACAGCATTGTTGCATATATATATATATATATATGAGTAAAGCTTATATTTCTGTATAANATAAATAAATAAATAAATATATATATAAATAAATATATAATAAATAAATAAATATATAAATGATAAAATAACATTAAATAGAAATAGAAATCCGGAAAAAAAGATATAATATCTACCTTTTTCCGTATATAATCATGTGAGCTGATATCTTTTTTTCTCGGATTTTTATTTATGCTTTTTTCAATTTTTTCATTATTCTGCAATTTTTTCCATGTCTTCTTTATATTTTGTATATATATATGTATAATGCTTTGAATAAAATTAAAGCAACTAAATGATGTAATAAAAATATAAAGCAGTGGAAAAAAATTTCACGAAATGAAAACAAAATACTTCATCACATAAAAAAATTCCATCTTCATCAACTTACACCACAGCATTCTTTTGATGTTTTTTGATCATGTATTAACAGTAGAGATAAATAAAGACTACGCAAATTTATCAATTTTTAGAGCCTTTTCAGTGAACTTGAATTTAAAGATTTTATTAAAATGATATATTGCTCTTTTTGATTTATTATTTACTTACTCTGAATTTAGAGAGTTCAGATAAATGTTTAAGTCAGAAATATTTTATACCACGTTTTATATTTATTTTGACCCTTTCGAACCTGACGAAACATATATATGCAATCAGGTGTTTCAAGTAGACTATTGGACAAAATAGATCCCATTTCAGCGTTATATTTGCACACTTCAATCTCTTAGTCTTCTCTCCTTATATTTTAGATTGTTGGTACCTATTGTAAGACATTCATGGTGGTATTGCTATGTAAAATCACAAGTTTGGATAGATTTATGAATCATTTCATTAGAAAAACGACCGAGTTAGAGATAAGAAAAAGTGTGGGTCAGAATATAGGTATTATTTATATAATTTTATGTTGTTTTGAAACATAATGTTCAGGATTTTGAAATGATGTCATTTTATTATCATCTGTTATCGTTAGATACTGGTGTGACAACATATGTCCTACTCAAAAAAAAAGTGAGACATTAACGTCCCAAAACCTAACTACAAGAAGTGAGTCCAGTTAAAAAATAAAAAAGAGCTTTTTGTAACATTATCTATGGTAAAAAAACAGTGTGCTAAATAAAGAAAACTTTCTCATTAAAAAATTAGAAATCAGTCATGAAAGGATAATTATTTATTAGTTGAGCTTGAAGACAAACCTTCCATTGAGTTTCATGAATGCGTGTGTAAGCAGTACGATCTGATTTAGTGTCTATATTTTCTTTTTAAACAAATCAAAGTGTGCTCGTGGGTGAACCATACTCTAATTTCGGATCGTTAATGAAAGTGTGAGTAAGAAGTAAAGATTACCGGTTTTACTTTAAGCACAGTATTTGATTCTGATCAAGTTGTCTTAAAAGTCGATAAATAAAAAAAAAATAGTAAGCAAAGTTTTATAACGATGAAATTATAGCTCACTACCTTATTTAAAGTGGTAAATAAAACAGGTGAGCAGGATCTTCTTTTTTTTTAAAAAAAAGGAGCATATTTTTCTAAAAAGTTTAGTACACACTTGAATAGTGTTGATCTTGTGAGTAGTGGTGATCTGAATAATTAGTAATCGAATTAGTGAATATTACAGAAATTTGCATTTGAAATCTTTGGAATCTTCTTTCATTCATTTTGGTGATATATTAAATATTCGAGAAAAGAAAAAAAAAGGAAAAAGAAAAGCCAGTTAATTTTACAGACAAAGTATAAAAGTATAAGAGCGTGCATATGAACGAATATTTCTTATATTTCTTGAGTTAAATGTATAAAAATGATTAGGAACATTTGACAAATCAAAAAATGCGTTAATTAAATATTGTTTTTTATACTTTTTTCAAAATCATTTCCTTTATATTTTCTGATTCAAAGAATGCTCATGAAGACATTTGAATAATACATATTCTAGTTTTTTTTTCTTATTCATATCACTCACTTAATTACACAAACTCAAATAATTTAAATGAATACTTAATGTCTTTAAACACTTTAATGACTCACTTAATAATTGGGTAATTTATATTGATCACTAAAAAGTCAGACCCAAGAATTTGCCTCTTAATTTAAGCAACTAGATGTGGGTGGAGAAATAGGGAACTGAGACGAATTTTCTTTAATCTAACTTCAAACGTAGCAATCAATTAGAAATTTTACTGAACTAAGACATAAATTGATCTAAGAGAATGAAGTGCAAAATTATTCCATAGAAAATTATTATTAAAATTCATCAAATTATTAGAGAGAATAAAGTGTAGTCCAAGCACTTAAAAGGGAATTAAGTATATAAATGTGTTTGAAATTAAGTATGATATTTAGCTTGAGAATAATTGGAAATTGATTTGTGAAATTTATGAAAAAGAATGTTAACTTGAAACAGGAGCATACCGTCAGATGGGGTGACTTTGTGCAACGAGGGGTCACTTTGTGCAAACTGTTAATTATTAAATAACTAACATTATAATAATTAGAAACAAAAAAATTATGCATGATTTGTTATCACAATTGATAAGAATTTTAAAGTATAACCTACATTCCTGGCCAGGATAACTAGAACTTCTTCAACCGAGCAGACTTTCCAGCCTCCGATTTCGCGACGTTAAAAAATTTGAAACTGTTTGTAACTTGAGCTCACAATTTTTCAAGAACGACGATGTTTACATTGCCAGTTCTTGGTAAACCATTAGTTCGTTATGTTGACTACTCAAATCAGTTGATACCGAGCTTTAAAAAAATACCCCTAGATGGCACAACGCAAAAATTGGAAAAATGTCAGTTTGCCTAAAGTCACCCCTCGTTGCACAAAGTCACCCCATCTGACGGTATTCTGCAAACTTTACATGACTTTATTTTAATTTTTGGCAAAAGTATAATTATGTTGAAATATCAGTTTCATTGCAGTTTTAAAAGAGTTACAGAACGCAATTTAAACATGGCTAACAGGTATGGTTTTTCTAAAAAAACCAGGGCTTGCGTTTTTTTATGGAAGCAAAATGTTTTATACTATTTAAGTTTTAAAATTAACAACGAAACTTGCCATCAGATGGTTGAAATAGCTACAAGACATTGCTTTTTTGATGTCAGGCAATTTCAACTGAAATAAAAGCATGGTCATCTTTTAATTTTGTTATCCGACTCCACTGCGTTGTTTTTACAAAAAGTGGTTACTTTGAAAAAAGTGTTTTACTTTGTTTTCTTAACTAGTAGTATTGTTTATGACAAAATTTTGTTACTAATTTTAAAATCTAAAGATAACATAAGCTGGATTCTTAAGTAGAATACAGCAAAGCTTATATTTATTTACCATTCTGTTTTTCTTCAATTATTTTTTAAATCATTGATTAGTTTTGGTAGTCTCGGTACGAAAACTTTATTGAGACGTAAAGCAAGATGACTATTATTGGAAGAAAAAAAGAACTGTTATTTTGATTTCACTAAAAATGAAGATTTAAATTTTGAAAAATTATTTCATGGAGGAAGATTACATTTAATGATATTAATTATTTTAATGATTATTCTTTTTCAAATTCTAAGAATAGCTATGAAATGTGTAGTCTATTCCCAGCAATAAGATGATTCACCTTCGATAAGTTCATTTCTGGAAGAAAGTGCTTAATTATGCTGATGAACTGGCAATGGCATAAACCGAACTTTGTCAACATTTCCTTGCCTAACAAAAACCTTCTTATACGTATGTTGACTCAATCACCTTTTTAATTAATAGACTCATACCATAGTTTGATCTTTGATCACCTTATAACAGTAGATAGGTATATGCAGGCTCTGTTTTATTTAATTTGTTTTATGTGCATTTTTTTCAATACAAATCATAGGCGAGGAAGAAAAAATATGAAATTCTTAAAGCAGTAAATTTTAAGTTACTCTCAAAAATAAAGCTTTCCTTGTCTTTGTGATTGGTCTTCGAATAATTTTTAAAACATATGAAGGCAGTAGTATTTTTAATTATTACGATTTTAAGCAAATAATTTCATTTAATAATAACCAATTATTTTTATTTTCGTTCTTAAAAAATATCCATTGCATTCAGGCTTTCAAAAATTAAACTATTTCTGGTAATATTCCTATTAATTGTATACTTTAACAACTGATTTTAGATAGAATTAAATAAAAATATCCTAAGGAGTTCAATTCATTAATTTAGGATTGATGGTTCCATATTTTGATTGATATCTCATACGCACTGAATTACCACCTATTTCAGTTAAGGAGAATCATTATTGATGCTAGGAAATCTCATTTTTCATTCTAACAAGCCATACATACTTTCCCAATAACTCTCTCCTCACAATAGCCATTTTGGTAAAAGTTTTCGAATAAGGGAAGGTACAGCAGCGTTTTATCTCTTTAAGAATTCCGTGAACATAACACATTAGGCTGTGGTATTTACAACTGTTCTTGCTCTTTTGTTGCTGATATATTTAATTAATATGCAAGAATAATTTTGAATTCTATTTATCCAAAGTGTTTCAATTATCCCTTATGACGTAAGATATAAGTTTTGCTTTTTAAATATTTTTTTAAAAAATCTTATTGAAAAGAAAATATATTTCTCTTTTAAAAAAATAAAATAATTGTTTAGATTTAAAATATTCTGTAATTTGAAATAGGGTTTGTCTAAAAGAAAGAAAAAACAAGGCTAACTCTCTGATTATTTCGTGTTATATTGTGCATTTTATTTTCTTGCAATTTTAATGCTATTTGTTTGTATATGCAGTTTATCTAATAAAAATGGAAATGGTAGAATGAATACGCATCGGATTAAGAATCTAAAAGCACACATACGAGATATTTTCAGAATATGCATTCAGTGATACTAAACTTAACCCTTTCCCGTTTTAAACAATTCTAAAAGATTAAATGAAAAACCCTTTTTTATGTTGCGCATTCAGATTTTCCAGTTAAATGTACCTCAATTTTATCTATAGGCTTTTGCATTTTCCCATATGACTCTGTAATCACAAAATAAAAAAGGGAAACGTTATGTTTAAAATAGAGGCATCACGTGGAATTCATGTGAGATAGAAAAAGATAGAAATAGACATGTATGATGAAAAAAAGGACTACCTAACATCAGTGTTGCAGGACTACCCTCCGAGACTCGTCCTATCCTCAAAGAGTGCCGCAAGGAATCGAATAGATGTATATTAAAGATATATATATAT
>NC_092214.1:25573952-25602208 GCF_043381705.1 Parasteatoda tepidariorum | reverse complement strand
TATATATATATATTTATATCATTATTTAAAATTTTCTATACTATATTTTGTGGTACGCAAGCCAGGAAAAATCATCAACAGAATCATTTGTTTCACAGCTCTTGATTAAAAAATATAGTTTTGCTTCTTATTTGCAAGTATCTATAATGCTGTATATTGATTTTTTAAAAAAAATATACTAATTTTATGAATGCTTTAAAAGCCTTTAAACACATTACGGGTGCGTACGGTGCGCAAAATAAGTTCTAGGGGGTGACTTCAAATATGCTAATTAATTATTGCTAACTATTAGTTATGCTGCAAAACCAGATAAAAAAACTCACTTTCCCTGAATAAACATTAATTTTTTTATATATTTTGATTCTTACCATCCATGTTATAGTGGGTAATTGCAATCTGAGAAATATGGTCCTCGTAGCTTGTTCGTGAGAGCAATATTGGTTCAGACCTAAACTGAAACTAATATTTTCATTAGACTTTTGAAATTTCGATTGCAAACAGATTATTTTTTTATGTCCTTGAAAATGTTTCTAAGGCTGGCAGTAAAAAAAAATTCTACTGCACTGATTTTTTTTTTAGAAACTGTGATTAATTATTACTTTTTCAAACTAAAAGCCTATACCAAGGGTGGCGAACCTTCATGCACCAACGTGCCATTTTTTCTAAAATATATTTTAATGAGGTCATAGACGTGCCGACAAATAGTTTTTACTTCGTGATTATTGGGTAAATAATAATACTAAATTTTATCAACTCAAAACTACTACTAAATTTACTACGAAAAATTGCAATTCTCAACTTTTGCAATGTTTCAGTTATACACGTAATTCAACTTAAAGTAACATCAGTGTGACTTCATCAGTGTTGCAGATTAGTAACATCAGTGTTGCAGATTAAATGACAAATAACTTATATTAGGGTTATAAGATGTTAGTTTAAGCAGAACTGTTAATTTTTTTGCTAGTTATTTATTGTTTGCTTGTTTTTTGTGGTTATTAATTGCTCTTTTTTTTAAATTTTAATTGAATTGTTAATATGCTTCATTGTAAACTTTGTGATCGGTGGTGTGCCCAAAATATTGTGTCGCGTGCCACTGGTTCACCATCCCTGGCCTATACCTTTATCTTGCGCAACTTATTTTAATATTTCGTAAAGTAATTTAATACACTGTGTTACTTAAGGAATGATCCCAAGAAACTGAAGCAAAAAGATAAAAGCGTCATTGATTTTAAAAAATATATAGAGATGATAATAAAAGTAGACATGTTTTGAGCATCTAAATATTAAGGTCAAAAGTCATTCAAGTCTGACGAGTTCTGAGAATGGACGCTTTTTTTGAAGACTTGAAACATGACGACTTTCATTTCCATCTTCAAATTTTTTAATGAAGCTATGAATAAAAAATAAGTTTTAGAATGTATCGAAACAAGTATTTGCAACTCATCTTCATCCAAGGAAAACTTTGTAACTTAAATATTTGGCAGAATGAAGCGATTTTTTATACTATGAATACTACAATATGTTATTATATGTTGTTCTTAATCATAACATATCTCAATGTTTTTAAAGTGCAAATAAACATTCACCAATTTCTTCAGTTATAGAAAAAGAAATATCGTAAATTGTGTAATGCCTTGAGAATATGCATAAGAATTAACATAAACTCTACAAATATTCCAGGCCATTTTTTATTTCTTTAAGCTTTCGTGCCTAGGAGACTCAATCAAAGCTGTAAAAATAATCATTCCTGAAATTTTGAATGTAATTATAATAAGTTATATAAATTTGATTTCCTATGAAATCCTCATATAAATGAAGTAAAAAACACAAAACAACGTAAAAAATACAAATTATGCCAGAAAAAAAGTTCATGAGTTCAAATTCTAAAGACTTTTAAAATCATAAATAATTTCTATATCGATTAAGTTCTTTTTTTTTCAAAACAAAATTACATAAAAAAATCTTTGCTTTTTGGTCAAAAAAGAACTATTCTATTTTCTAGAACTATACTATTTTCTAGAACTATACTATGTCTATTTTCTATGAACTTCGACATAATATTCTGTCAATAGATAAACCTTTCCAAGCAATCACGGAGCATTATTTCATTTTATTTATTGTCTGAACTTGGAAGCTTAGCAACGGAGAAAAATTAGGTATTGCTCTTGTGAATTATTCAATGGTCATTTGAAACGGCGACTTTGCTTTACTGTTTTCTGGGACTATCTTAAAATATATGTAGCTTCCTATCTTCCCCCCCCACAATTATTGATCCAATCTTTTCGAAGTTTTGTTAACCTCTTTAGCATTAATTAATCACATATTTGAAGTCACCCTTTGAAAACATTAATATTGGCACTTAGTACGTAAAAAAACGATCATTATATATATTCTTTAAGAATTCCGTGAACATAACACATTAGGCTGTGGTATTTACAACTGCTCTTGCTCTTTTGTTGCTNATATATATATATATATATATATATATATATATATATTTTTACGATCGATAAGACTTTCTTAAGATTTCATATTTCCATGTATGTTTGATCAGAATATATGATATTATAAGAGATTTGTTTTTGTTTTATCAAGTTCAGCACAACATACGCATTCTCTTACACCAATCAGACACTCACCTGTTATTAAAATAATAATATTTCAAAAAGTTTTAACAGTTGACGTTTCCACATATTACATTGTAAAAAGTCTTCTCTGCAAAGCATGTGAAGAGGCTCCATCTGTGTATTTGAACTGAAACGAAACTTATAAGCTAACCTAATTGCTTAATATGTATAAACCTTTTATCTATAAATATTTATCTGTAATTATTTTTAAATGATGTAGGAAAAATGAAATAGTGAATTTGTACCAAATGCTTGAAACAAATTAAGTTTATAATCTTCTAAGCCATTGTAACAATATAAAGCAGTCTTAAAAGGAAGCGGAGTCATTGAAAAAATAAATACCACCATTTGAACTCAAGAAAGGGTTTAAGATATTTTTTTAATAATTTGTCAAAATTGTGTACAGAAAACGGGTTCAAATAATTTTTTTAAATATAAGTACACATAAAGGTTAAATAGGGAGAGAGTATTTTGTAATATAAAATGTTAAGAAATACCCAACATTATTTTACTCACTTAACACAGATTTAATTTCATTAATCGGCTTAAAATTATAATATCATATAAAATTATATTATTATCATAAATAAAATTGAATTTCTCTTAATTAATAATATAGTTAAAAATACCTAAAGAGAAAATCAGAAAATACATATATATTATAATCACTTTCGCAATGGAATTAGCGATGTCAGTTCAGTCAGTAAAAACAGCTTTGGTTTTTTTAATTGTCCACCAAAGAAGTATATCTTGAAGTAGTTCAATAGTTTTGTTTAAATAAGACTATGTTGAAAAAGTAAATAGGAAAAAAATTGATTGCATTAGCTGCTTTATTTTAAAATAAAAATTGGTGATGCTATTATTAAATGCGTTAAAGTATATTATAAAAACTACATTATTATGCTATATTTAGTTAACCCGGTATTTTTATACCCGGTATTAACCCGGTGTTAGTTAACCCGGTATTTAAACATAATTCTGGTCATGAAACCAAATTATACACCATGAACAATTCATTTGGTAATCTTTTGGTATGGTAAATTCCGGTTTTCAAAACTATAGTTTTTTTACCTCATATTTAGTAATAATACAAAGCTGAAAAGCGAATTTTACCGAATAAATTCTTTTTGCGCCCTGCTCTAAGGTATCATGATATCATGCAATTACCAAATTTTACCATATTTACTAATGAACAGCATAATATTTAAATCATATTTTATTGCTAATTTTATCGAATGTCATTACTAAAGTGCTACTGTAAAAATTAATGTGCCTTTCAGAGTTCCCATAGAGGAAAAAAAAACATTGTAGTTGTTTTTCATATTCTAATCGTTGCTATTATATCTTTTTTTTTCTCAGTATGGCATTTTTAGTATGAAAAGCTGGGAACAAGAATACAGAAAACAACATATTCTGAACAGTGAGAAACTAATCAAATTTTATAACCAGCTTTTACGTTTAACCCCTTGCATCCGAAGCGTCATGAAAAGACATTTACAAGCAAACTACGGCAAGTGTCGTTTCGTGACGGTCTNGGTTGCATTGCTTAAGAAAACAAACAGGAGACTTTTATTAAAAACTACTATAAAAATGCAACCTCCTTGCTTCTTTTTTTACGTTGAAACAAGAAAAACAATTTCCTCTACTGAGAATTGTAAGATTTTATTAGCTTTTTTTTGTTTTTGTTTTATAAGTAAAATAATAAATTAGAACGTCCTATTTGCATGCCTTTTATTTCAAATTGTGACAAGGATTCAAAAAGTGCGTCTTAAATACGGTATTTGTAAACAACCCCTAAATATGTTGAACCTTCAAAAAGTTCATTCAATTTTATTTATTTTTCTAATTCAATATAGTTTATAAAGATATTTGATATCAGAGTAAACTCTTTTTAATAACATCACCTCTTTCTACGTTGGCCTCCTAAAAATTTCACTGGCTATTTCCGAAATCAAACTTTTTTTAAAAACTGTTTACTCAATCTAAGCACCACTGCAAAGAATATATTGTTAACTGAAGCAAAAATTTGAGAAACATTTAAAGTAATTTTTTACAGAAATTCCTTTTTTGAAAATATATCTTTGCACTACAGAATTTATGGCCACTATATGCAATGTTTACAAAAATCACCATTTTAAGAGACTATATTTTGTATTTTCAGATGCATTTTCTTACAAATAAAACTCTATGCTTTACATAATATACAATGATAAGTGTGTTTTATAATATATTTCAAAAATTCTTTTTGTTGTGACATAAATTTCTCGGCTTAATAATGTATATTATTTATTTTATTGCAATTTCATCGTTAAAAATTATACATTATTTTTCAACATATTGAGTTCCAGGTTTAAAGGAAGAATAATTATATTTTAAGACTAATAATAAGAATTTCGAATTTTATTTTAGATTTACTTATAAGAATATTTAGATTTAGTTTTATTTATTATTATAAGAATATTTAGATTTAGTTTTATTTATTATTATAAGAATATCTAGCTTTATTTATTAATAAAATACATTTTTAATACTAATGAAAATTAGTCAATTGCAAAAATATATATTATTTCCTGCGTTGAGATTTACTACCTTTATTACCTTGCGTTTCATAGCGGAAATCATACTAAGATATTTTGAAAAACCGCAAAGAAAATCTATGCATCAAATAAAATGACATTGAATTCAAAAGAAACAAATAATAACGTCAACTTTGAAAACCCTTCAATAACCATATATATTTACTTTCAGACATCAAATTCCAATAACTTTTATTCATTGTTAAAATTGCAGCCAAAATTTAATTTCTTTCAAAAAAATGTCATATTATACATTTTTACATTAAATGTGTGACATAGAATGAATGCTTCGATATAGAGAATAATCCTCTTAGAAATTTCAATACTTTAAAACTACAAAAGTAAAGTTTGATAAGCAATATATTTTGCAATTTTGACAGACCAGATAAAAAAAAACTGTGTATTGCAAAAAATATTAAAATTTACGAAAGAAATAGGTTTTCTTATTTTTGGGTTGCGAAGTGTCACTTTTAGCAGATTTATCTTTTATTAGTTTTTGTTTAAAAGAACATAAACAATAAACTTTATGAGATAACGCTTGGCATATCTTATTATAAAGTCAATAAAAAATTGCAGAATTTAAAAAATTTAATTTTACCAAAAATAAAAAAAAGATAAAGTTTGTCTGTCGAGGGAAATACTTTTTAAAAACTCGTGTGAAAACAAGTGATTTGATGTTCACAATATTTATTCTTAAAAGAAATATTTCAAAATACTCACAAACAAATAAAATCAAAACCAAATGAACTGAATTAAGTATGTCTATCATCAATATAATTACACACAGCAATTTTATATTCGTTTACATATTTATTTTCTTTCTAGTATTGTGTACTCACAGTGTCACCAAGAAATGACCACTATTTCATTAAGTAGTATGTATGTAGCTTATTTCCGTTACATCTTGTTTTTCTTTCGTTTTTATTATTAAATTTTATTTCATAGGAAAGCTCATTATTAAGGAATTAACTATCTTGATGAAACTTGAAGAACTTGGAAAAATAAAAACTGTCCATATAATCATAGACAAATTTCTGTTCATATAATCATAGGCAAATTTTGATAGACAAATTTCTTACTCAAAATTCCCACTACATTGCAAGAATTTTCATTCTAAAATTATGGTAAAATAATCTTTAGTCTGACCATCCACTTAACCCTAAAGTTTTCGTATAGAACAGTTATACTTTTACAGTTTTGGAATCGTTTACAACTAATATGTCTATAAAACCTTGAATACTAAACTATACGGTTTTTAAATCATTTACAAAAGCTGGTTTCAAAACCGTTAAAAAAGTAAATAGACATTGGAGCTAGACTTCTTGTTAGGTAATGGTCATTGAAGAGTGCAGGGCACAAATTAGGAAACGCAGGACACAAGAAACTCTTCATGTGCTGAAAAGAAAAGCGGAGATATTGTGTTGTCAACCCTGGTACTCGAGCACCCGTTCATAAGCATACATGGCAATTCTTTTACCTGTACTTCATTACTTTTACTTGTTTTTCTGTTGCTTTCTTTTGGAAAAAGTACTAATATGTGTAGTAAGAATGTCGAAAGAAATCATTGCTTTTTTCAAGATGTTTTAAATATTTTCTTTCTAGAAAAAAAAAAACTTTTATCAAAATTTTTGAAATTATTATTTTTTGAATTATAAATGTAATAAATTATCTATTCTTTAACAGCTAACTTCTTGTTTCAAACACCTTTGAAGATGGCAATTTCAGGAGGAGAGGTTGGCTTGGGGGAGGGAACGTGAAACTCCTTTACTGCCCGGAAAAGATAACAATTCTGGTGAGAAAACCGAAAGTCATGAAATGTCCTCCAGCTCAGTGTCCAGCCATAACCTCCTAGCTGTCTGAAGACTTATCTTTAGATATGCTTGTTTGGCTTCCATTTAATCAGTTGTGGAATTCTGTAGAATGGATTTCACCCCTATTGTAAACTGACTAGAATGAAGAAAAAACATGCAACCCTCCACGGACAGACGATGCCACCCACAATGAGGAATCCTAAGAGCTGTCATAAATACTAAAAATAGGAGACCTATCAGCCTTTCTTGACAACTAATTTAAACCAATCAAACAGTTTAAGATTAAATGCACCCTCTTTGTTCTGAAAAATAAAAGCAGATGAAAAATACGTGTTTAAAGATGTGTATAGTTTCTGTCTTTACATTTTGACAGTAAAAAAAATTATTATTATTTTCCATTTGATCATGAAAAGCAACAATAACTGCAAAAATCATTTTCCAATGCAGTAAGTCATTCCCAATTAGTTTACATCCGTCAGATTTGTTAAAATTTATTACTATGAACGATGGTATGACACCCATGGAGGGAAAAGAAAAAATCATTCTCATTCCCCCGCTCTTAAAATCTAATAAATTAAAAATTGTATTTCGTAATTTTTAGATGTTGTAATTTTTTTAATTTTAATAGGCAAGATTTTTTCTTAGTGATGATAAATTGTAATATTTATTTAATAAAATTTTTTTTGTTTCTTGGTTTAATGCTATAAACGATTTATAGATGTCGCAATTGTGCTTTTCTCTAATTATTGTTTCATTAGCAGCTGTCATAATCAGTTGTAATTATTTGTATTGACTTCTTTAATTAATTTATTGTATCGTGAGAATTTAGTTGGCTTTATCAGAATACGTATAAGCAGAAGCTTTCTAAATTTTTTATTATTTTGCTATTAGCAAAAAAGGAATTTTTTTATCTTCAAATCACATATTTCTTTTAGTTTTATTTCTAATAATAAGTGATATTTGTTTCTAAATTGTGTCATTGTCCTTTAAAGAATAAAAATAGTTAAAAATAATTAAGAGCAACAATTTTCTAATCATATTATGTTTGAAAAACTTTAAAATTTAACTGTGCTTCATTGTATAAATTGAGTTGCCTTTTACTTTTGTTTCATCTGATATAATTGTAAATGAAATATGTATTTTGTAATGACTTTCTATTTCGACTCTACGCATAAATAAAAGAATATTAAAATTTGAATTTTCATAGTTTTCTGAAAATTTTTAATTACATATACAATACAATCTTTTACTATGTAACCAAAATGAATACATTCTTCAGATAATGCTTTTATTTTGCGTCTAAAAAAATAGAATATATAACATTTTTAAAAGGCACAGATTCGAAATTTGCCGTAGGCATTGTTAACCCCAAAATACGCCTCTGCTCTCCTTTATGAATTATGTCTGTGTGTACGTGAATTTCGGCGGCTTGCTTCCACAAACGCTTCAGGAAATATTTCTTAGTAGTAGAAAGCAGTAAGTAGTAGGAGAAGGGTGAGTAGTAGCGCAGAGGGGAACGAACTATTGAGAGTCTTATGATTTCGGTTCGGTGGTGGCATCACTTTTCCTTTGATAGAGGCATAGGTTTATTTTCCCTTAGAAAATAGTTTTTTTAGAGTGATAAATTTGATGAATATTTGATACCTTATCGATGTATTTTAACTCAAGCTACACTCATTAATTTTTTTTTGTTATGCACGAAGTCCTAAGCCAATAAGCATGGGTTGAGGTTCTTTTGTGATTTATATATAATTTGAGAAGAAGATTGGGAGTAAAGAACCTTGCAGATTTAATCTTTTTAAAAAGAGGAACGGAATTTAATTGCTATTTAATTGTTTTTATTAGGAAATCTAAATGTTTTTGATTTAAAAAAATGCATTGATATATGCATTTATTTTTGACAAACAAAGTTTTGTCAAACGTATGTTGCTTTCATCTATGCACAATCATGATGCTTTTCTAAATAATTTCAATAATTTATTTGATATTTCTAAACAAACAAAAAAAATTCGCCTAAAAAATTGCATTTTTAGCGCTAAAGTTTTAAAAAACAATTATGCATCATGTGATTAAAATATAGTTAGCATTAAAAAATGCTAGAGTTTCATTATATCTTCGATTTTATACAAAGACTATTTTTTCTCCTTTTTCGAATTTTGCCATATAAACATTTAGTTCATTATATGAATAAATATTAAAATTAAACTTTTGAGCTCAATTTTTGATTATTAAAAAATAAGCAACAAATTAAAAAACCATCCTTCCAACCATCCTAAATTTATAAAATTATTTTTCTTTTAAGTTAATAAAAACAAGATATAATTTCTTCTTTAAAGGATTTAAAGGGGCTGCACGTACATGAATACGACTTTTTTTACTTACCTCTTTAAACAAAAATTATAATATAACCGAATTTGTTAATTTTTTTTCTTACAAATTCTGAAAGTAAGACCAAAATTTCTTAAGATTTGTTAGTTTTAAAATTAAATAATTTAAAGCTCCTTTTTATACGCAAGCATTGAATTTTTATTTCTTGTTTGGTTTCTGGATATTTTCAACTTTCACTTTTTCAATGAATTCTGTTACATTTTCCTGCATTTTTATGTGTTATACTTTTAAATTAATATTTAATATATATTTTAAGTAAATGTTTCTTACAATTTTCAATGAAATTTAAGATTACTTTAAATTTACGATTTCGTCAAAATGCTCGTTAAAATCATTTTTTGTTTGCTTTTGTTTTATATTTGAACTTTTACTTGCATTTTTTACTCGTTACTTTTTAAAAAAAAACTTTTTACTCGTTATTTTTGAAAAATAACTTTTAAATGCATGTTCATGAGACTGGATGTTTAGTCCTCTTGGCTATAACATGTACAAAGCTGCAAGGAACTTCATTAAAAGTGGGCGATACTATCCTGGTTATTTAATCGTATCAGGTGAAATCAGTTAATGAGCAGATTTCCTCTCTGTGAACAGCCTGAATACCATCTTATTTATGGTTTCTTGACTGTAAAATAACAGTTAAAAAAATGTTATTTAATTATTTTTTTCGAGGAACTTCAAACAGAGTAGAATAGATCCTGATAGCCAAAAAAATTTTTTGCCTACATTTCTATCATGAACTCTTCCTTTTAAAAATTTGGAAACGTAACTTATCAATCTCGTACGTAGTATCAATCTAGTATCTTTTCAGTTATTTATTCATGTAAAACCCATAAAAGCTCAAGAAACCTGTATTGAGGAAAATCACTCAATTAAATTATTTCTCAAACAAAGGTAATATTTCCTCCGAGCGTGGTTACATTTAGAGCCATAGAAATAACAATAAATTATCTGTCGAAAGATGGAATTTTGTAAATACGAATCAGCACATGACTCAATACTCGTGTAATTAATTTCAACAACCCTGCTACAATACTGATTGCATAGTTTATGTTATGTAATGTATAGAATTCAGAAACTGGTAAGTAAACAGTTAGGTCACTGACAATAAGAATGTTTTGAATTCGCTACAAGTCTATGTTAATTGATAACGAGTGAAATTCTATGAGACATACTTCAATAACATAATAAGCCTTCAGTTGAAATGATATATTTCTAATAAACACATTTTGTCAAAGACAGGTGAAAATAGCTTGTTCCAGACACAGATTCTTGTAACTGATTTCAGCAGATTACATTTTAATTTTGTTAGTGTTATTAAATATTGCTTAAGTGAAAATTTTAGTTAAAGATTAGTTAACATTCTTAACTAAAATTTTCATTTCAGCAATGTTTAAAGACTTCAGTTCGTTCCATCATCAGCAAATTAACCATTGAAAGATAGGCCATGCAACTTTAATGGTAAAAATAAAAGTTATTTGAAAATTATTATATTTAAAGCTGCATTCTTACGTAAAAGGATATAATAAACTAAATGTACGTACTTTTAAGTTTTGTTTCAATGAAATTGCTGTATCAAAATAATCAGACCCGCCATATTTTATAGAGAAAAATCACAATCATTGAAACATTTTAGTTGTAATAGTAAAAAAAAATGTACAATAAAAATGTGCAATAAAAATCTTTTCTCAGAAAACACTACGAATATTGTCTAACACAACTCCTTCTTGCAATAAATTTTAGAATAAATAAAAACAAACATATTTGTGCACTTCTTACATTATTTATAATATTTTATGCTTACTATAAATTGATTAAAAAATTAAATTATATGAAATAAAATGTTAGAATAGCTAACAATGTATTTATGAGTATCTTTATGAGCAAAAAACCATTAATCTCCTAATTTTTACTCGATTTGCAACAAAATTTAACAGCTTAAATCACACTCATGTAGTTTGTTAGAAATATACTGCGAAATGGAGATAGGTATAGATTTTATCCAGTAATTGAAAATAATAAACACAATTTTAAGTAATTGTTATTTCATACGAAAACTTATTTCATCCACCTACGCGTCAGTACAAAATGCACTGCATTACTTGCTTATATGAATTTAGTTTTTTACCCATAAAACAAAATGTTCGAACATGTATTCTGTCTAAACATGAAAAAAATACTTAAAAAAGAGAATTTTTCAGATTTTTCCTTTAGCGCTTTGCTTTAATATAAAACAATCAGCAATTTAATGGTGATTAAAACAGCTTTTAGATGTCCGGTGGCTGAGTGGTTGCGCTTCCTGCTTTAATACCACAGGTCATTGGTTCGATCCTGGGGTCGGTTAAGGCTGGCTCTGCCTATCATCCTTTTAGTGGGTCGATAAAATGAGTACAAAGCATGCTTGGGAACTAAACACTGGTAGTTCCGCTCGGCTGACCCCCTCACTCCGGTAGGAAAGTTAGCCAAACATCTGCTCTTGCACCCCAGGGAGCCCAAGGTCAAGATGACCACAGTAGGACTTGGCTTTCCATGGGCTGTCCCGCTTTTGAGCTTAGTTTAGAAAACACATTTAAACCTCATTTTTATTACATTTGTAACTGAAAACTACATATTTTTAAAAAAAATTTCGATTCTTAGTATCAAGCGAAAATATTATATCTTTCAATTTAGAGATTTTTTAGAGGTTAAAATATGTTTTTTATTATACATGGCGAAAAGAAATCTGATAAAATTACAGTACTGTACAGTAATGATAAAGCATGATTCTGCTTAATAAAACCATAATATTTGGTAATTTTTTCATTGATATGGTAACCATTTATCGGAAATTCTGGTATCCAAGAATCTAATTTTTATTAAAGCACATTTAGTAAAGATAGCACAGGTAGATTACCTAAATGTGTATTAGTAAATGAATTCATAAATCTAAAAATAAATTATTTTGCAGACATTTTCGTATATAAATTGTTAACTTCTGAATATGAATAACTTCTGAACAGAAATATAATTTTTCTCACCGATGTAATAAAATTCATCATATTTAATAAAATTTCAAAATTAAGTCTTTAAACGTATCCCTCTCAAAATTTTAAAGGCAGTATTTATCAATATTTGAATATTAATTTATTGGGAAATGTATGAATATTGATTTGATTTAGCTTTTGACATTCCCAACTTGAATGAAAAATATATTCAGATATTTAACACATAATGTACTAATTGCTAATTTGTCTTAAACGAATAAGCTTTTAGAAGTTTTGTTTAAAATGTTGCTTAATCAATAGGCAAAATTTTACAGCAAATTCAGCTCAATTTAAGGCTCGAAAATTACTGTTCATATTATCGCAATACCTGAATCTGTTTCATGACTGATGCAATCTCTTAGAATGCACCGATGTATAAAAAATGATTTTAGTATTATTTTGATATAACAGTTATGACTCGGTGGCTTTTACCTACACAGTTAAAAAGTTTGGAGCATGTTGAACACAGTTTGCGGCAAACTTTAACTTGGAGTAAAGTTGATCCACCTTGATCATGATTTTTAACGCATTATTGTTAAAGGTACTGATACAATATTCAATGCTAAACTGATATTTTAAAATTGTAGAAATTAGTTAATGCCTTTTTTTCACTTTAAATTTTTTTTAAATTGTAATCTAGAAACATTTTAATTAAATCGACGTATTTAAACGTAAATCATTATTTTAGAATCCTTCTTTTTACAATTTTTCTTGCAACGATTTAAAAAAAAGGGAAGAATTGCTCTAAATAGAATTTAAACTCATAAAATGTGAAAAAGGAATTTGTCTTTATTGTTGCAGAATTTCATGCATGTTTTAGTGATAATTTTATGACTCATACCTTCAGAGCCTTATGTTACCACTATATTACTTGTCAACTATACTAAATGTTTACAAAATTACTTGTTACAGATACATCGAACAGCCATTACATTATGACCACCCACTGGCTATAACAATGGGCTCGCCCTGGTTTTCATGGTTTCTCGCCCAGGAACAATGTTTTCATGGGGCACATTAGGACCCATAATCCTCATAGAACAATCCCTGACGTCTGTAAGCTACTTGAACATAGTTTCAGACCAGGTTCACCCATTCATGGCAACAGTTTTTCCTGCGGGGGATGGTGTTTACCAACAGGATAATGCACCATGTCATAAGGGTCGAATCGTCATGGATTGGTTCGAGAAACATTCCAGTGACTTTCAAGTCATGTCTTGACCCCAAAATTCACCTGACCTTAATCCAATAGAGCATTTGTGGTCCTACTTGGAAAACCAAATTCGTGCCACCATGCTACCCCCTCGCAATGTAAGGGAATTGCAGGACCAGTTGGTGAGCGCTTGGTACCAGATACCTCAGACTACCTATCAGCACCTTGTGGAATCAATGCCACAGCGGGTTCTAGCAGTTTTGAGGGCTAAAGGTGGTCCTACATGTTATTAGCAGGGTGGTCATAATGTAATGGCTCTTCGGTGTATATAATATGTAGGAGAGAATCGCATTTAATTTTTCCTTTAGTTTAATAATTTTTATTTATTTGAGGAATGTTTTGTTCCATTTAATAGTTTTAGGTTTCAGTAATTTTAAGAATGCATTTTAATGAATGAATTGAATTTTGACTGGAATAATCAATTTTTAAAAATGTATGTAAGCTTATTATTAATTGGAGTTAAAAACGTATTTTGAAGTAAATATAGCTTTATTTTGCAATACACAGTTAAAATCTGTTTTACATTCGGATGAAGAAGGTGAAAAATGAAAATCTAGAGAAAAAAAAACTAAGTATAAAGAATATTGATAACGATTCAGGTATTAAATCTCTAATTTACAATAGAATAGAAAAAAATTTCTGAATATTATATACTGGGATTAAAATGTGCACCACTCTTTTAATTTTATCGTTTATAATGGTGAAATATTAAATATATTTTCGCATTTTACAAAAGCAACTCGAATTTGTATACGCCACTTAATGTCTATCATAGTTAGTTTTTCTTTCCTTTTTTGTTGTACGGAAGTTTAATCTCATCAAATATTCTACCATGAATACTCTATTTATTTATTTAGTAAAGTGTCACTTAATGGTATTCAATTTAAACTCTGCTGTCAACTATCATGACATGAAACAGTCTTTATGGTAAAGTTTAATTATTTATGCTAACAAACCTTTCAAATTTAGAAATCTTTTAATTCGCTTTTCAATATTCTTTATAATAAACATTGAGAAACATTAGCGGGAGTGATGTCAAATAACTGTTAAACTGCATTTTGATAAAAACAACGATAACAGGCTAAAATGAAAGTGATTTTATTTGACTTTTAATATATGAAAAAGAATTTGTATGCTCTGTACATTTTTTATAAAATGAGAGTTTTGAATTCAAAAAAAGTAAAGTTTTTATGAAACTAGATTAATTAATGCGTTACTGCAAGTTTCCTTTTATATTTTCCCAAAGTCTTTTCGACTTTGAAAAAAGTAAGTCTTTGTGTTTTTTCGAAAAATAAACTTTTAAGATTAACTATAGTTAATAAAACCCATAACAGTTTCAGAGAAATTCTAATTAAATAAATAATTAATTGTAATTAATATGGTTGAAATTATAATACTGTAGTTCAAGAAAGTGAGAGAAAAACAATTCTCATACGTTTTATTTATAAAATTTTAGCCCTTAAATAAAGAAAGTTATAAAAATAAGAGTTATTCAATGATTATATGACAATGAAAATTCATACGACCAAGCGAGTTTTTAAATGGGTGCATAATGTTTTAATTCACAAAACTAATTTTTGAGATAAAGCGAAGAATTAAAAAAAAAGCATAATGAAATATCACAACTTCTATTCTTATTTAAGCAGTTCCTGACACAGCATTAAACTAATCTTGATTGAACTAATGGGAGGCTTTAATTTACTATTTCTTTAATGGCGCCTACGCTTCAAATTCCGAGATTTAAAAATTTGCAAGGGCCGTAAAAATTACAGCTAAACAAGACAAAACACTTATCTGGATTTGATTGTAAGATATTATTTTTAAATATCAATAAATTATTTACTCACCTAACTCCAATTTTTTAAAGTCAGTCTATGAGATTTAAATGTCCAAAATTATTTTTTATATTTTATTTTATAATCGTCGTGGAACAGTTGGCCCGATTTTGAGTTTGCGACTATCAATGTTCAATTCCGTAGCCTTGTAATTTTGCACCGAACCCAAAAGACAAGAGAAATCCTTGATCAAGTATTGGGAAAAATTTGCCTTCGCGGAGGACTTTTTCAGGGAACTAACCCACATTTGCATTACATGGCGGGGGAAACCACGAAAAACTCAAATGGTTAGCCTGGCGGCAAGAGCAGTCTAACCCATAATCTGTCTGCAAATGAGGATATTTTTTGAGAGTACTGTGGTCGGTGCGCGCCGGGTGCGGATGTCATATCGACCGGCCACCACCGTAATTCGAACCCGGTTTGCCTCATTGGGAAGCGAGTACTTCATCACCTGAGCTACAACGGTTTCAAAACCAAATTTCCAAGATTCAAAAAAGCGTCAATCTTATCTATTCAAAAAATTAATGTGGTTGAAATAAAGATTGATATAAAGTACAGCAAGTTAATGAGGTTAGAACAGTTTTGTTCCCTCTTTTTTCTTACACTCGCAGAGCTTCGTATTGTATAAAAAAAAGAATAAATTAATTTTGTACCATCTATTAGTTAGCCAAGGGGTTTCATGGTGGTTGAATCTTCAAAATTTTGAAACTGACAACATCATGATAATAAGATCAGCAATAAGCCCTTCAAGTGTCCAGACAAAACCGGAAGACAAAACCGGATATCCCAGTTTAAAACTGGGTCAGCTTCACTCCGTCATCCAGAGCATATCCCTATATATTTGCAGATAATAAGATTATAAAGAATTTCGAAACAAGCCGATGATCAGGAACATAAACTATCAAAAATTTTCCAGCTCGTAATATTGTTAAAAACTGCTGAAACCCGATTACGGTGCAAAATTTCACATTATTATCGCGACAATGAATTCTTAAGGGAGAACAATGCAGTTGAAACCGGTAAAAAAGATTTTCTCAGGATTTTTTAAGCGATTGTGATAAACCTAACCTAATGCATTTTTTCTAATATTGGACTTATTTTAATCTTCATTTTATCATCTTACAAATAAAAATAAATTTTAAAAAATAGAATTTAGACAATGCAATGTTTATGACATATTTTTTAAATTATCCATAACTTGCTGTACTTACAAATCGAAAAAAATCAGCCCAGGTGAATTTTGTTTTGTGTTTTTAAAACTACATAAATGTAGTTATTGTTGCATGCAGGAATTTTTTTTTTAAAAAAACTTTTTTTTCAGAAAATGGTAGCTTTTTAAAAGAAAAAAAAATTACATAAAATAAGTTACATTATCAGGAATTACTCAGAAACAATATATATAAAAGTCAAACATGATAACAACAATCAAAAAATCAACAAACTCAATAAAACAATTATGCAGCAAAAACCATATTTATTATGAACTATGTGTCAAAATTTGTAATAAATTTACTGAAAATTTTATTAGAGAAGCAGCAATGACGAGAATTATAGTTTCAAGTAAATTGCGTTTAAAGTTTTGTGATCAATATTCCGTATAAATATTTAAAATCTTTCAACTAACTACTATGTATCACTAGCTATAAGTGTATAAGATGCTTCGTCTGCATCATTTTTAGCAGTTTTAAGTGCTATTCTAGTCCTTTATCTTGTCAATCTACCCTCCTGTTACACCTCATATATTTCTAGAATAGAAGTCAAAATTCTGCAATCATCTTCATTTTGATCATAATCTTTGATTGTTGGACATACACTTATTTCTTATTGTTCCAAAACTGTCAATAACCCTTTGTATTATTAATTAAAAACTATTACATCTAAATAATATTTTAAATGAAGCATTAATTATTTTTCTTACATGATTTACACAAATTATTTCAATGACATAGTTAAAATGATAGTATTTTATTGAGTTATTTTGATAGGAGTGAGAAAATCCATAAATCAACTAATTGCACAAGTTCTCTTGTTACACTATCTGGTATATCTGGTCAATATACCAGATAGTGTAACAAGTGAACTTGTTACACTATCTGGTACACACTATCTGGCCAAAAGTATCCTGACATCCGGCTCTTATGATGATGGAACCATAATGGTGTGGGGGCCTTCCTCGTAGATTGGCCTGGATTCATTTGCTCCTACGACTAAAAACATGAACTCTGAGATGTATATGGACTTTCTAGACTATGCTGATCTCCCAACTCTATCGCAATATTTCGGTGAAGGCTCATTTCTTTTTCATCGGGATAACTGCTCGAGGCTTGTGCAGACGTGGCTTGATAAAATGAGTCTTCAAAAACTAGACTGGCTTTTTGAGAGCCCCTATTTAAATCCCATAGAACAACTTAGGGAAGAATTAGAGCTCAGATTACGTAGCCAACCAAATCGACTCTCCTCACTGCAAGTACTCACTTCAGCAGTGATGGAAGCCTGGAAATCAATTGCTATGGCCACCCATCAAAACCTGGTGGAAAGTCTTCCAAGACATGCGCAGGCTGTCATCGATGCAAAAGAGGAACCAATGTCATATTAATACGTGCCATATCATATCATATTAATATGTTAATGCCACTGGGTGTCCGTATACTTTTGTCCAGATAGTGTACATGCCACAGCATGCAAATGATAGACTACCAAAATATGCATTGCATGTTTTTTTTCATTGCTTAAATGCTTTACTGTATTGCTCCCCCCCCTTAAATGCAGTTACACGATACTCTTGCTCAACTTGAACGAAAACAGAATTCAATTTAGCACCTTCTAAAACAAAATTTATGATATTCAAATCACATAGAATAGTGTTAAATCTTTTTTTTCTGAAATTGTACATGCTTCATGAAATGCATAAGATAATACATAATACTAAAAATTTGTTTTTTTAAAAGGAAAAACTTCGTTCCCATTTTTATATGTCTCTCAAACGGTATATGTTCTTAAAATAACTAAATATTCTATGATTCCTATGCCTCATTTTGTGTTTATTTGCTTACTTTTTCTATCTTTGCGTATTTTTTAAAAAGTTTCTTTTGGAAGCTATGTTTCTAGTATAATTAAATTTAAGTAATCTAATGCATGGGCTTTTATTAACTCAGAAGCTCTTATTAATCGTAAAAATATTAATTAATGCGTATTTTTTATTTTTAGAGGTTTAATTTTTTATTATTATTCAACCATAAGTTTTTTATTAAAATTTTATTTGATAAATCTCAAAAGATAATGCATGCCGTCAAATGAGTTCTGTTATAATAGTAACTTGTCAAACCTTTGACATTATAGATCTTCGTAATGACAATTTAATCATTAAAACGGCTGACCAAATCCTTCTTATTGACATGCTTTAAGTGGACATCTCAGTTGTTCAAGTCATTTTAGGCTTGAATGAGTTAAAAAAAATATTTCTAATAATGTAATTGTATAGATATCTATTCTAATGATAGAAACATAAATTTAAAAGCTTTTTACAACATAAATACCTTATTATCTGTACTGAAATTACAAAAATATACATATTTAAAGCACCAAAATATTCTGAAATGTTCATCTTATTTCATCGGTTTTGATTAAAGTAATATCAAAGATAAAAACAAGAAAAACTAAAACATTACATTAATAAATTTACATTACATTATATTAAACATTTAGGTTTAGAATTAAATCTATTTTGTGAGAAAAATGTTCATTAACATAAATTTTCAATGAACTTTTTGACATTAAGTATTGCAAAAGTGCCATGGTATTTTGGTGTAATAGCAATATATTGCTTCCGTTATTTTTCGTTATATTTTTAGTTATAATAGGAATTAGTTTAGTTAATATTTTTAGTTATAATAGGAATTTTTTAATATAAATTTTACTTTTTATAATAATAATAATATAAAAAAGTTTCCTTCAAAATATTATCAACAAAAATATCTCATCAATTAATTTATGTTTTTTTTACAATTTAAATATTTTAATTAAACAGTTTTTCCCATGATCTCTATTAAGATAATATAATAATTCATTTTCTTTAATCTGACTTTCTTTGTATAATTAAAACTCTTAAAACTAAAATAACTACAAAAAATTTTAAAAATTGGTATTGTTAATCCTTAAAGTAATTTTATCCAAAAAAAAAACAACTACTCGTAATTAAATGATCGTAATAAAATACGCGAAAAAGATTCTAATTCTAAAAAAATACTGTGCATATTATAAATTTTTGGCCAGTGCAAACGCAAAAGAAAGTTTTTGGTAGCATGAAAGTATTTCTTCTATCGTTATACCATTGAAAAAATCGGATAGCATCGATCGTCCTTTAAAAAGCAAAATGTAAATGTGTTCTTTAAACTGTGCAAGCTTTGCTGAAAGCTATAACATTCTTTTGAATTATACAAGAAGTACTGATATTCTGCATACGGTATTAACAAGTACTATTTCTTGAAATGAAAAAAAATGTGCGAGTCACTTTTTCTATTATTCAAGATTTATTCATAAATTCTACAGATATCTGTATTTCTTTTTTGAACATAATTTCTTTTTTCCTTTCTTAACAGCCGCAGGAACTTATCTTCTTACTCATAGGATATTCTTTGGATGAGCTTAAAAGAAGCTGGGAGATTTGGTTTGAATATCTAATATGTTATATAGACATAGGGGCTGCGGAATTAAAAAAAATACTTATAATTTAAAATCTAAAAAGAAGAACCAGGTTTTTACATAGATAATATGTATGATATGTTTATGAAATCATTTCTTTCTAGATCTGGTTCTAGAGGCTCTATATTAGGATATAACAAATGCTTTGGTAAATAAGTGCGTATGATACCATGTAATCGTATTAAATAATGAAATACTTACTTTGAAGTTAGTATTGTCAGCATTTCTTAATATACCTCTAATTTAAAAAGAAGAACCACATTTTTCATGCAACTAAAATTACATTTAGTATTGTGTACGTATTATGTTCTCAATTTTTCAGAATAGGAAAGCTTTTTAAAAAACAAAAGTTTATTCTGCATTAAATGCGGATTGAGATATTTCTGAGAAATAATTTTTTCCTTTCTAATGAATCTTGATAAATTCGATGTCGATATTTATTAAGAAAAAAAAAACTAAATAAACTAAAAAACGTTTTTAAAGTAAAAATGTTTCACGATTGAGAAACTGCAAGCAAAGGATAAGAATTCAAAAATATTATTTTGATACTTTTTCTCTACTACACATGCAGTAATTAATGATTTTCGTAATAGAATATCATATTTCTTAAGGAATATAAAGTTATATTAGAGGAATAAAAAGTTATGATTGAATAATGCATGGATTTGTTTTTTAAAAATAAATAGGGAATTTTACGATGTGTGTAAATAAATTAGATGCTACTTGAAGAAATTTCAAGTTCAAGAACTAAACATGCTTACTTTTCTGTGCATAAAAGTTTAACTTATCTTAAAACTTTTCTTACAGTCTGTTAACATTTTTACGCAAACGAAAATCTTAAACATCTATTGAAATGTCTTACAGTTTACGTGCTCAGTTTGTTGCGTTTGTACTTTAGTTTGTTCATATGAAAATCCCTACTTAGGGAAGGCGTTTTAATGTGTTTAATCCAATTAATAACAGTTGTCACGCAACACAAAGATTAAAACATGATATAAGACGTAAATTATAAAAGTAAAATATGAGTTGTTAATTACACACATTTGCGGAATAGAAAGCTTAATTATTAAAATCATGTATGTAATTTTACCATTGCAAAAATAGTTGTTATCTACTTTAGTTATTATCTAGTTTATGCTACATACCTAATATCATAGTATTGTTAAAAATTTAATACATTTGAAAAAATAACGATTTTATTTCATTTTTCTGCAACACATTGGACATAATAATTTTTTTTTAAATTTCTAAGATGATTTATTTAAGGTATCAAAATACTTTTCACTCAAATAAGCTTTATTATGAAGCTTCATTTTCAAGACTTGCCCACCGTGAATCATAAAAAAAACAAAGAGCGATTTGAACATAAAACGTAAATTTACCAACAAGAAATGGAAAAATAAATGTGAGAAGCAAAACTAGAAAACCACAGTGGTACCGAGAGGCAAATCAGTGTAAAATGTCAGTGTCATTCATTTTTAATTTCCATTAGATATGACGACCTGGTAAGAAACTTATGTCATTAATAGGGGATTCAGCATTGATAAGCATAAAACAAGATTTGTGGGCATCAAGATGAACTGATGTGGGGGGTAAAAATAGTTTTGTCATTGTTGAAATTGAATTTATACCCAAAATTCAAACAATGTGCAGCCGCTCTATATAGAAAAATGAGTTTTCTTTTTCTTTGATGAATCTTTAAACATGATATCTTAATATCTAAAGGCTTCATTTTTTTTTAAAAAAAATTAAGAACATCAAATAAGTGCTCCCTTCATAAATGTATGGGAAATCATTAACTGATTAAACTATTTTTTTATAGCTGAACTTGTAGCTGAATTAAATAATTGTATTTTTAATCATTATTATTAAATACTTTGAAAGAGTTTATCTACACGTTACCTAATGTTCGATACACGTTATCTAATGAACCATAATTAACAACAAGTTATATATATTTAATTATTTGTTTTAAATTTCCTTTGATTGTCTAGAATTTCAAGGTAGTTTTTAATTTTTAATGAGAATTTTTCTCACTGCCGTTATAATTTCATAAATTTTATTTATTTAAACACATAAAACATTTTGAATATTATTTTGTCTCAAATTTATTTCTCTTGAAAAATAATTTTGTTACATATCTGATCCTTACAGGGCTAATGTATGTTTTTTATGACTCCTCTTCTAATTCTAGTGTTTGTGTCTAATAATAAATTTTATATGCTATCCCTCTATTTCGTTTTTATTTAGCCACTCTCATTTGATAGTTAACCTCACATAATCACTGTTTAAAGTTTTAATTTTCCTAGACGAAATAAAATGTGTCAAATTTTTTTTGTTTAAAAGTACTTTTCTGCTTCTAAATTTATAATTGAATGTCGTTTGTCACTAGGGGAGGTACTCTCTCTGATAGTAAATGTTTTTCAATTCTATGTCATTTGGTCTTTAATACTGGTCCTTGATGGGGCTAGCGCTCGTACCGAAGGATTAACTTTTTTAAATGTAGTGCAATTGTGTTCAATCAAGGTTGATTTGTGGTAAAATGATTTAACAGAATATTTAACTTAAATATGTCAATTAACATCTTTCGAAGAATTGATTGTTTGTTGAAAATATCTTCAGCAGACTAAGTTAATTCATTTAAGTTCAGTAATCGTGGAAGAATACAATTATCATTTGATTGTGTATATACTTTGTTTTAATGCTTCAAATACATATCTCATAATATTGAAGATAAACAAGTGTATCTAAATCATTAAATATTTTAATGAAGAGTCAGATTGGAAAAATAAATAAAAAAGCATTTTCTTGATAATAAAATCTCTATTTTATTTAAATAATTAATTAAAAAATTTTTCATAAACAATAAAACAATACATTTTGAAAACAGCTCGAATGATCTGGATGCCAGAACTAAGCCTTGACCTAAGCTTTCGACCAATAAGAAATCAAAAGTGCCTGCGGTTAAATTTAGGCGTTCACTAACTTCACCAAGGTATCCTTGATTTAGATATTAGTTGTTACAATTTATTGTTAATGCCTTTTCTTGTTAATCTTATGCATTATAACGTGCTTTTCGAAAAGAAACCATGATAAATAACAGCGAATATTTATTAAAAATAAAACTTTTTATCAGCCACGAAATTGTTTCTGAATTCCATGAAAACGAGTTAAATGCAATCTTTAAAAATAGGTGGATTTTTGCTTGTATTTAACCTCGATTAATGAAACAATTACTACGTATTAACGATTTAGTTTATTGAGAAAAGGATTAAATGAAATTATAGTTTGACTTATAAATACATGCATATCTTTGCATGGCATGTAACAATGTTAATTTCTAATATACTACGGCAACACGTTGCTTTAAATGAGATAGTGTCTTATCCTTTAACTGTTAATGAGGATCGACAAATGAACAGTTTCCTCTTGGAATGCCTGCTAGAAGCCAGTGACAATGTAAATCAATAAGCTTTCAGTCCAAAAGACGGTCTTATGAAAATTGCGGGACAAAGAAAGACAATCTTATGTGGCGGAATTCTGTAATTGAAATACAAAAGGAAGGAACTCCACTAAAAACGGAAATATGTTTTATAATTTTGTTTACCTTTTAAGATTAAAACAATTAGAACTTAAGAATTTAACATAATTTAGTACTATCTTGGAGCTTTCCCATCTTAGAACACATATTCTAGATTTTGAATGTTTATTAACATTTTATCAAGCATCATTGTGGTGTTTCTTAGTTTTGAAAATTTGTTCAATCCGTACTGAGTTATACCGGTCACATCTAAATTAAATATAGTAATGAACAGCATTATAATAATTATGATTTAATCATTATGTAAAAAAAGGTGTATTATATGAATAAGCTTTTCCTTTTCAAACCATGTTAAATTTTGATAAAAACTACAGCATGAGTTTCTGGTGAGAGATACACAAAATTTTATAGGTGTTATAATTAGCTGATTGCTACATATTTTTAAGCAATCAATCATCACGTGTGAACACGTAAAACGGGTATTTGAAAACAAAAACACTTTCACATCAATAATATTTTGTAGTTGTTTCGTAAATATATTTTTTGTCTGTTATTTTTCTCGGAACTAATGTAAAAATGATTTCATCTATAAATCTTAAATAATTTTATTAAGTCGTGAAGGTGAAAACACTGTTAGTGGCATTTCAACCAAAAGTAAATGCTACTTTTTTCCACTGATGGCGTGAATATATGTGTTAAATATTTAATATTTTTTACTTTATTAAAATGCATTAATATATTTTGAAAAAACAGTGTGAAACAGAAGGAACTTTCACACTTTCTTTTTCACACTTACTTTTCCTTGTTTTCTCTTAAAAAACTAAGCTTAATCATTCGAGGTATCAATTCAAGGTAAAGTCCCGGACTTTCAGGTCAGACTGGCTGGGTATATTACAAATATTAATTTTCAGGCATTTCTTCGTATTCAGAAAGCTAAACGACAAAGTGGTTTGTTATAAAATTTGGTCAACGTCAATTTAACGCCACTTATATGAATTCATAAGAAATTGTTGAAAGAGCTATGGACTTTTAATGCTTTTTAACTTTTAATATCTATTTGACTTTTATTATTCTTTCAAATTAAAAAAAATCTTGACTGATTTAACCAAATCGACGAATTTATTTCTATCCATAATTTTAGCCTTATAAAAGAACAATTTTTATAAGAGAAGTTCGTACAACAAAATTAAATGCTGTATCAAAAAATTATATCCATTTTCTTAATAATTTTTCAAGCCGTTAAAATTTTCTTCAACACGCAGAGCAGATTCCATGTTCTTAAATAGGTATAAATACATTTATTTCAGCACGTATTCTGTTCGGTAATTTAAAATTTTATGGAGCTTAATTTATGAATTTATGCTACTGAATTCAGGCGAAGTTTACTTTATTTAGCTGTAATTCTAAACCTTCCATAATTTTGTGTCTGAAAAATCCTTGACAAATGAATTTCTGAATAATATAATTGTTTAAAGGAACAATTATACTAAAATGAGAAAAATATTCAAAGACACTTTTCTCGAAATATCGGAAAAGATACAATCGAATTGGATTACTTCCAAATTTTTTGTTATGTTAAAAAAGTCATTAAATAAAAATGATTACGCATCATTTGATGCAAGGTGAAGTTATTTTATCACATAATATCTCTTTACTACAAAAGGCAAGTCTTCAAACCATCGATAATTTTTTTTCTGTATGTTGACAAAGGAAAACTCGATTTATGTATGATTTATTACTGCCTAATATAAGCAAAATCTCATGCCAAACTGGAATCAAATAACAATCAATGTCTCTTAGAAAAACTAAAACGAGCTATTATAATAAAGACTTAATCGAATGAATTCTTTCTAGTTCTGTTACATGATCAGAAAAAAATATCCAGCACAATTCAAATGATACATCAGTTGCTGTAAGCAGAGTCATTCTTTGAATAATTACTCTTGACTACAAAGGGGGAAAAATGCATAAAATTGCAAGCCATTTGAAAGCAGCTATTGTCTCTCTCTATGTTGAAAAATGAAATCTTCTCTACAATTTAGTCCAAATTATTAAGTTCAATCAATTAATTTCGAGTCGAAAATTATTTTCCTGCAACTTTCTGAAGGAAACTTAAAAGTATTAGCTACAATTATTCAGTCATTCCTCCCGTTTTACACCCTGTACTAGTCACAAATATATGCTATTTTTATCCAAATGAATCAACAATTTAAACATAAATTTATTTTTGTTAAGTTAATATCTAAATTGTTCTAAGTAATATCTAATTTTGCTTTGTTGATGTCTGAAATATCAAATATTATTATTATCATTTAACGATGTTTGCTCATAATAACAAATATAAGTAAATAAAAAATAGTTTTATACATATTAATAAGAAGCTTGAGCTGCATAAAATATCTTTCCCCGACTACCTTGAATAATGTTGAATTGTCCAAAAATATTATTTAATTTCAAACTTGATATTCTAAAGATTCAAGTGAATGCAGAAAGACTTTATCACTAAAAAGTTAATAATGAATTAACTTTAAAATAAAACTGAAAAAAGGAGGTCCAACTTAAACTCCAAAGATTCCGAGTATTTTACACATCACAATGTACTAAACCATTTTGGTATTCCACTATTAAATTTAAAAATATTTTAGAATTTTAGCCAGGGAATTTAATGATAACTAAAGGATAGAATTCAATCTTATTCAAAAGTATAAACTTATTTTTAATAAACACCTGTATCTTGAACTATACAATTTGATTTAAAAATATATATATTGTTAACGAATATATCCAAAGAAAATACTGATAACAGTAAGTAATTGCTAAGAAATGTCACACTTTCTTCTGATACAGTTTATGGGTCATATAAGCTATTTGTCCACCACACAACAATTCAGCTTTGAAACTGCTCAACGAGGCATACATTTTCCCTATCTGTATTAGGCAGGGGAAAAAGACATGTGTAGCTAAAAAAAATTCACTTAAGAACATTTATTGACAACCATAAAGAAATAACATTTCTAAAACACCTAATAAGTTAAAATGAAAGAAGAAATATTGTTTCTGAAATAATTAAGGGATAAATATTAATTTCAGAGAGATTTGTATGATTATAATTCAGGAAGTAGTTGTGTTTAGTTTTGAAGTTATTTAGGAAAATTCAATATTAACTAAAATATCATCAATTATTTTATAAAAAATTTATTTATACGGAAAATTGCTTCATCAGAAATCTTTTTTTTTTCTTCAAATTTTATGATTATGTGATTTTTGTAATGCAATTTTTGAGTGTAAGGGTAAATTTTGAAATAGGCGCTACACCAAATATTTATTATGTAAATAATATTTAATAAAAGCTCCACTTCCATTTAATATGCATCGTTTACCAATTTATAGATATTTTCAATACCTAAGCACTTTAAAAATAATATTTAGAATATGAAAAGATGAAGGGAACTTAATATTTTGTATATACGGTAGCTATATGTTATAAGGATTTTATTAAGTGAATTAAATTTATTGTACATAATCAACAATTCCCTGGATGACTTTAAGTACGTTTTATTCTTCATTACATCTTAATATTGAAAAAAATAACATTTCCTAAAAGAATCTATGAATAATTAAAGTCACTTAATTTACTATTTGAGTTGGGGATGTCGCTGTAAATTTTTAAAAAGAATCTTTTTTTTTCTTGTAGATAAAACTGATTACTATTCTGTGAAAGTTCGTGCTTTTACAATCAATCTAAAATGAGGCTGAACTAGTTAAGAGGAGGAAAGTAGAACAATTGTGGCAAAAAAATAGTGATGAAATTTTTCTGCGAAATAAAAAGTTTTCCTTTTGTTGATTCCTTTAATTTTTACATTTACGAATATTTTTCTTGAATATATTCCTCTTTGATTGTTCTTCTTTGAACAAGAAATCATGAATAGCTTTAACTATTCATCAAAAAAGTAGAGTCAGTGAAATTCAAAATTTAGTTGTTTAAAATCAATGTTCTCAGAATTAGTTAAGTACCGAGAGTGGTTCTAGTAGCAAATATTTGACCTTTGATACAGAATTTATATTAAACATGTTTTTCAAACTTTCATTTCTTACTTTGTATCAATTGAAATCAAAATGAGAGAAAAATATTATATGTAGCATTTTAAAAATTTTTGATCATGAAATACAGCATGAAAAAAACCGATGTCTTTTTTGCGACAAGGCTTCCAAACACGGCTTATTTCTAAACAATAATTTTTCAAATTCGAACGTATTTGCAGTTATTTAGATCTAAGAGAAACAATTATTCATCATTGAAATTTCTTTTAACTTACAAAATCAATTATTAGTAAATTTTTAAATATAAATGAAGAACAGAAGTAAAACCTTTTTTGTGGGGGCATATTTATTTTATGCAAATGAAATTCCAGTAATTTTATAGATTTTTTAGTAACTATTAATCTGTTCTTTTATAATTCAAAAATACCAAAATAAGATTTTGTATATATATATATATATATATATATATCTTTATATATATATATATATATATATACATATAT
>NC_092214.1:25539823-25573719 GCF_043381705.1 Parasteatoda tepidariorum | reverse complement strand
TTTATGTGTTTATTAACCATATATATATATATAAGGAAGGGACACCGGTGACTTATCAGCGTCAAAGGGTCTGAGGTTTTATAAGAAATGAGACTAATATATTTCAAGGATAATTTATTACGCATGTTTGTAATCTCGCAGAATTTTTATTACAATGAAGTTTACTGTCCATTAACAGTGTATTAATTATTTTAATGTATTAACTAAGGCCTAAATTATCTTGGAAGAGCCTAACTCTTGCACAAGGACTGTTAGGACTATTAGGCAGATCATTAGAATTTTTATACCAAAGGAAACATTATTTATTTTAATTCAGAACACTAATGCTGCTGTACAATACTGTTGTTTTTAAGCTTTATTTTTCTTTGATTCTGTATAGCACAAAACGTTAGTAATTTACTAGAATAAAATTCACTGATACTTAATTACTTATATTTTTACCACATATTTTGATTACATTGGTAGACAGTTTTTCCTCCTTTATCAGCAGAGATAATTACTTCAGCATATAACCTATTGCCGAAATTACTTAAAAAGAATATAGCTGATATTAAATCTGTGATAAATCTATTAATTTTATTCTTCAAACTTTTAAAATAGATTTGAACAGTTGAACGTTTAATTTATATTATAGGCAAACACATTCAAAAATAGCTAAGAATCGTAATTTGAAAATATAATACCCAAATTCTGGTGCGCAATGATACAATCATATGAAAACACAATGATTCTATATTTTTATGTAAATTTTCATTTTAAAATAATCTCACGCATTGCAGTTCAGCAAAATAAGCAAAACTTCAAGTTCATATCATTTGAATTCTTTTTTTTTTATATTTTAATTAATGCAAAACAATATCATTTTACTGGAATAGATTGTAATAGAGAAAACTCCAAGTAAGAATAATTTTTGTACCAAATAAACATCGATCCAAACAAATGAATGAATATCTTTAATAACCTTTCAATCAACTAGCAATCAATCTTTCTTATTTACAAATCATTTCATCTTCAGAAAAGCATGCATCGTGAGGAAATATGTTATCGGACAATAAGTTTATTGTTATATCGCCAGACAAATATATTGAAATAGGATTCTCTATGTGAGAATGCCTTTGTCTGAAACCTTACAGGTATGTCTTAGAACCATACAATAAGCACTATCTTTTCTAATTCGTATTTATAGTTATTCATCATTAAAATGAAGTGTTTGCATCATTATTTAATATTATTCCAAGTAAAGAACTATGCAACCGAACATCAATGCATAGATCAATAAATTACGTTATTTTGCGTTATAAGTTACGTTGTTTATAGTTATCAGCAATTGCTGAAAACGTTCAATGAAAAAAGATTGAAAACAAGAGTAAAATTATTAATCTTTATTATGCGTTATTTGAAATATTAAATTATAATTTGCGCAAATTTGCTCCACCCATAATTTGAAGCCAAGATAAACTATATTATTAAGCAAATTAATCCCCATCATACTACATTTATATATTTCATTTAATATCGTTATTTAAATTTTATTACATAAAAAAAGTCTGAATATGGTTCAACTTAAATGAAAACACGATCCTATAAACACCCTTTTAAAAATTGTAGCACATTTGCATGATATTATAGCTCTAAAATATTATCTTTTTTTGTGAGTGTACGTCTTCTATTACGTTCTAAAAATTTTCAAAGTTATATCATTAGTCATTATTATCGGCATTTTTAAAGTCACTAATTATGATATACAAGTTTCAGTAGCATTTAAGGAATAAAATAAATACATTGTTATTATTAGTTGAGAAAAATGTATTAGGCTTATTTTAGCAATATTTGTCATTCAACTCACTATTAATTCTTTCGTCAGAGATTGGATGTTGCTAAAATAAATCATATTAATTGATTTTATAAACCTTATTTCATGGTATTATGCTGAGCATGAATTAAAAGTTGATAAAATTTTTCACCCAATTAAGTTTCCACCAAATTTGCGTCATATTAGGGTTCAAAGTGCCAATATTACGATTCAACACTGTATCGCTTTTCTAGAGTGTATGAGGCTCATTGTACTTGTATTCTTTAAACATAAAATTTTTATGTGTTTATTAACCAGTCATGAGAATCATTGATTGATTCTTAATAATGAATGAATTATGCTGACAACATAAACAAAGTTATTTTTAGAAAATAAATTCAAATATAAAAATAAAACAGTGAATAAAATGAGTATAATATTGCTCAGCTTCCTTTCTAAATACTGGTCGACTTTGAAGTGTACTGGTCGGTTGGTCCAGATAAAGCAATCGGTATCTCAATAAAAGAAACAAATGTTCAATTGGTTAACGTGTACAACTGCTAATTTACTAAATCTAATTGCTTTGTCAATTGTGTTATCAATACCTTAAAAATTCAAACAGTTTTCTGAATCTGACACACGCTCTTGTAAATGTTTATTTCAAAATGAAAGGCATACATCAAATTGTTTAATCGGCTCAGGAAGTAAGCAAAAAGAAATATTTGCTCATGCTTCATAATTCGGACATCATTTGAACATTAATGAAGTTATTTAATACTGCTTCAAACAAAAATTTAACACGTTATCAGATTTCTTGATTTCTATAACTGATGCTTTTAAAAAATACAGAAATTTTTTTTATAAAAATGTCGCTTGCTCTGGAAAATTTTCACTTTGATGTGATACCATTGCTTCCAAAAGTGTTCAATTTCACCAACGGATAAAAACGTAAGTATCATTGGTAAAAATTTATCAAATGGGAAACAGTAATGTAATTTTATGTAAATAATGAATTTTAAGCCATATTTAGGTTATTTTAATGCAACAATTAATAGTGATATTAGTATTTGTGCAATCGTTAAGTTGTAAACTTAACAAATTTAAAAAAAAAGCACATAGCATATTCAATTTGTTTGAATTATTGTATTTTTTTGCTTTTCAGATAAATGCAAAGTGCGCAAATTTAAAAGTAAGTACCCTAAACAAGGTTTGATCTAATGAAAGCAATTTCACGTATTAGGACTCAATCTTAATTGTTTGCGAACCTAATCTTAAAGGCACTAATTAATTTATGTAGAAGATATTTTAAGTCACGACACATACTTTATTTGACATGTTTGCTTTTCTTACCCAAAAAAGATTGCAGGTAGCCTCAACCTGAAAAGTATGGTCCCGATAGATTAAGCAAGAAAGGGATCGTAAGTTAAGGTCCCTGAATGTAATTTCACTTTAGTTTATATTACTGTTTCCCAAGAACTTTTTAAACTAATCGAAAATTTTTTACACTTATTTACAAAATTTGTAACGCATTTATAAATTCCATGTAAAAATATTTTTTTTACAATTATTTATTATTTTTATAATTATAAAAATAATGATTAAAAATTTTCTCTAAATAAATAATTATTTTAATTCTCTCTTATTGAATAATAGTCAAAAATATTATAAGTTAAATATAGAAAGTAATTGCCTATTTTTAAAGTTTAGCTAAATTTTGATGGCGAAATGCACAAAATTGAAATGACAGGATAAAGACTTTCAACTATTCAGAAATATCTCGTGCCTAAACCACATCTTCTATTCGACAATAACTGTCCCACCCTGTCCCTGTATATATATATATATATANTATATATATATAGCTCGCAATCTTTTGTAAGCGAACCCATAAAAATCTGCAAAACCTTTTAACCCTTTTGATAAAATTAGATTAGACAAACGTTTACCGAAATTTTGCTACGTGAATTCAAATTTTTTTTATTCATTTTTTATTTATATTGAACTACAGCTATACATAAACTATATAAATGTAAGTTATTTATAAAACCAATTAAATCAAGATTTTGTAAAATTATTTTAATTGCATAATATTCACCCACTAAATTAAATAATTACATATAATATAGTGATTTGATACATATACTGAGGGAATAGAATTGTTACCTATACAAGCGTTGATGAAATGTTGTGTTAACCTGCATTGCACAACTTGCTTTAAAAACTTGAACAACATCGATATGAAGCAGTTTTGCATAAAACAACATTTTAAAATTTTGTTTTATGCAAAGTGCTTTTAAAAACTTTTTTTATCATTTGATTTGCGTTATCTTCTTTGTTGTTTTTTCTCCATCCACCCTGAAAGCTGTTTATATTAACTTTAATTAAAATGTGTAAGTAAACAGTGTTTTTATAAAGGCAAACAAAAAAAACATTTTAATATTTTTTTCACATTTTATTCAACGACATATACGAAAGTTTTACAACATTTACAAAACATAACTGAATTTATAGTACTGCTTATAGTTATACAAAATAATTGTTAAACATTTATTTTTAGTTTAATATATTGAAAAAAAAACCCACTTAAGACGAATAGAAAACATTTTGGTAATGATGTAGATGAGGGAGAATATTTGAACTAGAAATATTTCATGCTGATGCTCTATACTTCTATCAACTGTATTCTAGGTTTTAAATTTTAAAAAGATCATTTAAATAAAGACTTAGATAAGATGGTAGTATAAGTAAAGTATGGAAAAAGTAAATAGTTGCCTAATATGGATCGTAACATATAGTAAATTCAATTATACAATTGCGTGAATATTAAAACATCACCAGATCAAACCACAAGTAATTTTTGGGATTTAATTAATCCACTTAACATCTATTTTTTTGTTATCATTTATGAACTATTTATCATTCTGGTCTTTTATACAATTAAGAATTTTGGAACACGGTGAACAATAATATCAATCATATCGGCTACAATCCTAAGATTGAGCCCTATTATAGTGAAAATTTATCATTTTTAAGTTTTGAATGCGTGATATTATAATCAAAATTAAACGGTAACATGATTAAATTTGACGCTTTATTTATGCTGTGGAAAACATGCTCATTGGTATGGTTCAAAGCACCGATATCATAGTTCAAAGTTGGGTCAATTTTTCTGAGATTACAATCATTCTCATGTAGAGATGGAAGATCAAAGATAGAGAGGGGTTGTTTTTAATACAGTTAGTTGATCTTAAGTAGGAAACTGGTGCTGTTTGTTTTATATTTTTACCACTTCTGTTGGTTAGTTAATTCGTCTTCTAACTTCCAAGAAAAAAGTGTGAACATAATTCAACAATCAGAGCTATATAGTTTTGAATTAACAATTATACGGCAATTTATATGTTTGCAACCAAATGCTGAATAGAATTAAACCATTGTCTGACATGATTGGCTAGCGTTGTATTGAACGTGGTACTTCTCAAGTAATAAAATTTTAAACAGCAAATAATATTTTATATGAAGTCTAAAATAATAAGATGAGGCGGTTATTATTACTTAACGTAAGAAATCTTTCGTATCAGTGTTTAACAGATTTAAAATTATATTCTAAAAACGATAAAACGTATTTTAACATTTGTTAATATCCTAAAAGTTATGAGAGAAAAACATTCTTAAAAACTACCGAACTGTGTCGTAATCGCATTCCAGGTAAAACAAAAAGACCATAACTCTGGTTAACAGAAATAACAGATTTCCATGGCAAGTAAAGTAAAAAGGGAAGTAAAAAATATAATTTTCTAAAGAAAATAAGTTGTTTAGAACACCTCTTTGGAATGTCTCCGAAGTGATTTACATCAGTTCATACTGAGTGTTACTATCAAATTATCAAATTTTAATGTAAATAATTATAGTAATGTCTTAGTTATGCTTAATTAAATTCGGTAAACTATCCGAAGAAAAAAAATAATCGTACTGTAGGGTTATAACATTTGAACCAGAATATGTTGTTAAAACCAGAATATAATCTGCTTAAACCATTCACGTAAAAATTTTCCGTTCATGTGGTTAAAGTTTTTTTTTCTTGTGATTTTCGAAATGATTTCTTTTTAACACACAATTAGCAAAAGGTACAAAACTGAAAATACCATTCTCTAAAGTATAGCAATAATTTCTCAGATTTTCCAACATTTATCACAAATTATAGAACTATATTTTATTGTTAATTTACCAAAATTATTACCAAAACACATACGAACTTTTCCATAAAGCCAGAAACACAATAAATTTTACCATATACTTTTAGTCTTAAGCATACTTTTTTTTCTCACTCTACTACTCATAACTAAGATTTAGATAAATGCATTTTACATTTTATTTGCATAGTTTATCATTATTTTTTCATTATGGTATTATTATTATATTTTATCATTTTTTTAACAAACAAACACTGCAGATAAGTACCTTTTCAGCTAAAACGTATTGAGAGATAATATCACAGCATTAAATATTTCGGAAGCTTAAATGCTCAAAAAAAATCATTTAAGTAATTAAAAATACATTAGAATAAATATCAATATTTCTTCAAATTCTTCTCCCTCATGTTTAACATTTATATTCATAAATAAGTTAATAAGCTATCAGTTATGGCTAATTTTTGTTTGGCATTATGTATGTAAAATAAACATTATTGCTACTAAAGCTTTTAAAAGCAATTAGAAAATTAAATGCGTCGCCAAGATTCATACTTAATTTATATAAAGTAAACAGAAATTAGATTAATGAAAATATTCCTCTTTATAGTCTTGAATAAATAATTCATTTTAAAAGCAAATTTGCAATATGTATGGTATATTTTGAATAAAAGTAGAAAAGTATGAAATGAAGGTATTGACTAAAGTCATATATATTCTGAACTTTTTTAATTTTGAGAAACAAATATATTATAGATAAATATCTTAAAGGTACGTAAAGTACAATACTGGGGATGATGTTAAAAAAATACTATTATTATAAATTATAGTTCATAAAATGATTACAACTTGAAATGTATTTAAAAGTAATACAATTTTAAATAGATTCGAAACAAGTTTCAAAAGTTAATCTTTGAATTTACCATGATGACATATTTATTTAATGTTTTTAATTATATCCAACTGAGTCTCTGTAATGTGTTGAAATAGTTTCTTGTTCTTAGAATACAAGCAATATAGACTCACATTTAATAAATAGAAATTGATCACAAAACACCACATAGAACAAATATTACAATAAATATATGAAATGCACCAAATAATTGCAACTATACGACTATAACTACAACAAAATGACCATAAATATTTTTGCAATATGTAACATATTTAAATATCTTTCATATTCCATAACAAGCTCTCTTCACAAATTCTTACCATTAATGGCTCAAGCATATTTATTCTTTTAATTTAATTTTTTTAATAAAATTCATATGAATAATTGTATTGAAAAATATAAAATATATACACTCTTAATCTCCAAAAATTCAAAACAAAAATTATAAATGATATTAGAAAAAGAATTAGTAAAGTAGTTTTTCTACTTTTGCTATAATTTCTTTTTGCTATAATTATCCTCAAACTAGCACTTTTCTAAGAGTGATATTTTTACAATAAAATTTTTTATATTAAACTGCATTATTTTACAATTAACTTCGTTTTTCTTTAAATAAAAGCCATCAGTAGCTGCAAAATACACAAAATATCAAATTGATCGAGTCAAAATTCTGATGTTTTCTTATCAAAAATTTCTAAACAATTTGAAACAATTGGTTATTAATTTGATTCTGCTTATCAGTTTTGCAGTGCCTCAATCCCTGAAATAAAAGTAAAATAGTAGTTGCAATTCAAATGTTTTAAAATCAAAATATATTTTAATTTGAAGTTATTAAAATTCCTATTATATGTTTAGACGAAAGAAAAAAAACTGAATTTTGGACCTGGTTTTGTGATAGTTACCTATACTAAAATACGTTTTTAAGCCTAAAATGTTTAAGTAAAATGTGTGAATATGTTTAGTTAGTACTTGCTTTAATATTTCAATGATACTATGCAAACATCCATAATTCTGGATTAGATTATCATACGTATGATGTTCGTACACTGTTCATCACATGTTTTATACCATTTAACAATAATCTTACGTATGCGATGTTTTTTAAAATAATTTACTAAAAGTGTTTATAAATTATTGAATCTAAATTTTATAGCCAAATTAAGAGTTTTGTAAAGAAAAAATATAAGATTACCTAGCTCTGTGCTTCTTTTCTTGCATTATATACTGGTAAAAAGAACATGATTTTAAGCTTTTAAGCATTTTAAACTTTTCAGGGGAGAAAGGGAACTCTTTTTAGCGGTCGAGTATTCTTTTCCTTTAAATCTTGTTCTTTTTTTAATCTTTAAAATATCTCAAGCAGTACATCTCCTAGTAAATTGTTGAATAATTTTAAGACTATTTTATGTCCTTTTATGTCACATAAAATGTTTTAATATATAAACTTTTATAAACAAATAAATCTCAAATTGAAATTATAATTTTTTTTAAAATGCGTCTACAAATGCTATTTAGAGAAATACACTTTTTCTTATTTTAAAATATATCATTTTTATAAATTAAGACAAATTAAAATACACATTTTTCTCTTTTAGAAACTATTCCATAAAATAAATTTATAAAAAAAATAGCAATTAAAAGCTAACTTTGGTTCATTTTATTAATTTTTTTAAATTTAAATAATAAAGATAAATTCTATTGTTTTCTAACTTTAATCGAAAGAACTTGACTTAACTATCATGATGTTGACTGTGGCAATAATAATATAGGAAATATGCATAAAATATGTCTCTAAGCTTATGAACACAAAACTTATGTATTTAATACTCTATAAACAGTAATAGAACTTATGGTGCACCCCAATATTCAATTTTGTAAAGACAAAATAATTAATTTCTTTTTTTGCAATTTAAAATAATAAATAAATAGTTTATTGTTACCGTTTAAGCTTGACAAAATGTATATTTATGCTTATTTAATTTGCCATTGGTGGGTGTATAATAACAGTTATTTTAAGTAGTTGATGAAAAATTGGAAAAGAACTAACGCATAATTAAGATAAACTAATGAATTCAATGTAGTACTATCGTTAATTGTGGACTAAATATGTAGTATATATTGTTCTAGTTAACAATGTAAAGGTGATTGTTGGAATTCATTATAGCCCTAAAACCCTCTTAGTTAAAACTGACCGTGCCATCACCTGTTCCCGTTCGTTTCATTTAAATTACGTGACAAGTAACAGGCATGTTGCGTTGTGACTAGTATTGTCTACAATATATTAGTTACATGTGGTACCATATCCTTTTAATGCAAAGTTGCTTAATATTGATCATATTGTACTTCTAAGCACTATATTATATAAAATATTATGCTTTAATGGCAATTATAAAGCATACATTTTCTTTGAGTTTTTTAATTGCTGGTTAAGTCTAAAAGTTTAAAAAAACGGCTTGTTTTATTGAAAGGATTATAAAGAGTTGGAACTTTTTTGATCAACAATAAAATAAGAAAATATCAGATGCAAAAGCAAATTTTAAATTATTTCACAATTCGACAATTTTTTTTGAGTTTTTATTCCAATTTCTTTAGTTTTTGTTCTCATTTTTTAATGTTTTTATAAGCTAATTTGGCAATAGGCTTAAGATTTTGTAAGGGGTACATCACTAAATTGTATAGAACCATCCTAATATTTTATAGCTGATGAGATAAAAATATAATATTCTTACCATTCTCTAAAGTAATTAAATTTAAATAAACTCGATATCCTCTTGCAAAATAAATTATTTCATTTTCTTTGGCTTGAAATCTTTCGACGAACTCATTGGAACGGATGAGAATCCTTAATCAAGTATTTGAAACTAATAATGATGTCTAGTTCTAGACCTTATTCAAAATTACTTTAAAATTCTTAAAAGCAACAAAGTAACAGCACACCAATGATGATCGAAACAATTATCGAATTATGCAAATTGAATAAGCTTTCCTTTCATAGAATGAATATATTTATTCTCTTGAAATAGAAAATCTCATTTTTTTTCGACTTATATGCCATAGAAAAATTTCTATCTTTTATAGTTTAGTTAAACACATTAATTCAGTAGAAGAAAAGCAAGAAAAATTATGAAAACTAAACATATTATTTCTTATTTATAGTTTGAATTGGGCTCATTTATAAGTCCAAGATTGTTTTCTAATAACTGATCTGCATTTATTTATAATAAATATTTGACCAAGTATTTAAAAGTGAAAATATTAAGCTTAAAATACGTTAATATTATAAAATAATAAAACACTCCAACCCAACTTGAAACTAAATAAAGTTCAGAGTAAATATTAAAGGTTCAAAAATGGGTGAGTAAAAAAATGTGAATAGTTTTTTTTTATTTTTTACTTTTTTGAGTTTAACATGTTTTTCAAATGTACTATATTTATTGTTTTTGGTCCTATAATGGCATATCTTTACGACTGATTGACCTTTAATAAATTGTTTATTAAAAGAAATTAAAATGAAAGGTAAAAAAAAAAAGCACTATGCTTCAGCTTCCACAAAATGCTGATTATCTAATTATTGAAATCAATAAATACGTAATATACAATCTTATTTTAAAATTCGCCAAAAAATTATGTTGGCTAAACTTAAAATCTCTCTTAATATGAAAATGATTCTGAATTAAGATTTATAGCTGAATGAAAATGAAAGATTATAATATTCCCCAAATTGAAATCTTATTTACTGTTAAAATAAAAATAGCTTAAATTGAATTCTTATCATTTTTTGAGGATGAGAAGATTTTATTTTCCTCAGAATTTGACATTTGCAAGTTCTTCAATAGAAAAACCTTTAATCTTGAAATGTGGTCCAAAGCAACAACTACGTTTTATCCATCTAAAGTTGAAAAATATTCAGAATATTTAAGCAATATCTCAACTGTAGCATTGTTTGCAAATAGAAAACTGATCCCATTTTGTTGTCTAGGTCATGGAAAAACTCATTCTGAAAAGTGTATGGTGATCCAATGTAGAGACATTCTGTCATCTCCAGGGGAAAACATAAGTCAACCATTTTCACACTGTTGAGATCAAAACGCTACTTATTTGCTGTCACAAGAAGCCATATTGTTTAAATCCGCATTGCCATGTGGGAATTCAGAGTAGAAGTTTTATAAGTCTTTTTCTTCGCATGAAACTCGACATGCTACGATATTTTTTTAAAGTCACGATTCTAAAAATTTTATGTATGCATTTTTGCTAAGTGCAGAAATAATATCAATTGTGACAGCATAAAATGTTTTGTATCGAAGAAAAGAAAGCTTTTTTTTACTTGTTCAAAAAGATGATTTAAGCGTTATTCCCAGTTAAATGCTGAACTTACTCTTACTGGAATTATGGATTAACCGACTTGTCATGCTTTTTAAGATATTAGATAAATATTTTTGAATACTTTAAAAAAGTTTTGTTTCATGTAGAACCACTTTTTGCAGTGAATAATTTAATTAAATTATTACTCAAAATATGTATAGAATATCTATTATTATACAAAAAACATCATTTAAAATAAATTTACATAAATAAAGATCTATAGATTTAAAGACCACCTCTCTTTACTTTCATGTAGTTTAGGTGAAATTCTTGATTTGTATTTTATCAATGGTTTATTACCCTTAAAAATTTTTGATAATATAAGATAATATAATGTTACACACCAGCGTAATATCTTTTGAAAAAATTTATAACTGCATCGTAAAATTAAAATTAAAGAAAAGGCGCTTAATAACTTTTACGTATGATACAAAACTTCTACAAATCGATGCAAATTAATTCTGCAGGTTCTGTAAATGCGATAAATAATGCAGTTAGTAATTTGGGGTAGAGAATTTTAAATTGCATATTTGTTGGTTTTAAAATGTATAGTCATAAATATTAAGTACTGAAAAATTCTTCTAACGTAAAAGACAAAACAAAGAAACTTATCAAAAAATCTAAGAAACAGTCAAAGGTATAATACAAAATAACATTTCTGAAAATACTGATTACAGTATTGTATTGGTATAGTTTTGTTGTTTATTATAAATAAATAAAATTGTTTCCAATTTAAAAGTAAAGTCCTAATATATAAACAAAATTGATTCAAATTATATTTTGCATTTTCTCCTATGAGACCATTCAGTTCAATGTCATACAAAATTGCATCTGTTGTTAATTCGGTATAGTAAATCGATTTTTTTCTTTAAAAATAATTGATGCAAGAAAAGAAAATATTAAACCAGTATTTTATTTTAAGGATTCATGAATTATCCATGTCAGAAAACAAGAAATACAAAATGTTTTTAGATATTTTGTGTTTTTTTATCATTTAACTTATTTTTAATTAAGCCCCAATTTGCTTGTATCCTCAAAAATAGCTTGCATACTCAATGGAAATATAACGAATTTGCATTTAAAACGAAGATTGTTTTCTTTTTTTTAAAAATATATTAATGCTTCGTTAGCAATGCTATGGTATTAACATTGCCATGCTTTAAAGCAACGCTTTTTTCTCATAAAATATGTCTCAATTTTTTTAAATGTTAAACATTTGCTAAGTAAAAAATCATGACACGATTAAGATTTTCGAATTCACGTTGAAAACATTAAACAAAAATAACTTTACTTTAGTAACAGGTGATTTTGTTTACGAAATTAAATATGTAAAAAAAAAGAAGTATAACACTTTATACGGGCCTTTATGTATAGCAAACTGTAACCATAACTATATAAATACTAAGCAAATTATAAAATAAGAAAATAGTAGAAAAAAATTAAAATTAAAAAATTTAATTTAAATTTTTAACTTATTTGGAATTTGTACAAATTCGAAAATTTAATTTTAGAAATGTAGCAAAAAAATTAACATTTGATGTTTTTTATTAACATTTGTAAGTCTCTAATTTCAAAATTAATATTTGATTACTATAAGTAATTAATTATACAGTTTATCAAAAATATGCAAATATTTTCTAAAAACTTCATATAATCCATAATTCTATGAGCTGAAAGACTTTTAAATTCCCATTTTTTTATGAACTTCTATATTGAAGTTTCTCTTCTAATAATGCAAAATGAAATGAATTTTCAGATAAATATATAATTGAATCTATATTTTCAACTTCAGAAATGAAAACGAAATTTACACATTACTTCTATCCAGAAAAATAGCAATTTCTGTAAAAGTTCATGTCGTGTTGTAATAAGCTTCTCGACTTATTTAATTTAAATTTCCCTTTATTCCTTCTAAAAAAACAAATTCTCTCTCTCTCTCTCATTATATATATATATATATATATTAGATAGATAGAGAGGTCGATAGGTAGATAGATATACATTTTTATTATTTTAACCATTTACTTAATATCCATTATATTTCAAGTTTTCCATTTTAAACAGTTAGGTCAATCTCAGATTTAAATAACCATATTTAAGTCGCCCGAATGATTCATTGAAGGAAAAAGAAATGAAATTTTGACCAAATACGGAATTTGTGAGACAACTTTATTCAAAGTCATTTAAGCGATTCATTTTCGACTAAAATGTTTTTTAGTTAAATTCGAAAATTTACTTTTAACTATGAATGATGAAATCACTATATTGCTATTAAATTCTAATTAAAGAACAGCATTTATTAATTTATTGCACTAAATTGATAATGAAGCAGAATAATTGTAATATAACAAAGGAAAGGGTAAAACTTTGCGCTATGTAGGCTAAAGAAAAAGGAAAGTGAAGAAAGCTCAAAACAAAGTACATAAAGTAATTTACAGCAAAGTACATAAGAAAGTACATAAATTAAGTTAGAAGTAGCTAGACAAGCACGTATTTGTCTCGTTACTTCTTTAACTTCATTCGACACTTGATACTGAGGAAGGTTCTTGTTTAGAAAACTATAGTATATCAATTTATGTACTTTCGTTTGTGCTTCCTTCACGATGTTTTCGCTTTAATCTAATCTTATTGATCAATTTCGCTAAGCAAAATAATTATCTTAAATATAAATTTCGCTAAACAGAATACTCTATACATATGTATCGAAAAAAACACATTAAGAAATGGAGTTCGGGAATAAAGTTGAATTAAACTAAATTGCCGAGAATATTATTGCTAGCAGCTCGACAATCACGCAGTTTTCAGTCCAACTATGAAAAACTGGAAAACTTCAAACGTTAATTAATAAGATTAATTAATAAGATTGGATTAAAGCAAAAACAAAGTGGCGAAAGCACAAACGAACGTACATAAATTGATATACTATAGTTTTCCAAACAAGATCCTTCCACAGTGTCAAATGAAGTTAGAGAAGTAACAAGGCAAATACGTGCTTGTCTCGTTACTTCTAACTCAATTTATGTACTTTCTTATGTGCTTTGCACTAAATTAATTTATGTACTTATTAATTAATTTCGCTATACAAAATAATAATTTCAATTATAAATTTCGCTAAACAGAATACTCTATACATATAAATCGAAAAAAAATAAATTTAAAAAAGGAGTTCGGGAATAAAGTTGAATTAAACTAAATTGCCGAGAATATTATTGCTTGCAACTCGACAATCACGCAAAGTTTTCAGTCCAACTATGGAAAACTGGAAACCTTCAAATGGGGCAAAATTATTATCTACACTCGCAACCTTTTTCTCCTTAAAAACAAAATCACTCTACAAGTTTATTAGTATGGAATTTAAAATGGTAAAAGAATCTCGCTTAAGTGCAGTAGGCTTTGATTTGAGTTTCTTTAGTGCTATGGAATAGATATGCTTCACTGATGTATTACGAGGATAAATAATTTCAAACCAGATATTGTCTGATTTAATACATAAAATACAGCCAATAAACTATATTGAATCCAAGAAACAACGCTGGAAATACTACACGGCTCATCTTATCAATTCTCTTGGCGTGAAGTTTTGTGTCAAAACGAGCTGTTGTTTGGACAGGAGAAGATACATTGGAGCCATCACCTTTTTCGGAATCCATTACAGCCTGTAATAAACAAAAATTCACATTTTATTTAACAGTGAATGTTTAATACAAAATGTTCCGTAATCAACGCCCTTTACGTATATTTTTATTTAGAGTTCTGGTCAAAGACTAAATAAGAAAAGTACAGAAATTAGGGACGCATATTATCATTGCGGTGAAACAAAATATCGAAATCTGTTGAATGAAAGAGTTTTTAAAATAGAACTTCCACTCTTCTAGGCTTCCCATTGGGAATGAGAATGTAGTATAGTAATATTACAGTATAGTATAGTAATATAATATGGTATAGTAATGTAGTATTTTATATATTATAAAGGAAAAATGTTTTTTTTATGCATTTTATATTAATAATATGAAAAAGTCACCCATGTATCTCTTCTGTCAATTTAATAACACATTAGAAATAATAAATTCTCCTTAACATAAATAGTTCATGCGTATTATAAGCAATCAGTATAAGCATAAGTATATCAAGCGATCTTCTATTCTTAAGAAATATTTTAGCAATAATTTAGAGGCGAAATATTTGTACTAGCAGGAAATGTTTTAAAAAATGCAAAGACGTCGCTTGTCCATCATTAAAGAAAACCATTAACGCCTCAAGCTAATATTTATAGTATATATTTTAGTATACATTTTATAATCTATACTTTTCAATTCTTTTCTAAAAATGAAGTGAAAGAAGTTAAAAAATAAACAACTTATTGATATTAAACAACATAATACTCAAAATTGGTGTCACAATTGAATAAGGTTGAATTAAAAATATTGGTTAAAATTTGAAGCACCCCGAAGAAAATTGAAGATGCTTCTAATTCCGATTTTATAGTTTTCTCTTTGTTTCCTACAATGAAGAATCAAGCTTTAATGTTTTTCATCTTGTCTTCCTTCTCAATGATTTACTTGGCTGAAATAAAATTTCTCTTTTTTTTCCTGTACTAAAAAAGTGATAATTTGTGAATCTTAATGTGTATGTTTTCTTAACTTTATTTTCTTAATTTTAAATTTATTTAAAATCAGAAACTTCAGAAATCCGCTTTTATCTTTGGTGAATAATTTAAAAAGTAAGATTTTTATTACTTCAATTCATTAAACTCAAAAGAAAGTAAGGTTTTAAAACGTATTTGCAATAAACTATTCAACTTGAATACAAAGCTAAGTGAATTAAGGAACTTTCTGTCTTCAATTATCTTAAAAGTCTAAATCTGATATAAAATTTTTAAGTAATATAAAAGCCTACACTAATGATTAAATAAGATTAATGATGCTAGCATATCTAACTTAGGATCAATTTCAAAATAAACGAAATTAAAATTAAATCCACTAAATAAAATTAACTGCCATTGTCTTAGACTAATTTCGCTCAATCAATATCAATTTATCCAACGTTATCCCGGAAATTTACGTTTACTTTCACTACATCAACATTCACAGGGGTACTTTTCTTGACTGCTTGTCAACCCCTTTACTATCCGAAAGAACTTAAGTATCCCATGCCTAGAGTGCAGAAAGAATACTAAGTTTAAGAACTTCCGGAACGCGGGTAGAATATATAATTTTGGAGGTTTTAAACCGTCTGCTAAAGATAAAAGAATTGAATCTCAGTTGTTGACTTACATAACTTAATCTATTGGTGTGTTTTCAACATTTATAAAGTAAGATAATTGAATGATTACTCATTTAATTAAAATTTGGGTAGTTTACTGGCTGCATCTGATCACTTTTAAAACCGTAATTCTCTTTTAATAATTAGTAATTTCATAAGAAACAGCAAAATTTGAAAAAGTTTATAATAAAAATATAAAATAATTGATAATTCTTAAATAATATACGATGTTAAAACTTTTTTAGCGTACTTATTAATATTGACTCATTATATCGTTCAATATGGTGTTAATTTAAGCCATATTATTGCACACTGAATTTCCAATTTTTCAGAAAGTATACTCAAGTATAAACATCCTAATACTGTTAATAGTAATATTTTTTTCCTTTTTAACTGATGGTGTATTGTTTTTAAAATATCCCATACTTCATTGCTTATAGAGAGAATAAAATGGACTTCAAATAAAATAAACTGCATTTCAATAACATTCATTAATTCGATAACATTCTAAACTATAGCAATTTTAATAATAATATTTGAACTATATCAATCTTCATTGAAAATATTCAAAATGTATCAGTCTTAATTGATAATATTCAAAGGGTATCAATAATTGTTGATATTCAACTGTATCAATTTTAATTGATAATTTTCAAAATATGCTAATTAATATGTAAGTATTCATATTTATTTTTATTGTAGTAGCGGTAAAATGTTGGATGGAGCTCTTACAGCACACAAATTAGACCTCAGGTCGAATTTAACCTTTTAGGAATTGGAATTTGAGATATATTTTCCACTCAAATATGCAGCGTGTTATCTGGTTGAAACGAAGATTCCTGGAATAAATAGAATTGATAATATCATTGTGAAATACTTTTTAAAAAAGTAGCTTTTTTCGAAAGAGCTACTTTAACACAAGCCTCGCTCGAGACGAAGCATTGTGAAGACGAATAAGAGGAGTTACCGTTTCCACCATTAGCTTCTTTCTAAACCATTTTTATAACGGATAGTTTTGTCTATTCCAAAAAGCCTTAAATAAAACAAACTGTTAAATTCAAAAGTTCCATTACGCTCTTTTGGCCTCTGTAAAAACTTTTCCTTGCCCAAAATTGCTTCTTTGAAATTTTGCTGCTCATTGTTATTTTTTTCCTTCTTATTTCGTCAATAGTTTTATAGTTAAAAATTCAACTCACCAAAAACATAAGTTTTTGGAAGCAAAGAAATCAATTTCTAAAGAAATATGACTCCAATACTTGGTAAGTTGGACTCAAAATGGTGTTTCAGTGAAATTTTTTTCAGTCTTTTTGTGCATTATAGTCTTTCTTAGTTTCGTCCTTGACTTAATTCTATTTACACCAAGCGGCGAATGAAGCTCAAGCTTGGCGTTCCATCTCTACCGGTTAAAAGCCTCACCCCCCCCCCCTCCAACTAGGTTACCCCAGGATGTTTTTTTTCCCTTTATTATCATTTGTCTGTACTTTAGTCTCGACCGGCCAATTTTCTATTTTCCATCCGGCACCTATAAAAAGCTGTTCTACTTGGATCTTTAGGAAATATTCTTTAGCATGTGTCCTATCCAGGACAATCTACGTTTTTTTTTTAAATTAAATTCTATTGTGAAGATTTAGTTTTTGTTAATAGAAGTCGCTATTTGTGATTTTATTTGACCATTATATCTTGAAACTCGTATGCCAATTCGTATGTATTCGTATTCGTCATGTAACTCAAAAGTATCGAATTTTTTTCCTGTTACTTTCTGAGTTTCCATGACTCGTTGCCATATAAGATCACAGGTTTCACTGTAGCATTAAAAATTTGTAACTTAAGTTTATTATTTAAGTTAGGTTATTTCCTAATTCTCTGCTATTTTCTGAAAACATATTTTGCTTGCTGTTTCAATTCTTGATGGGATGTTCGTTGTTCCCTCGGTAGTTACGCTAGCTCCAAGGTAGTTGGAGATATATGGGTTCGATTGTTCAGAGTTAGCTGTTTGTCCAATTTTATTTCCATGTATAAATATGTGTCAACCTTTTTACTGCTATTAATCTCTAGCATTTTGATCTTCCTCTCATTAATTTGTAATTCAAACTATTTTGCACTTTCTTATAGTCTATATTTGTTTTGGTCTTCATGCCCTCCAGTTTGGAAGAAAACAATACAATGTCGTCTGCGTAATCAAGCTTCTCCAGATTTCCATTAAATTTTCATATTAGTTTTCGGTCTTTTAATGTGGACCCCATTGTCCATCAATGATTATATAAAATAGCATTCCAGACATAACGCAACCCTGTTTGACTCCAGTTAAACTGATGATAAAAATCTGTGTTCTTGCACTATTTATTAAAATTTTCTCATTACAATTTTTATAATGACTTTTAATGGTATTGATTACTTTGATGGCAAACACATATATCTTGAGTATTTTATAAAAATAAATTCTAGGAAACCTTAGGCAAAATATTTGAAACGGAAGTATAAAGTTGAATTGAATTCAACTTTAAATGTTCAATAATGTTTCTTAGAATAAATATTTTTTTCAGTCTGCTGTTCAACTAAGTCTATTTTCTATTTTATTTATAAAACCCGTGTACAGATTTTTTCTCATAAAAGGGGGATCTTATATTTTCGTTAATTTGAGTACTGTTCCTCATTCAGCAATTTATCAAAGTTCTCCTTCTATCTACTTTGGATTTCGTTAACACAGCAATTAGTTCTTTGGAGATTTTCTCTCTGGCGTTTTATAATTTATACCTATCTAGCGTTACCAATGTCATCTCCTCTCTGAGCTTCAGCCAGCATGCTATGGTAGTTTCTCTTGTTTTTCTTACCACAGCACTTCACCACAGTATTTCTTTTGATATTCATTTCGCAGTCTCTATGATTTACAGTGATTTATTTTTCCTTTGAGTTTTACGGTGTTGTTAGTTATCATTCTATGTTTGTTTTCTTGCTCATTTTCCCAGAGAATTTTTTGCAGTTTTATTATATGCTTCCCTGCATTTCTAACAAAGGACTACTCGCATACATTTTTCACTCATTTCATTCTTCAAACTGCTCAGTTTTGCTCATACCTTCCAAATCCACAAAGCTATTCTTTAATTTAATGCAATAGTCTTTTAATTTCTTTTCTCGAGTTTTTGTACATTGTGTCTGATTTTTTCCAATTTTCTTTCTTTCGGGGCTTCTTGCTAATTTCATTTTTATAGCAGCTTTAAGTCGAAAACGATCATATGCAACATCTGCTCCCCTTTAAAACCTTACATTCTGTAAAGATCGTTTAAATAAGCCATTGAAATCTATGTTATCAATTTGGTTTTTTGCTTTCCCGAATAGCTTCCTCCTATAATATGTTTGTTCAGTTCAAAAAAAGATGGGAAAAGTTCACCATTTTCTTTTTTTCCTCCACTTGCTTCATCTCCAATTACACGTTCATTTCCAAAACATAATTAATAAAATCATATAATAGAATATTGAATGTATACCATTTTTACTACATTAAATTCCGGATTCCGGGTAGAGTGCAATCAAACAAGTTTCAATGCACCACGGGAGAATGCATTTACTTGAAATAACTGGTCATAGCTGAATATAATATCTCTACCTCTAGAAAACTCAAATGACTTTAAATATTTGCAGAAAAAAGGCGAAATACGCAGAAAAATATTAACAGTAAAAAAAAAATATTAGCATAAATTTCTGATTACTCACTAAACAAAACTAATAGAATCACCTCTTCAGCTCTGTAGTTACCCCCTATATTTTAATATCAATCGAAAAATTCTGTTTTTTTTATTTTTTTTTTATTTCTTGAGAGCGTGCGTTTCTGTATTTTATTTCGCATCATGAAGTATTGTCTGTTTTAATTAATTAGCATATTTAATGTAATTTTGTCTTCCAAACCATCAAAATCTTAAATCTTAGTTCGATAACCTCCGATTATTTGATCCTAAATTATTCAGATATTACACTTTATTTCGCATTTTATAATAAAGATAATTTTACATTTTGGTTTAGATTTTTCAGTGTATTAATTTAAAATCTTCAAATTAAATTGAGCTTTAACTTATGTAACTACTATTTTGAAAAATATTTCACAACTGGAATAAATTGAAAAAATATAGTAATAATTATCGTTTAAAAGTCTAAAAAAAATCTCAAATATTTTTATTTAGAAAAAGCTTTTAAAATCAAGTTTTTTTCTTGAAAACTTTTCTTATCTTAATTTGATCGTATGGTAATTGCTCACTTTCTTTGCTGCCTTTAAATATTTCGTAAAAAAAGAAAAACAGCGTGCTTCTCTAACGATGAAATGTGTGCGTGGTAAAATTACTCTCTTGCGAGAAGAAGCTTTATATCTATGGTGATAAAATGGAATGTTACAATAAAAGAATATCTGGTTTATGTATTTTAATCATAATAAGTAAGAGAAAGTAAAAACACTTGCTAAGTATATTGTTAGCCTTTATAAGTCATTTCTTGGTGTGAAAAATGAGAATTTTTATTCTTTTGCCATATGCGTGCATATATATATCGAAGATTCCTGGAATAAATAGNCTAATATATATATATATATATATATATATAAATTATTTTCAATGTCTGTGTAGTAAGTACTGAAAATCAATTGCTTTTGCAAGGTCTTCGTCTTCAAATAGTACGTTTAAGGAAACCGGTTGCCTAATGTATGTCACATGCTCTCTAAACAAACCTAATAACCTAATAAAACATGTGACATTAAAATTTTGAATTGTTAAAAGTATAGTAACAGTTATAAGTATAGTAACAGTGAGAGACTAGTTCACTTCATTTCTTCGCCTATTTTATGGTATTATGTACCGAAATGGAAGAAAATATTATAAAATGAATAAATATAAATGTAAAAAGGGCTATAAACTGTTATATGATGCGAATGTGCAAAAGAGTTTAATCGTGACTTTTATAAATTTGGGATCTATAGCAATGTTTCTTCTTTTAGAAATAGGGAAACATATTCGATAGAAACCTTCAGCATGCAGGTCATTGATTCAGTTAAGCTTATTAAATCAAATTACTAACCAGTAATTACTAAATCACTATTTGAGAGACTAGAAAGCTGATGCCTTAAATGTTTTTAAGGGTGTATTAGAAACTATATCTTTATCGAATAAATATTTATTTCTTTTTTGGATAAGTGGGAGATAAGTTCCTTAAAAAATCTTGAAGCGAAGTCTAGAGGATATAAGAAAACATGAAGTTCAAGTTATTGTTAAGCATATAAAAGATTTCCTCAGATCTGAAAAAAAGCTTACTATACTTAGCTATAATTGGAAGCCAAATATAAGCATATGAAAGACAATATCGAGGATCTTCAGAGTCATTGGGAAATATATTGAAGCAGATTCTCGATTTTTTATGGTCCTTTAGCAGCAAGGATATTTCAGGGGATAAAGCATTAATATCTCAATGAAGAGACTCAGTATTGATACCCGGTGATATCCGATACTGTTTTAGGATTGCACCGACCACAGTGAGGGCGAAATCATCTCCAATGGTTCATCATTGTTTAGAATTACCTTGACTTCGAGCAAGCTTAGGAATGTTTTCGTATGACTGGTCAATCAAAAATCTATTATTGTCTCAGATTTCTTATTTTCAAAACTTTTTTTCTGGTCAAAACTACAAGCTATGGAGTTGAGTTATGATAGAGAGCCAAAGTGTGGATGAAAAATTAAGTGATGCAAAGACAGTTTCTTTTATGATAAAAACATTTTTTGAAGAAAAGCAATTTTATTAGAAGAAATACTTTTTGTTTAAGAATAAAGTGAATAACTATGTTACATTTTATCTAATTTTACGATAATAATAGTATTAGAAACATTTTTTAAAAATGTATTCTTATATTATTTTGCTTTGAAATTAAGATGAAATTTTACGAAAGGAAATTAAAATAAAAAATGATTTGGGTGAAGAAAAAAACCCAGCTTTCTTCATTTTAATTTTCTGTTGGTGGTGAAATATCACTCCCATCAAGAAAACATGAGCACTGAAGATACGTCAGATTAAAGTAAAGGAAATAACAAATTTACTTAAATCTGAAATATTTAAATGAAGATCAAGAACCGAAATAAGATGAAAGCATAAAATTATAATCAGTAATCCAAGATTACTGACTACTGAGGCAAAAAGGAGAAAAAAAGGCATTTCTTAGAAGCATTATTTCCAGACATCCATTCACGTAGTAATAATATGCGGTGCATTTATCTCAGTTTGGACTATTGTGATGTATTTTTTCCTCTAAACTTTCTAACATAAATTTCTTCTTATTTCGGAGACATTAATTTTCAATTAATACAATAATTATACTTTGAATTTCAAAAGCTTTGCATTTTTTAATAACTTAGTTCAATTAAACGAACTAAATAGCTTCAAACAAAGTCAACAAATAAATTAGAATATAGCCATTGTGGCCAATAGAATATAAGCAGTAGAACATAACCAATCACAGAGTTTGATCCATTGGGATTGTTGACAATGATGAATATGTATTCCCGATACACTTAGAATTATGGTTTAATATCTCTCCCAATTTGATATTGAGCAAACTCTATTGTGCAACTATATATTGAGTGATATAGAACAACTATAAAGTGGTGCGAAGGAACACCTTTTTTTTTCCTTCAAGTTAACACTTAATCAAGCTTTCATATACAATTTAAATAGTGTATTAAATCTCCGATAATGGAAAAAGTTATCGATAAGATCACTCACCTTTACATCATACGTTAAATATTTAATAATTAATAACATGTTACAATCTGTAATAGTTTACAATCGATAACAAGTTAACGATTGTTTGTGACTGTCTTTGAAGCATCTGCATCTGCTTTTAATTCATTATTAAAAATAAGTATGTTTTATTTTAGTTGTGTAATAAGGAAATTTATATTTTAATTAATGTAAGTTTCTGTAAACGGTATTAAGTAATTTTATAATGCATAATTTCTTACCGCCTCTGCTTCATAAGGCCTAGCTTGAATTAGCCTTAATGTTTTTTTTATCTACAATGGTTGATCTACAATCTCATTTTATTTTAAAGATTACTTTATGTATGCAATCTAGCTTTCCGATTCTTCCTTTATATCTACTCTTAAAAATAACTTTACTGATTCTTATGGTATTATATCGTACTGTAATTATAAATTTCAGTGCAAATGAATAACAAACATGGCGGTTGGTGGCGGCTACTTTACACCAAGTAGACCATTCTAGGAGTTTCACAGCACCAAGAACTATAATTTTATTTGGTGAGATGGAGCAACACTTTGGTGTAAAGTAGTTGTCGCCGTGTTTGGTGCTCTGATACACGATTTTTTTTACAGTGTAAGAAGCGTTTCATCAGTAAATGTTTTTAATTGGTTAATTCAATTACTTAGAGAAGTCTTTACTTTAACTTATTATATCATTGAACGATAAATAATAAATAAATATCACAATACCTTTGATGATTTAACTGTTATTATTGGCATTGATCGCCCAGGTAATGTCTCAGGACGTTTCCGCCACATGTAATTGACAAGAGTAAATTCAAGAAGGGCTGCAAATACAAATGTTGTACACGCTCCCATCCACACATCCATTGCTTTCACATAAGAAACAGGAGGTAAGTTGCTCTGAATTCCAGCACCTTTGGAGGATATGGTCAGCAAAGTAGTCACTCCCAGGGTGATACGGGCTGGAATCGCATTCACGTCCAGCCAGAATGACACCCACGAAATAACCACTATGAGAATGGTTGGAAGGTATGATTGAACTAAATGATAGCCTACGGATCTCCGAAGATAAAATTCAGCTCTTAAGCAACTGTACTCTCCTGAAATGTATAAAAAAATATTCGTTATTTTTCTGTACATTTAGCTTGAACAGTGAGCTAAAAAATGGACCACCCTGAATAGCTTTTGATCTAATGATCGGATTTTTAATTCAATTAAAGTTTCTCGAGATATTATGAATTATGAGAAAGGAAAATTAAGATTAAGAGGCCCAAACTTTGGCTCGCTCTCCTAACCAAATTATAGGGATCTTTTTATCCAGATTGTGGCTACCTACTAATTTTTGATGGTCAGAAATCCGAATCCATCGAAAAAGAGGTATGTTTATTCAAAGAAAGCACGCTTTTGAGTCTGATTTCGTATCTTAAAATATTGCCAGCACTAATCAATTAGCATATTTGAGGTAAGATTGAGTTCTAAATTTTGAAGATCAGATCAATAGATCAAAAGTTATTTAGAGTGATCCATTTGTTTTGTGCACTGTACTTCTACTAAGATTAAATCAATAGATTAAGACTCATTCTAATCTGTAAATTTATTTCATGGGAACTAAAATCACCAAATAGTTGTAAAAGAACTTTAACCAGAAAATTAAGAAACATCTTCACATTTGGATAGGCATTGTTTTTTCTTAAATTTTTTACCACACTTATCAACAAACACTGAAAAAACTTTGGTTATTTTACGTACTTTGCGGTTCTATTCCTTTTGAAAATTGTTGGTTTATACTATAATTTATTTCATCGATGCTTATCCTTGTTTTATTATTTATGGTCTTATTTTCAAAACTCTTTTTTTTTGTATTACTTATGAAAAAATAAATAAAAAATAAGTACTTCTTTCTCCTCCAATTGTTTTCCCTAGTATTCTCTCAAAAATGTGAACTCCCTGATTGTATTTTACAGTATATAAAAGGTTTTATTTTCAACTAAATCAATTTTAAGAAAACGCAAAGCAATTCTGAATATAACAAATTAATTCCCTTAAATACTTTAAAAAAATTATCGGTGTATATAATACAGCACTTCACCCTTTATTCTGAATTTTTTATTGTACTTGCCTGAGGGAGACAATTCAGTAAATTAATTCAGTAATTCTCTTTATTCAATAATTCCCTTTATTCAGTAAATAACTTAAAATCTGTTCTCGATGGTATATAGACCAAATCTTTTAGAGGTTTAATGTTAGTAAAAGCCTGATATAAAATTATATTTTCTATTTTTGAAGCTATCTTGCAAAAATGATCATTAATATTCATATTAATTTCAATAATTTATTTATAATAAAATTTTATAGAGGGTTTTTAGTAAATTACGCATGACATATTGGCCAATGATATCTTCAAAGTATTACCTTCTGTGAAATTCAAAAAATAAGTACAATTGAGGAAAAAAAATAGTTTAAAATTCCCATCAGTTATTTACTTGATTTACAGATTTTGGCCTTTCTAGCTGCATCAAAAGTAAGCATATTTTTTGAGCTTCTTTTAGTAAGACATTAAAAAAATCAAAATTTTGAACAAAAATTTATGTTATCAGCAAATAACAAATAACGAATAAGTGTAAAATTATCCTTTCAAAGCAATACAAAATTAATTGCTGGTTGTATAGCTTTTCTTCAATGAAGTTTCGCTTTTTTAAAAATTATGTGACCCAACCAGCAGGACAGTTGGAAAAAATTCTAAGTTGGAATAAAAATCAAAAACTTTTTTTCTATAACGGATCCGAAACGTGAAAGAATTTTTTTCGTTATACTGATTTTAAAAAAGCAGAATAAAGCATAATGAAATAAAAATTCACAATCAAAATTTCAGAGCCATGGTGACTCAGGTAATAGAAGGTAATAGTTCTCACTGAGGTAACCCAGGTACGAATTCTACTTCCTGTTAACACCAAACATAGTGCTGATGTAAAATATCCTCAGTGGGTAACAGAATTGTAGGTTAGCCGTCGGGCTAACCATGAGAGGTTCTCCTCTTCCTGTAACTCTATGATGGCCATTTTGTCCCAATGTTTGATCCAGAAGCTCCTTGTCTTCTTGTTTTGGCCCAGAATTACAAGAGTATTTTATTCAAGGCTATAGGAGTTGAACATTATTGGTTGTAAACTCTGAATTAATTCGGCTGATCGACATCGGTTATACGATAATTTAAAAAATAAAATAAATTCCAGAAATTTGCACCGACAAAAAGAAACTTGCAGTAAAATGAAATTATATTGCTTATTTGCAGTAAGGTCATTTTAGTTTTATAGTTCAAATTTGAATTTAATATGTGATTATTTGTGATTTCGGTCTCTTGAAAAATTTAGCTTCTGGAAATTGGTTCTAAGTTTACGCTGTGGATTGTGAAAAGCTGCAAAGAAATTCGTAAGTCACAAATATCTTCATAAAGCGTTAGGCATACATTATATAACGCGTTTGGAGTTACTTAAAAAAAAGGTTTTTTAAACTAGTGGCTACCTCTTAATGAGGTAAACTAAGTTTTTGTTGGTTAAGTGCAATTATTGGTTTCCAAAAGAGATTTTTCTTAATTCAGTTAAACCAACAGGCATTTTTCTCTGTTCTCCAAAAAACCTCAATTTATTTTCTATTTTCCTCAAACATAGCAAAATAATTCTTACGCATCAAATATTTTAGCCTCTATGGCATAACTTACGAATAGATGAAAGAGAAAGTTTCTTATGAAGAATATACAAAATTAACTTTCACTTGCTAAGCATAATCTCAAGAGAGTTACGTGATTCTTTAAACAACCAATAATGCATAACTTTTGGATTCAAAAGGCTGTGTAAATGCGTTGCTTAGAGAATTGAAGCTATTTGCTAAGATTTAAATAGAATATAAAATTAGTTTCTTTCTTTGACATGATTAGTATTGTAGCAAAAGAATAAAGTAAAAAGAAACATGATTTTGTTAATGACGTTTGGACAACGTCCAAATTAGAAAAGTTAATTACACTTTGTTAAAGTCAAAGTGTAGAAGATGTATTAAATCAATATATAATGTTTCTAAAGATTATTACAATAAAGCATACTTATCATTTGTTATTAAATTGTTCAACTTGGTTTGGCTTAAAGGTATATGTTTTTATTCATGGTATTATCATTAATTAGTATTTAAATGTTAGCGTGAAATAATAAATTTGATTTAACTAGTTAAAAACCTCCATAAAAAATTATTTCAGGCAGTGCGTTCACATATAAATAGAGGCAAAAATTTTTAATATCTTTAAAAAAATAATAAATTGAATAAGGATTCAAGTAATTAATAAATGATGTTTGCATTATTATTTACTTAGAAGAAAATTTGGTTATTTAAAAGTTGGTTGCAAGGAAGCTTTTTATTTTAGAATTTGCTAAATTTATTTGTCTGGTCCACATTCAATTAAGTGTTATGCAAATTACGTTACATAATCGGCAGACAGTTACTGAAGTTGTTTTGTATGTTACGAATAACATTACATTTTTTCAAAAAAGTCTCTTCTATTTCACAGAGTGTAAAAATTGTGTTGTAACTCCTATCCGAATTTGGGGTTGTAAAACTCCGAAAATCGTATAAATGATTCATTCCTTTGAATTTAATTCCAAATCTAGGTCCTTACTCACTTCAAAAATTGTAGGTTTGTCTTAAAACTAATAATTGATAAAGCCTACACCAGTTTCACGATCGTTGGTGAAAAAAGCAGTGTTTTTCGAGCTTCGTAAATGTGGTGAATAATTAATGTATGTTTAAGCTATTTAACTAAATTCTTATGTAAAATGATGAAAGGGCAAATTTTAAAAGCATAAAAATGATTCTGGATCATTATTAGAAGTTGAAGTGAATAATTGTGCAATTTCAAGAAAGTGTCACTATGGAGCTAAGATAGCGGTTTGTATACAAGAAGTGTATCGTTGAAGTATGAGTGCTTCTTGCCTGATTTAAAAGAAAAACGGCTCATAGCTAAATAACTATCAATCTTTTTGTCGGATTTATTTGACAAACTTTTTATATAACTGTTATAAAATACATTTATGCTTTCAGTAATGAATAAGATATTTATCCTCTCATAAACAAACATAAATCTGCTCATTGTATAAAATAATTTTATAATATTTAACGTTTATTCACTTAATTTGTGATTGAATTCATATTAATTTTCTAAATGTGCTATGTGTATAATTACAAACGGATTTCCTTTTAAGCAAGATTGTGTATGTGTATCCTAAAGTTATGATTCTCGTCTTTGATTACATCGTAAAAGTAATTTATTGATTCCTGTGCGTAATTATAATTTTTAGTTTTACTGAATAACAGGAATGGTGGCAGCTACTTTACACCAAATACTTTTTTCACTACAATAGCAACTATCTTTGGTTTTGGTGTAGTTTACCACCTAGTTAAACACCACTTTGATGTAAAGTAGTGGCTATTATTTTAATGTTCTGATGCACGAACATTCTTAACAGTGAAAAAATAATCTTGAAGAAGGTTTTGAACAAAAAAATTAAAACTAAAATAAGAAATTATTTGACTCTATCATCTTTGTATCTTTGAACAATAATATCAATACCTTTTAAGAATCATCCAAAGCAAACTGCTCACACTGGCCTCATTCTATTTCTTCCAATACAAGAAATATGAACTGATTATAATTGTACCAAATTTGGTGTTATTAAATGAGAGCATTTTATAGTCCTTGCATATTATTAATCCTTGTAATTAAACCTTTATATAAATTATATTATTAATTAAGGTTTAAAAAGAAATTAAAGAAGATGTTTTATTTAGTTTGTTACAAAATATGAAAAACAAGTTTTTCACTAACTTTTACAAAAAAAAAACCAAAGTATTTTTCAGATAAATCAAATTTAGTTACTTTAATTTGTGTTCAAAATGCCTCTTTTAGTATAGTGAAATTCACTGAGTTAAAATATGTCAATATTAATTTTCCAATAAAGCTTAGATTGAAGTTAATTTCACTTTGGATTTAGATCTACATTTCTGAGTTGTAATAAACGACTATTTAATAAGTTATTAAGCTGACCAAAATCAAAATTTTAAAAAAAAATATGTATTATGGAAAAAAATTAAGCAACTTTGTGATTCTAGATATAAACTACAATGCAGGTAAACGTTCAAATTATTGTTAAATAAGTTAAGAGATTTTAAAGATTGTTTTTTGGGGCAAATTTGTAAAAAAAATTACCATAGCTCCTTTACCATACTTTTATTTGTTTCAATTCCAAATAACACTTTTTATAGCTATTCTTTTTTGACAAACAACAAGACATGTCTGTCAGTTATAAATCCTACATGGTATTTATGTATGAGGTCATATCTAATTTCGAATTTGAGATTTAAAAGTGCCAAGGAATGAAAGACATCTGCAGAGCTGCAAGACCCTACTTGAAACTGAATTTGAGATTATAAGATATTGGCATGCTATAGAGTATTTGAAGCGAAGACTGCCGTCTTCTGTTTTGGTGATAGTTTTTTGTTGTTTGCTATTTCATTATATTTGTTTCACTGTCTTTATGTATACACAGCTGTTGAGGATCACAAAAAAAAACTTTTTTTCTTGAAATATTTTAAATTTTAATAAAAGTTGAAACGGCAAATTAGGAAACTATATAACTTTTAACGAAATAATCTATTTAATTCACCTTTCATTGAAGAAAAGAAAAAAAAGGAAAGATTTACTTTCATGTTTATTCATTAGAGTTTAATAATTAATAAATTTCAATAAAAAATTGCAATTTAAAATTTACTAATTTGCTTTTGAAAAATGTAGAATAATAAAAAATGTGTTATGTTTTTATTCATGAGCATTATAGTGAAAGGAATGTTGTTCGTAAATTTTTGAAAAAGATTTTGGCAAGAGTTTTTTTGGTTCTTAAGTTAAGATGATATTCAATTCAGAAGACATGGATATTCTTAGGGATAGCTAAATTTAAATGAATAGAGAAAAATAAACGCCTTATTTCAAATTCTAACATATTATGGTGAACTCTGTATTCATCAGCCATCGAATATATTTCTCATTAATTATTATTTGTTTTGCAATTATAATCGAATTAAAGAATTAATGATCCCAGTTTAAAGTAGTTTTCTGTTAAAAATAATTTAATTAATACCTTTATTGAGACAGAATTAAAAGATTAATGGCATGATGATTAGAATTGACACTTTTTTGGTATAAATTTTTTTCTTAAAAATAAAACTCTTTTTGATGAAAAATATATGCTTCTTACCTATTTGGAATTTTTCTCGACAAAGAGACGTATTCACTTTTTCAATCTCAAACTGGGGAAGTTTTAAATTGTCATACAGCATTACAGGTTGCTGAGTTGTCCATTTCAAATTAAGTTCATCAGTTGTTTTTGAAACTGGAAAATAATTTCATCGTATTAATCATATTAATTTCAATGTATATCACTATTACACAGAATGTTCCGTAATGAAAAACCTTAAGATAAAATCCTAGTAAAAAATGAAGACAAAATTGAAATGATGGGGATTAAAGATCGCAAATAGTGTTTTTATGCTACACATAGTGTTCTTAATAACTATTTCGACTGAACGAAAATCATTACCATTGTTGATATCATTTGAAATTAAAAAATACATTTTATTATTTAGAGGAAGCAAATGCATTAAATTCAATAGCAAGACAATTTTAAATAATAATTTTACTTTTCATGAATCATTTGAATTATATATCCGTCACGCATACATTTAATTTCTATTGAAATTGCATTACAATAATATGTAATATTTATGACTATTTATAATCAAACAAAGATTATTTCCAAACAGTTAAACCCATTAGAATAAATTAAAGTCAAAGGTTAGAAAGTTGGGTCATTTTGATGAATAATTCCCATGTTAAGTTGAATTGAATATGAATTATCCCAGGCAGAATGCAGCTGCAATTTTGTGGGAAAGCATTCCAATGAAAATTCTATAGTGATCTTTAGAATCAAATAAATTTAAATTATAACAATTAGAAATGTGGAATTCCCGTGTAACGTTAACTCCTAGTTTCTGATTTGTGAATAAAAGATCAATACTAAGGAAAGTTTGTTGAATAACAATTTTGTAGAAACAATTTGACTGTTAGGAAGTAAACTAAGACAAATTTAAAAAAATTGAGAATGAATTTTTTAATTTAGCACTTTTTAATCTTAAGCGCAATAGTTTATTTATCTATATTTTTTTTAATTTTATGTCATCCTTTTTTCAGTTAAACTGTACACTCTGACCTTCTAATAAAATATAATCGTGTGAAAAAAGTATCACCGAAAAAAGGAAATTAAAAAATATTACTTGTTTGAAATTATATAAATCAAACATTTTTCTACTTTTAAACATTTTGGTTAATTATTGGTTAGCGCATTATTAATATTGGTTAACGCATATGAAAGTAAACATTTCGTGAATTAATATCCAACATTTTTTAACTATTTTTAATATAATATTATAAAAAATTGATAGTTATTAAAAGTTATTTTTTCATATACTTGTCTTTTAAAGAACGTGTTTTATAATTATATGCGAAAGGTTTTTATTTACTTTAAAAGTTTCAGGAAAAATGGAATTGGAATTAATATCGAGGTGATCAAAATTTCATCAGCTTTCTTGAACAAACAATGGTGTCTATATTTTCTATATTAAAGTAAATCTTCAATTTGGAATATCAAACATTCAGATTTGCCAAAAAAAGATGTTTATTTAAAGTATAATTGTGTGATATATTATGTACTTAATGATTAGTATTAATTAATTCAAATATTTCAAATTAAGCTAGTGCAATATTACGGTAGGTGTATAAAAGATCACTGAAACATAAAATATTCAGGATTTAATTTTTATATATTTATTTTANGTTTTAGACAGTAGCCCATATATATATATATATATGCATGCATATATTATTATTATTATTGTATTTCCATTTGCAAACGAGTTAAGATGTGTGACGAATTAGAAAAGTAACGATTTTTAGATGTCTAAACTACTGTAGTAAAATTTAAACCCTTATGTCATTAGTACGTTTTTAACTTAAAAATAAAATACTGTGGATCAACTTGAGCTGAAACTTGCTTAAATTTAGATCATTTGCCCTTTGAAAATAGTTTGCTTCTTTTTTTTGACCTATGTGTATGAATAGCAGATGAAAATTCATTATATGATGTGCCGGGAAATTGTTTAAAGAGCGTAAGGCTTTAAATTAATCATATAATCTTAAAAAGGTAAAACCACATAAAATTAAGTAGTTTCATTTTTAGAAAATGCAGTAGATTAAAAAGTACTTGATGTAGAAGTTAACAAGAAATAAGTTTAAAAAAACAAAGTCTGTAAATTAATTTCTATTATATAGTAGTTATCTACTCATAGTTTCTGTTAATAATAAAACTTGATATTCTTCATCAGTAAAGCAAACAAAAAAGAAAATTAAAAAACTAAATGAAGAAGCGTCTTTCAAAAACCCTTCCTACTTTGACAAACATCTTTTTATGATATGTAATTTTATAAGTTGCTCGAATCCATCGAAAAGTTGAAACACGAACTTGTATACATATTTAAATTTGTTATTATGTTTCAGCGTGAAGCAGATATAGTGTATCGATTCGTATCTTTTAAACTACATAAAAGAAAACAGTAGAATTATTCCAGCATAGCAGAGTTTAAAATACACAAGACATTTTTCAAAAGATTTTATCAGTTTTCCTCGTCTAGTGTATTTCTAAGCTTTTCATTACACCTGTTTTGAATTTAGCTTTAAAAAAGTACCAAAATAAACATCTTATTCAATTTGAGAATGCGAAATTAATTTCGCAGTTTCAAGTTTAGAATTTATGCAAAATATTTCAATAAAAACTAACGTTGAAAAAATTTTCTTATACATTAAAAATAACATTTTAAATTTTGATAAACTTTGAAAACTTTTCAATTCATAGTATATATTATTCAAAAAAATAAAATAATGAAGAAAATGTAAGTTTAAAGTACTAAATGAGTTGAAGATGTTTCGTAAAACAGTTTCAAGATATTGAATTAGTTGGTTTAGTGAAGCAGTTTTCACTCATATTATCATTTTATATACCTTTTTATATACACTCATATTACCTAAAATATATACTCAATCAAGAGCTATCATTTATTTTAGCATTAATGCTTGAACTAATCGAAATTAAGAACAGCGATAAGAGTTTTTTGTATTCCGTCAACAAGTTATAGTTACAGATAAAACAATAAATATTTCTTTTAAAATGGATTAATCCATTTCGAAAAATACATTTCCAATAAACATAAAAGCATTTGTGCATTAGTGAAATGCATTATTTTAAAAAAATAATATGGTGCTTAAACATTACGGTGTATTGAGTATGAAAAATATAATGTCACAAAACGATAAAAAAATTCAGATTAAAAAACAATTTAGATTCATAATATCACGGATATTGTCGTAAAATATAACGGCATTCACAACCCTTCCGTTAGAAGGTATATTGTTAGAAAATTCGAAACACAAATGAAATACGTTAATGAATATATATATATATATATATATATATATATAACACTGAAGACAGCCACAAACATTC